>NW_025335268.1:62013091-62362876 GCF_004798865.1 Varanus komodoensis
GAATGAATGAATGAATGAATGAATGAATGAATGAATGAATGAATGAAGCTTCTATGCCGCCCCATTCGCCGAAGCCTCGGGGCAGCTCACAATAATATACTGGCTCTAAATCATGCCACAGGTAAAGTTAGTTCAGCTAGGGATTGTAGCATGGTTTCTTTTGTTCTTTTTATATGTTGCAGATGTTGTTTTTTGTTTTATCTAAGCCATGTCTTTTTGCCTCATTCATTTTGTATGCCTTTAAAGATTCCTTCCTCTCAGATCTTCCCCAGAGTGACTTATTCTCAGCTTGCTTACTAGGTTCCAATTTGTCAATATTTAAGGTATGCTCACCCAAGCTAAAGAAATATGTCAGAGGGAGTGTGAATGATCATGCTGTCTGAACAGACACCGGGTACAGTTAGTTCTTAATATTGGAGACCCTCCTAAGTTCAAGAGAGGTGGCATGAGTCACAGGGTCACACTAGAATGTGCCTGAGGTGCTGTTGAAAGTCTCCATTCTACCGGTTCATACATGAACTGGCCCCACAAACAGTAAATGCCAGAACATCCTGTTATCCTGACTTGAGAAGTTGTCCACATTTGATTTAAATTAAATCTTTTCCACTGGGAGAGTAGCAGGCACAGCTGCAGAGGGACAATTGGAGCTTCTGTAGTTCATGCATGTCCTCCACAGTTTCCATCACAATCTATACACCAGGATTATATTATAATATATTTGTATTGTATTGTATTGTATTGTATTGTATTGCAATGCAATGCAATGCAATGCAATGCAATGCAATGCAATGCAATGCAGAGCTGCAACCTTAGTTGATCATTTGGTTAGTTTAATCTGTTAAAAATTGCATTAATCAATTAAAATGTAATTCCCGTATTAAGTGGAATTTTTATTTAAAATATTTCATATTTTATAGTTATTTCAATTATTTTTAAAGAAAGTACTTATACAAAGTGCAGGCACCATAACGGAAAAGGCATCCTGCTTTCACTGGGTTGCAGCCATAGTAGAATTGCATTAGTGGAAAGGGCTTCCACTCCCGTGAGTTGGCATGGCCAATTTTCACCAATGGCATATGGTAGAAAGGACTGCAGTGGTTCAAGGGGATTGGCAAAAAGCACAGTTGTATGAGCAGTAGCAGTGCAACTACTGGATATAACCCGTTGTCACATAAGGGCACATTCCAGTGGGGATGCTCATAAGCCTCCAGATTCACAGGTCAATGGGCATTCTGTGCATGAGAGAAGTGCAAATCAGCTAGCCTATATCAGTCATTTAGCTGTGGTGCTTTGGCCTAAGAGGGAAGGAGGCTGGAGGGACACCAGGGTGCACAATATCTTCTCCCCTCCCTTCCTCTTGGAACCCCCTCTTTACACCATCTCTGAAATTAATTTCTGACCTCAAAGAAGCATCCAGCTTAATTCCTTCCACACCAGCTGCCAGGTGAACGAGAGGGATGGGATCCTAGTGTGCTCCCCAGCTCATAGATCAGAGCTCTTTTCCAAGCTAGGAGCTGGGAATCCAAAGCAATCTCTTAGGGGCCATTGGATCCATGTCTCAGATTTGTTTAATCATATGATAGTACTATGAACGAACACAAACATGTTACACCCTAAATTATATGTAGACTTTTGTGCAAAATCCACTGCTTTTCCTATATAGAAACACAAGAAATGACTTTCAGATATTTACCTGCAGGATTAGAATTGCAGGCAGAGCGCTACATGATGAACTGTGCAAATTAGTCTTTTCACCAAAATTGAAGGGGAGAGATTTTTCTACCACCTCACTTGCAGTTGTCTTGTTGTTAACCCCATGGATTCCATGCTCTAAGAAAAGTTGAGCACCGGCCACATGGAATACTGAGTACTCCTGATGTGATATGGATGCTGAAATTGAACTTTGTGTGCTTTTTCTGCACTGTCATGAAGTTTGATCTGTTAAACCAAAGAAAATATCCAAGGCTGATGACTCAAAACAGTCTCCTCAAAAATAAGCTGTTTGATATTTAAGTCCTATGATGAAATAAATAATGGAAGCCAGTTAAAACATAGCTGAGCTTTCAGAATCAGATTTATTTTCAGTGTACCTAAATTGGTTGAAGTTGGGTGTTATGTTAATTTCTGTATTTCTTCCGCAGGCTTGGAATTTCCTGTCACACTTGCCAGTAATAGAAGTTAATATGACTATTAAAGGTTGTTGGGATGATGCAGTTCAAGAACAGAAAGAATTACCTATCACGTTGTTGGCAATGAATGTCAGGGATGACAAAAAGTGGGTGCAGCTGCATGCAGATCGAGAATATGTGCTCCAGATAACCTTGAAGAGATTACATATTGGTTATACCAAGGTAGACTATTTCGTGTTCCTATTTCTAGCCATGCTTTCCAATACCAGTCTAAGGTTGCTTTTGGGGATATATTAAAGTCAGCATAGGATGATGTCATCAGATTAATTTCATATGAATTTCATATGAATATATTGCTTCAAAACGCACATAGTGAGAACTGGTAATTCTCAGATTGTAACTCTAGTTTTCATAAACCTTAGGCAGGTGGTCATAGCCAAACAAGTGTCAAGCCATTGGGGTTGCACTGTTGCACCAACTCTACTACTTCATCACACCTGGAAAAAATGCAAAGAGTGTAGACCATGCAAAGTGATCAATATGCATCACTTCACAAGCATGTTTGCATTTGTTTGTTTCTGTACCGCCCAATGGCCAAAGCTCTCTGGGCAGTTTACAACAGTTAATCAAATACAAAAAAATACAATGAAAGACAGTATAACATTCCAGTGTACAAAAACATAAAACAGTTTAACATCTAAAACATTTTCATTGCAAATTAGACCTAGTTAAAATACATGTTCTTACTATGAAAAATATGTTGTATAAAGCTCATATGTTACACTTTCTTCCTTCTAGGGCAAACAAGACAGCAAAGCCATTGCACCTCGATTCCCTAAGACCAAAGATGAAGGGTGGTTCTTGATTTTAGGAGAAGTGGACAAAAAGGAACTTATTGCTCTGAAAAGAATTGGATATGTCAGAGATCAGAATACAATTTCAGTGGCTTTTTACACTCCAGAAATTCCTGGAAAGTAAGACAAAGCAGGTGTGGCGGGAGGATGTGGGGGGGGGGGGCAGAGAGAGAACTTCTGTGGAAAAACAATGTATGCCCTTTTTTATCTTACAGGTGCATCTACACCTTGTATCTGATGAGTGACAGTTACCTTGGAATGGACCAGCAGTATGACATTTACCTGAACATTCTGCCAGCTAGGACCTCAGCACCCATCGCAGATGCCTTACATGAGCCGGGTCCGAAATAGCAAGGCCTGTCTACTAGGTTGTGCGAGCATGCTCATCCTGGGAAAGTGGAACTGTGTTTGCCTTAGTGCAATCAGCATCCAACTCTGACATCCAGGAAATTGGAAATGACTGCTGTATTGATTCTGATAAGACAGAGTTAACCACAGTGGCCTTTTACCTGATAAAAGGGTTGCATTTTTTAAGAAAATGATTTTGTAGGTTTCTTGTAAAGTGACCCTGTTTTGCTATTAATATATATATGCCACAGTTTGGTTTTAACAAATCGCTGTATGAAAGGACTAGATATTTAATTTGCTAAAACCATTTCCATTAATGTCTGGGATGACATTATTGTAGTCACTTTCTGTGATTCAAAAATGACATTTATGTCTGAGTAAGGGACTGAATGTACAGCTAGAGATTTCTCTGCAGTAGCTTTCCACACTTACAGAGGCAAGCTTTGGTCAGAGGAGAGTGTCAGCTGCATGGATATGCACAAATAATGCCTTTCAATCACAGTGACTGTGTATATGGTCCTTTCCTCCTTTAATTTATGAGACATAGGAAAGATACATCGCTGGGATATATTGCAAGGTTTTGTACTGATGACATACCTGTGACACATCCGTCATCTAAGAATTTTCTATGTAAATGTATCGAACATAGTAATAAACTTCAGCACTTAAAGCACACTGTATGTTTGAAAACTCATTGTACCCCCTGGCCTTTTAAATAATTTCAGTATTCACTGTACTTTTATATACCCTGGCTTTCAAGTTACGTAAGAGGGATCCAAGCCCATATTTGGAGGCAAAGAAACAATCATTTATCATTTGTTAGAAGGACTGCTAACCCACCTTTTGGGACACATTGCCCACACAAGATGGTTTACAAAAAGATTTAACACAGAGAAGAAATCTAATAAATTTAAAGCAATGAATAAAAAGACATTCCCACTTCAAACTATCACTGGAGAAGACCCTGACGCTGGGAATGATTAACGGCAAAAGGAGAAGGGGACTGCCGAGTATGAGGTGGCTAGATGGAGTCACTGAGGCAGTGGGTGTGGGCTTGGATGGACTTCGAGGGATGGTGGAGGACAGGAAGGCCTGGAGGAATGTTGTCCATGGGGTCGCAATGGGTCAGGTACGGCTTTGTGACTAAACAAAAAAACTTCAAACCATAGATTAAAGTCTGTAGTGCATATCTGATTTCTATAGAATGGTTTACCATTGATTTGGTACACTGTGGATGCACTTTCTTCTGTGCAGAGTTGTACTATCATTCTGCCTGACATTCTGTATTCTAAAAGTATTTAGAAAGGTCTTGTTTACTGCTGATTGAAGATAAATATTAAGCAGTTTTGGAATTCTTCTGTTTACTGAGTGTTTAGTGGGCTTATATAGCAGTCAAACTCACAGCTATGATTTTATCCACATAACAAGCCTGACGTAGCAGACAGCTATAAGCTGTCAAGAAAGTATCCCAGTATTCAGTGTTAAGGTCTCCCACTATTTGCAGAAATTTCACTTGGTTTCCAGTTATGCTTAATAAACTTTGCCATTATTTTTATGGTAAATATAAACATAAAACCTTAGTAAGTAGAATGACTTGCTAGTATTACTTCTAACATCTTTGCTATCATTTCTGTTGCAGTAAAATGATTTTAATGCAAATGTGTTATAGTAATATGAATATTAATGTCACAGTCATTTGCCCATATTAGTTGGGATAGAAATTGCTTTGGGAATGATGCTATGTAATATGTAATACATAATAACAATGAAGCTCAGATATTATCTTTGGACACTCAGACTTGTAGTGTTTTGTGGATGGTTCCTTAGTTTGAAAGTACATATATCTGTTCATGGTGTTACTTTCTGGAGCAGGGAGTGCTTCAAGTGGTCAGCAAAAACAGCAGTACAGTCCAGGTTGGCAGTTGGAGCCAAAGACGAGAGATGCTCATTTTCATATTTTTATTTTAAATATATATTCTCCTTTTCTGCAACAAAATTCTGCTTATTACCAAGTAATTGTGTGTGGCACCATGGCAGCAGAAGCAAACTCCATTTTGTTCCTCATTTTATTTTATTCCAACACAGCTAATGGGTTGGATAGTTTCAAAGAGTCAACGTTAAGTGGCAAGGAATATATTCAGAGTCCACCTCTATAACAATTCTGTTGGAATAGCTTCAATTCTGAGAATATTTGGAAAATATATCCAGCCATCCCGAGCATTCTCAAAGATAGGTAGATACTTTTTGTGTTTAACTTGCAAACAAATGTATATTTCTAATGTATGAATAGAATGGTATCACTGTGTCCACATCCTCAGTGCAGCAACTGCATTGGAGTGGAGTCAGTATGATGATAGCACAATTATATGAATGGTGGTAATAACTGAGTTATTGGCATTTATCTTCCTCATTTTAAGCATGTGCTGTTTAAGTGGCTCAAACAGTTAATATTCCTTCTAGTCCCCCTGATTCCAAACTACACTGGGTTACAACTTGACTTGCCCAGCCTTCTTCCACTCAAAGGAAGGGAGTCTCTTCCTTGGAGTTTTCTGCTACAGGATGGGGACAGGCAATGTTCACTATTTCACCCAGCTCCTGTAAGCCATCCGTGCTTTGGAAGGACCCCAACCCTTTGGAGCAGTTTTTGGCATGCTTAAGAGGCTGCAGGGGAAAGGAAAGCTTGACAAATATCCTCCCCCAACACCACATTGCTCCAGCAGAAACATCCTGTGGGTATGTAGCCTGAAGGTTTTTGTTTGCATTGGGGCTGAAGAAAACCATCCAGTTTTTCCCCCCTAGTACATGAGACAACCCTCAAAAGCCAGTAATAATAGTGGCTTTGGTTCTTGTCCAATTCGTAAGCTACATTCTATAGGTTCATATTTAGTGCTCCTCAGTTATGCATGTTTTCTGCATATGAAATTACACTGTCAACCAAGTGGAGTTTTCCATCTCAAATATCTATTCCATTGGTATGTCAGATCTTAATTGCATATTTTAGTTGTGTTTGCCTGATAGGTTAATTATCACAATGGAGCTAATTTCAAAATATGTCTGAAATACTGAAGAGTTTTTAAAAACTCAATTTGTGTAATAAATTCTGAGTCTACAACATGAAGGGAACTGAAGAAAATGGACTGTAATTGACTTTTATCTAAAAATGTTCCTATGCAAAAATGTGATGCATTGCAAACAGCTGATTGAACTTAACAGTCAGTCTCAATCAAATGGTCAAGTTGGCTGATACGAAAGGATGTCAAAAGATACATTCCAAAAAATAACTTGATGGTTATTTATATGTTGTAAGATACATTTTTTACCAGCCCCTGTTAAAACCATATGTGCTAGAGACAACAGAAAAGAGCAATTCTATATTATATAACAGACATTTTTTGAAAATTTATGGAAGTATCTAGGACAAAGAATGAGGAATTAAGGAACAGTGATGTAACTCGGTGTAATGACGAGAAAAAAGGTAACTGCTGTTAGGAAACTACATTTTACAGAACTCACACAGCCAAAAGCAGGGACAGAAGAAGTAAAACTAGAAACCAAAAAAATTGCAAATAATGCAACTGAAAGATGATCTCCATTTACTGGAAAATGTCAAGGAAGTGCTGTTATTTTAATGCTATTTAGGCAAGAATTACAAAGGAATAGATACTGGCCAGAAAGGAGAGATACTAACTCCCCCTGCTTTTCATTACTCCTATTCAGCTTGCTCCCAGTTGCAATTATTGCCGTTTCCTGACATTCTTTAAAAACAAATCAGAAATGTGCACAAATTAAATGGCAAGGAAATAAATGGAACATAAAACTGTGCACCTGCAGTACCTGCTCGGCTAAGGCAGAGACACAAATCTCTCCTTTGGTTACTTCCCAACTGTTGAATTGGAACAAACTGCCCAGTCATTAAATCCTCATATATTTCCCAGGCCAAAATATTGCATGACTATTCCCAGCATTTTAAAAAGCAAAATACCTGAAGCTGCAGCAAATGGGGCACATTCAACAGTTTTCTTAGAGTTTGGGTCATTGTTTCAGAATTTTGGGGAGCAGCAGAAGCAATCTCAGCAGTCCGTGGGCTAAAAAGGTGTCATGAAATGAGGGGCAGCAGTATCTCGCAGCTTTTGATGAGGCAGAAACTTGGGGAAGACTGCAAAGCATCTGTTCCACGCTTGAAATCAAGAGGATTACCTTGCTCCACCCCCTCTTTTGATGCCCCTTCCTTCACCACATTTTCTCTCTTTATTAGTGCTTTATAATTGACAACTCAGCAATTGAACCCTGACAACTGTGCTGAAATGAGTTTCTATGTATGTTACCTACTCCACTTTGATTCTTCCTTTGACAGCTGAAACAGATGAGGGAATTAGTCTGGCAAGTCTGTATACACTTGTGCTACCCTTGTGTCTACACCAGAAACTGCAAGCAGAACAAGATATGGCAGCCAGATCATGAAGAGAATGTGCATCCCTAATATTAAAGTCTCTGCACTGGCTGCCCATATGTTTTCAGACACAGTACAAGGTGTGGGTAATTACCTTCAAAGCTCAGGTCCAAAATACCTTCATGGATGCCTTTGCCCCTGTATACGCCCTCACCAACCCTGGTCCTCTGTGGATTATCTGAAGTTTGCTTCCGCAAGATTAATGTCAACTACCCAGGGACTTGCTCAGTGGTTGCCTTTAAACTATGGAATAGCCAGCCAGGAAATATATGTTAGATATTCCAGACTGCTACCTTTAAGAGCAAGTCAAAGATGTATCTCTTCTGACAGGCCTTCCAGACTAGTTTTATTTAATTGTTTAGCTTATTCTTAGTTGACATTTTAACTATTGTTGGTTTTTATCGCTTGTAGACCAGAGCCTATGGGAATGGTGTGGTATATAAAAATCTATCTTCAAATAAATAAATATATAAAAGATGTAAGTGCACACCTGCAAAATCCAACAAAATAATAAATTACAAATAAAAAAAACAATGACCTCAATCATGCAGTTTTCTGGGGCCAAAAGGAGAAGAAACTCCAGTGATGACCCAGTGACAGTCCCTCCTAAGTGTTGTTTCAGCATCAGTAGAGAACTGTTCCTGGGAACAGAAAGAGCAAAATTGTGAAGACGAGCACGGGGGGTTACCATCCTTGCTGAGCGGCTTGCTAGCCAATCCCCACAAACCACAATGAAATTGCTCTCCCCTTTTTGGATGGCCCAACAACTACTGTGGATCAAACAACCAATAGGATAAGCCATGGGTTGTCAGAGTAGTTTGTTGCCAAAAAGCCACCCTGCAGAAAGAGTTTCTGGTCTAGATGACACAGCAACCCACTGTGGCTCATTACTCACAATGGCTTGGCAGGTATAGTACAGACCCAGCAAAAAGAATATCTGGAGTAGGTTAGATTCCAAAACTGTGTCTAGAATAGAGGACAATAGGGGATAGCAGAATGTATCGTAGTAAGCAGGAATTCCTGCATGGTTCCCAAGCTTAATGATAACAACCTTTCTTTTGAAAAATGTACTGTAACATTTGATGCTTATTGGGTTTTGGTAAGGAGAATGCGTTTATTTGAACTTTCTTTCCAAAGTGAAAGAGTACTTCATGGACCCTTACAATCATGCTTTGAACAGAAAACATATAATTTGTAACAGGGAAATCCAGGGCCAAATAGGCCACTGGGTAGCGTGTGAGACAGCAGATCCTTCAAGATTACGTGTGTGCAATTAAGGGAAGGTTCTTTTCATTCTGGTCCACCTAATCTAATTCTTAGAACAGTGTGCATTTTGCTTGTTTTTAAAGTAACCTGTTTGATAAACTATCAAACTATCTTCCTGTATCAAAGAGTTCTCTGTCCAACCACGCACAGTCTTATTCCCCTGGGAAGTTAGGATAGTGATAGTCAATCCCTCTCTTTGTTGGCAGCACCACTATTACTATTACCAACAACACACTAATTGCAATAGTTCAGATCACCTTCACCTGCCTGTTATAACATCTTGCCTGAAAAAAGGGTCTGGAGATGTCAAACGCTTGTGAATAATTATTTATTCATTTGTGATCATCTTAGTTGACCTAATAGAGGTATTACGGCAACATGGATTTCAGATTAAAATGTCAACACTGCATGCTAACCTAACTATGATTATTAAAATGCTTACAGTTAATCTACATTTTGATTTGGAATACTGCACAGTATCTAGTGGGGCACAACTGCTAACATAATTCCCCTAACTAATCAGTGCACCAGCTAACGCTATTGGCATTGTGCTGGAGTAGTTTACATTAGCTCTATACCATTTATTGTAGCATCGGATACTGTCCATGAATCCTAAGTAACACTTTAAAATGTAAAATTTATTAGCATCTCAACCTATGCTACATTATGAAGAGAAATAACATTTGGAATGTACATTGCATGTGAAAAATTAAAACCAATCAACAGATTACAGATTCATTCTGAGAGTTTCACCAGCTGCATTGGGTAAGTTGAAACTTTAGGAACCAGTGAACCTAAGACTAAGTTCATTCATGAGGACAATGAAGCAAAGCTATAATTGTTGCATGGCACATCCATTTTCTCAATGTAAATGTGGAACAGAGGGATGCTTCTTAAAAGTAGCAGAATTGTTAAGTGCCGTAGTGTACTGAATGAGTAAATCAGTGTTCACCACATTATTACAGCTACAAGACTGTTTTTTCTGCCTGTCTGCTTGCCATGACTAATAAGTTAACATTTGCATTTTAGCATTTTAAAAGTCTGTGACACTGTGCCAGTCTCCACTTCAGAATATCTAAATTTATAATACATGGTTTTACTGAGGAGTTTTGAATTTTCCAGAAACGCAATTGTGTGTGGTTAAAGCACTATACCTTTAAATGAGTGATTATAATTTCTGAGCTGGGCATTTTTTTGAGAAGGATCTCTAACAAACTCCTACATAGATTTGTATGTCATTTACTTTATAAAGAATTGCTTACTAGAGATAGAGGAAATAACCCCTATATAGTGAAGATTCTCCACAGTGATTATATTCCATAACAAGTATATCTGTAAGTGACTTGGCTCATAGCTCTTAATGAAGCTCCAGACTTCTCATTGTAACTTGACTCCTGCATTCTTCAAGTTGATGAGTCCTCTTAATGAAGCGTTTTTCTGATTCCATATACCTGGAAAATTGCAATCTTCTCTGCTCTTGGCAACAGAAGGAAGATCAAACCTCTTCCTGCAGTTCATATTGCTTCATGGTTTTCATTAATACTGCCCTTATCAAATACACACACGGTAGCACCATTTGTGAACATCCCTTATAATGGAAATAGTCTACTGATTTTAATACCTGCAATTAAGAGCCAGTATTTTTTTTTTCAAATTATGACTAGGAGCTTGCAATTAATTTATAATTTTAAAAGACGCATCCCAATTTTTGCCTCTATTTCATCTGGTTGGTCTTGTCTTGATTGGTCACTGAAATAGATGTGAACTTTATCAGATGGAAAAATCATTTTGATTTTTTGTTTGGCTGAGATGGTTTAAGTTGGTGCATATTTGACTAGACAGATATGTAGCAGGTTTAAACAGTCATTCCATTCTTCCTGACACAACTCAGAAGTCATACTTTTTGAGGACTATTTCATGTATCGAGAATAGATCTATCCTGGCCCTGACACATATTTTAGAACCTCTGTGTTCAGAGGCATGTAAACACCAGCTTTTAAGAACACAGATAAGAGCTGGCTTTGCCCTTCATGCTGTGTTTCTTTGCTTCCCAGCATCAAGTTGCAAGCAGGATGCTGCTCTAGACTGAGTTTTGGAATGACCCAGCATGACTCTTCCTGATTCTCCTATCTTAAGTCTTCTGGTAAAAGAAAACACTCCTTTATCTCATTCATATTACCACATTCTAGATGAATATTTCTCTGGAAGCGCTTCTGTTCTTTAAGAAATACCTCACCCAGGGCCATCTTAATGGCATTATGGACCCAGGGCAAAGCAGTGTACTGGGCCCTACAACAACTACAACTACTGTTAATTTTGAAAGTTTTCCAATTTTCCAAGCGTTAACATACACAGATTAGTATGGGGCCCAGGGGCAAGTGCGTTAAGACGGTCCTGACCTCACCAAGCTTTGGCATTACCTGGGGTAATCATAACATGCTTTGTGAAGTTTTGCTCCAAGCACGAATTCCTCTAGGCAAGGCCCAAGGAATCATTTTCTTGTTCTGTGCATGAGGATAGGAGAGTCCCGCTGGTCTGGTTCACACCAAAGGTTTGTATCATCCAGCAACTTGCTTGTACCAAAAGCCCACAAGCAGGACCTGACTAGAGGACATGCACAGTGGCTTGAAATGCGCTCTCAGACACGTGTTCAAGGATGCCTTCCCACTGCATGGCCCATTTTTATTCTAAACTAATCCTATTAGATCCAGAAGACATTCTGTAATTTAGAATACTTGGCTGTTTTTATGTAGGTATGCCGTTTTTTATCTTCTAATCAGAAATGAAGCATGGGAAGAATAGGGTACAAATTAATGTTATAAAGTCTAAGCCATTATTTCCACTCAACAATATGTGTTGTTGTTAGTCGTGAAGGCATGTCCGACCCATTGCGACCCCATGAACAACACTCCTCCAGGCCTTCCTGTCCTCCACCATCTCCCGGAATCCACCCAAGCTCATACCAACTGCTTCAGTGACTCCATCTAGCCACCTCATCCTCTGCCATCCCCTTCTTCTTTTGCCATCTATTGTTCCCAGCATTAGACTCTTCTCCAGGGAGTCCTTCCTTCTCATTAGGTGGCCAAAGCATTTGACTCCCTGTCTGCGGTGATCTTGGAGCCCAGGAAAATAAAATCTGTCACTGCCTCCATTTCTTCCCCATCTATTTGCCAGGAAGTGAGAGGACCGGATGCCATGATCTTCGTTTTCTTAATGTTGAGTTTCAAGCCAACTTTTGCACTCTCCTCCTTCATCCACATCAAGAGGCTCTTTAGTTCCTCTTCACTTTCTGCCATGAGAGTGGTATCATCTGCATATCTGAGGTTGTTGATATTTCTCCCAGCAATCTTAATTCCAACTGGTGATTCATCCAGCCCTGCCTTTCTCATGATGTGCTCTGCATATAAGTTAAATAGGCAGGGCGACAGTATACAGCCTTGCCGAACTCCTTTCTCAATTTTGAACCAGTTAGTGGATCTGTGTCCAGTTCTCACTGTTGCTTCTTGACCCACATATAGGTTTCTCAAGAGACAAATAAGATGGTCTGGTACTCCCATCTCTTTAAGAACTTGCCACAATTGGTTGCAAGCCACACAATCAAAGGCTTTAGCATAGTCAATGAAGCAGAAGTAGATGTTTTTCTGGAACTCCCTAGCTTTCTCCATGATCCAGCGTAGGTTGGCAATTTGATCTCTAGTTCCTCTCCCTCTTCGAAATCTTGCCTGTACTTCTGGTAGTTCTCGGCCCACATACTGCTGGAGTCTAGCTTGTAGGATTTTGAACATCACTTTGCTAGCATGTGAAATGAGTGCAATGGTGTGGTAGTTTGAACATTCTTTGGCATTGCCCTTCTTTGGGATCGGAATGTAATCTGACCTTTTCCAATCCTGTGGCCACTGTTGAGTTTTCCAAATTTGCTGGCATATTGAATGTAGCACTTTTACTGCATCATCTTTTAGGATTTTGAATAGCTCAGCTGGAATACTATGACCTCCACTAGCTTTGTTGTTGCTCAGACTTCCTAAGGCCCATTTGACTTCACATTCCAGGATGTCTGGCTCAAGGTCAGTGACTACTCCATCATGGTTATCAGGGACGTTAAGCTCTTTCTTGTATAGTTCTTCTGTGTAATCTTGCCACCTCTTCTTAATCTCTTCTTCCTCTGTTAGGTCCCTGCCATTTTGGTCCTTTATCATGCCCATCTTTGCATGAAATGTTCCCTTCATATCTCCAATTTTCTTGAAGAGATCTCTGGTCCTCCCTATTCTATTGTTTTCTTCTATTTCTTTGCACTGTTCATTTAAGAAGGCATTCTTATCTCTTCTAGCTATTCTCTGGAATTCTGCATTCAATTGGGTGTATCTTTCCCTTTCTCCCTTGCCTCTTGCTTCCCTTCTTTCCTGAGCTATTTGTTATGCTTCCTCAGACAGCCATTTTGCTTTCCTGCATTTCTTTTTCTTTGGGATGGTTTTAGTTGCTACCTCTTGAACAATGTTGTGAACCTCCATCCATAGTTCTTCAGGCATTCTGTCTATCAGATCTAATTCCTTAAATCTATTTGTCACCTTCATTGTGTATTCATAAGGAATATGATTTAGGTTATACCTGAGTGGCCTAATGCTTTTTCCTACTTTCTTCCATTTAAGCCTAAATTTTGCAACAAGAAGCTCATGATCTGAGCCACAGTCAGCTCCTGGTCTTGTTTTTACTGACTGTTTAAAGTGTCTCCATCTTTGGCTGCAGAGCACATAGTCAATCTGATATCTGTGTTGACCGTCTGGTGATGTCCGTGTGTAGAGTTGTCTCTAGGGTTGTTGGAAAAGAGTGTTTGCTATGACCATCGTATTCTCTTGACAAAATTCTACCAGCCTGTGCCCAGCTTCATTTTGTACTCCAAGGCCAAACTTGCCTGTTATTCTGATTATCTTTTGGCTTCCTTTAGCATTCCAATCCCCCATGATGATAAGGACATCATTTTTTGGAGTTAATTCTAGAAGGTGTTGTAGGCCTTCATAGAACCTGTCAACTTCAGCCTCTTCAGCACCAGTGGTTGGGGCATAGACTTGGACTATTGCGATGTTGAATGGTTTGCCTTGGATTCGAACTGAGTAGCATTTATTATATCCCCTTTGAAGGGAATGAACCACTTTTTTCTCTTCACTGTTTATTAACATATTAGAAATAATTAGTGCAAACAGTATTGTTCAGTCCCTGAACCAGACATGTAGCTCATTAATTGGCACATAGTATTAAACTGAAAGATGCCTTTACAGTGTGTTTGTAATGCTCTCTCCCCCTGCTAGTAACTGTTAAAGTCTTCCATTTAGCACAAGCTTTTGATGGTGAAGCTTGGGAAGTGTTTTTCACACAACTTAGTTTATTAGGCAGGAAATCTACTTCATTAGGGACTAATTATTCTGTGTAACTGACAGTGTTATCACTATCTAGGTGGTGATTAAAAAGTAACATTTTGCTAAAACTGTTGTGTAGGAATCAGATGAGGACACAAGAAGATGTGTGGGCGGGTACAGGAGAGCCTCTTTCTATGTAAACATTTCACGCTTGCATATCATTCCAAGTGTCCAACAAAATAGAATTTCTAAATAAGTGTTTTTCTAAAACCCCTAAGTACATATTATACCACTTGGGGACATGTCTTGATAGCACAATATATGACTTACAGGTCCCCAGAAAAATTCCTGGTATTTTCACATTTTTACTTTTTTGTTTGTTTAAATCAGCTCCAGTAGCTGCAGAAGACTTGTCTTGAGGCCCAGGAAAGCTGCTGATAATCAGAGTAGATAGCAGAAAAGTGTGACTGGATTCTTTGTACGTGTCTTTGCTACAGAAGATGTAGGGCAAATAGTCATGCCTGAACTGAGTTTATCAGGCAGATTGTCCGAAGAACTGAGGCAGAGAGTGGTGGCAAGAGATAAAGTTCTAGGCCTTCCTGACACATTGAAATTACAAATCACCAGGTCCAGATGGTGTCTACATGGCAATGGGGAGTGGGATGGACGACCCTTAGATGCGAATCTGCTGATCTCCTCACAAGCCTCAAACTAAAAGCTTGGCAGAGCACACACAGTGGAGCTATGTCTGCTCTCTTTACTGCCTTTCGGGGAGGGACTGGACCCTCCCACTGCTGGTGGGCCAGATGGCAGGAAAGCTAGGTATTACTTAATGGGCTAGCTCTCTTGACCTGGCATCAAAAAATGGAACTGATTAGGTTAAATTCCTCCCCCTCTGGCCCTCCTTGTTCCACCATCTCTCTCTCTGAGCTAGAGCTCCTCTGATTCTCCCCAGTCTCTTGGTTTACTTCAAAGCTTGCTGGATGTGGTTGCTCAGCTAAGGTTTCTGACCCTGCCTCTTCTCTCACTTCCTGCTCAGAGTCTGGGGTATCTACCTTGTAATACTGTTTGGGGTTTTTTTTGGCGGGGGTGGGGTGAGCCATTCCCAGTACTAACCTTTGTTGCCCCACTTTCCCCACTAAGCATAAAAGTGGTAAACAAGATTCAAGACAGTGGGGTACCATGTATCTTACTCACCTAATGGTGTCCCTGACAATTATGGTTTGTACCACTGCTCTTAGTCTCCTACCATACAATCATCCATTTTCCACGTAGCCCAGAATTCATTCCAGTGAATGAAGGAATGATCAGGCATCCTTATCTAGAGTCCCTTCATCTAATAGTGAGCAGAATACTCAACAGTATACTCTTTTCACCTTGGTGCATGTCCTCCCACAAACTTTCTGCTTGAAGTTGAAGTGGAAGACATTTCAGAACATTGCTCTCCATACACAGCAAGATCCCACCTCCTGGGTCATACCAGTATATTGAACTTCCTCTTAGCATGAAAAACAAAGAGTCTAGCCCTCTATGTGGCAGTGACTTCGCCTAACACAATACCATCAGCAGATTAAACTTTTTCTCCTGTTCATAACAAAACAATTGATTAGGGCCACATTAACCCATACCCACCACCAACCGGCTTGTTTTCCCTGTGGAATCTGTCTGTGCCACTAGCTCAATTAAACACTAAGCCCTTTGAACTATTGGCCAGAGTGGGCTTCCACCTTCTAACTATGGAAAATGTATTTCTTGCCAACTTTAGCTCAGAGCACTGAATTCTTTGCTCCATTACACAAACCACCTTCTCTGTCCTTACACAAGGATAAGATGGTTCTCAGAACCAACTGCTCATTTTTGCCTAAGGCTGCACCTCAGTTTCACTTAAACCAGCATATAGTACTGCCAGTCTTCCTTCTTCAACCAGCTTCCCAACAGGAAGCTATATTCCATTTCCTTGGTGTGCATAAGATGTCAACAGGACATCATTTCTCAGAAAGGTGACTTTCCCTTTCACTTGCATCCCTGAAACTAGTTTCAAAGTGTGGCCTGACATCATTTTCATTTTCATTCAGTATTATACTTTTGCAAATACGAAGAAATTACTAAGTTCTTTTCGGGTGAGAGTGTTTCTTTCCAAACCAATAGGTACTCAGCTAAAGGAATGTTAGGAGATGGCCCACTGGACAGGACCGCTGAGTCTTCTTTCCGGGAAGTCCATCTGCCTCATCACCCTGCCATCCGCAGGCAATGATGTTCAATGGCTCACCTAGGCATGCACATTATTTTCATGAAGTTCAGAGACCAAACCTGCCTAACAACACCACTGTCACGTGGCCTTCTGAGAGTGTGCCTGACTTTACGGAGCCCTGCCCAGCCAATCCCTACTTCTGCTCTCAGCACTGTATACAGCAAGGCCCTGCCTGACAGCAGGAAGAGCACAGACTTGGCTACTCACATGTCAGATCAAATGCCAGAGGCTTTCTTCATCTGTTGCCTCCTCCAAGCTGACACAACCTCTTGCCTTGCAGGGAAATAGAAGTGTGTTTCTTGCAAAAAGGATCTGAATGGGCAGCTATGTCTGATCTTCAGGCAAGTGAACATACGGGACAAGTGAATGTATGAGTGAAGAACGTTTGCCCTGCTTTGCTGGCTTGCTTGAGTGTGCCTGGAGCTCTTGGCTCTGCAAGCATCTTTCTGGAGAGCACCCGCTTCTTGCATGAACCTCCTTGGCATCAGGAGCTTGCAAACTAGATGAATGTAATAGACACAGCAGAAGGATAGGAGCTCTTTTGTGTGTGTGTCCACAATGCCCCGTGGTACCTTAAAGTCCCACAGTTTTGCTGTGGCATACTAAGCTTTCATGGACATGAGTCCAAGGTGAAGAAAGTTATTTTGAAAGATACTGTTTTTCATGTAACTGGAGGAAAATGACACTTGCTGAAATAAAGGTGCAGGGTCCTTGTTATCTCTGCTGCATCTGATCTCCCTGGATTAGCTGGCTTTTCGTCCACATGTGCTTCCCTTTCTTTTGCCTCTCTGTCTTTCATGCTATGTGTCTCCCCCACTGAAATCAAATACCCTCCTCTGCTCGTCCATAATCCCTTTGTACAAATAGGAGTGTCCTTAGGAGACAGGGTTCTTTACTTACACACACACACACACAGAGGGAGAGGGAGAGACTTTAGTGCCTGAGGTAGCTGCTCCAGAGAGCTAATTTGGGAGGTCATGAAAAAGCAGCAATTTATTCATTATTCAGTTTATTAATTATTGTTGTATTTTCACTGGCAGGGATGGAGAGAGATGAGGTGAGATTTTCTGCCTCGGGGACCAAGACAACTTGAGTAGCTTTGAGCATTACTGTGCTTGACTGGATTTGGGAGGAGCAGCCATTTACTCTACCTCGGGTAGCAAAATGTTTTTGGGGTCATGACTATAGAAGCTTTAGGATTGGAAAAGGTAATTGAGATGGTATAGGAAGTTATACAGAGTAGGGAAACAACTGGGGTGACAGAGAGATCTGTGGATGGGAAAACATGGTCAGGATTTCATCTTCAAACTTACCCAGTAGACCTAAATGTGCCCTCAGATCAATAGGATTTATTTCCAGGAATGTGTATGTAGGACTGAAGTCTTACCCTGTAGTAAATGTGCTCAGAGGTGTAACTTGCTTTATTCACCATGAAGATGGTTCCAATTTTTAGATCTGGAGAGAAAGCTGAAGATAGATAACCATGGTAATTTTGGTAATTTGTAAAACTAAAATTAAACCAAAAGTAAATGTAGCCTTGCTAGTGCATAAGAAATCAGCAGCAGAATGTGATCCACAGTTGGGATTAGGAATTTTGATTAGGAAGTATTAGGAATTGTGATAATGCTCATAAAGTTCTCCACCTGTGCATTTTGGTACCTTACCTGCTCTTGATGAGGAAATTGCTAGAAACTTAAAGTTGCAGCATTTGGTGTAGGTTTTAGGATATTAGCAAATAAACAAAAATTACAACATTTTATAGTAATTTAGTATACAGTATAAAATATAGTATAAAGTATAGTACAAAGTATACTTCATAAAATTGTAAAGTACAGTATTGGGAATCAAATGCAGATTAGCTTATGGAAATAGGTCCATGTCTGTGCCCCAGCTTTTTTTTTAGTAATAACCACCGCACCTCTCCCTGTCTAAACGAGGCTTCCCCACCAGTGACGTAGTTGTGACCCACAGTTTTTCCATTGATGGACATTGTGACTGCTCTTTCTTACTATAATGAATGGAGATGGTACAAAAGTACCAGTACAGAGCTACAAATGGAACCCATAACAAAAATGTTGCAGCACGGATGTCCCGGTTCAAGGTTGCAGCTTGACAACATGGCCTCTTCCAGAACATTCCACTCCATTTCATTCCCCTTCTCAGTGCCAGGTTTTCCACTCCCCTTCCGAACAGTCAGAACCCACTGAGCACGCTTATTCCACACTGGATTGTTTGGGCATCACTTTTTTTAAACCTCTCTAGGGTTTTTTCTACTTTGTGCTTCTTGAAGCTCTCACAAACCTATGGATACCTTCTTCTTGGGCCTGGGTGCCACCACTTGGCTATGTAAGAACCAACTCCCAGCCCTGCAGAGGGATCAAGTAGGACGTGGGACAGAAAGGTACAGTGTATTCTCATTCCTTAGCTGAAATACTCCTGTCCAGGTAATTAAAAAAATGGGAATGTTAGGACAGAGTAACTTTGGAGGGTTACCTAACTACTACTGTGATCTGGCTTTGAAACAAGCACTGTTTGCTGGTATCTTCACAGCAGCCCCTGTAATGCCTACTCAGTCTGCACATTTGTAAATAAACAGATTATTGCAGAAGTACTATCTGCTTCCAGTGTCCTCTCCCCTTAGGTTTCCTTGAACTCCCCACTTAGTGAAACACTAATTGTTTTTATTCTGGCAGTTTGTTATGCTGGATTAGGACACTGCCTTTGGAGTATCTTTTCTTACCCTGCACTTTCCTATTCCAGGGACTGCTTATCAAACCCACAATGTGAATGTGTAACAGCTCTCCCTCAACTCTTCTGTTTTCTGCTGCTTCAGAGTTGCATATAATTATAGGGATTAAATTCAGTGTATTTCTCAGCCTCCCTCTCCCTCTCCCTCTCTGTGTGTGTGAAATCCGCATTAAATCAACAAACAAAAAATCAAAGCCAACTCAAGGGATCCCAGCCTCTGTCATTCTTTTGGACTGGCTACCTCTTGTGCTTATTCACGCACAGAACGTGAAAGCAACTCTGATTTAGAATAAGGAAACCCCCCACATAAAGACCTGATCTGGGGAGAAAGATAATGCAAGCAATTTCCAACACAGAGTCTTGTTATTCAGTGTCATGCAGAGTCAGGAGTTGCCATGGAATCTATTTGCTTCTAAACCAGCTCCTCCTGCTGGAATATTTCCTCATTATCATTTCTGCCAAAAGCATTAAGAGAAGCCGAGTAGAAGAAATGCTGTCACAGGGGCAAAGTCGATTGTACATCTGGAATGAGTCTAGAAATCTAAAATCTCCATTCAAAACTAACTTTCAGCTCCAGGTTAGAAGAATGCAAATTGTAGATATTTGTTTGAAGTTTTTGTTGTGGTTTTCGCTCTCAGTATTCCAAACTTCAGAGCCTAAACAACCATATTATGCTGGATGCCACATTCCTTTCCTCAAGAGAAACTTCTTAACAGCCTGGATTTTTGTTCCCATTTTATTGCTGCGGAACTGAGGCTGGAGAATCATGATGCACACAGCCCAGGGAGAACTCCCGCTTCTCCAGTCTGGTGTCTATGATGACCTGGTTTGCCCCGTCAAAAGAAGTTGCTCTAGGCTGTGGTGGTGCTTTTGCTAGCCACATGACAGGCACTATCCTAGTAGTAATGATGGAAAACACCCTGAAAACACATATCATTTAAATAGGCCACGGTGGCTTATTTTTTATGGTGCGAATTGGCACACTGTGTTTTAACAATAAATATAATGTCTCTCCCAATGAAGTCATGGAAGCAGAGTGTCACACTGTATCTTCATGACAGCCTCATGGGCAAGGAGGCAGTGACTGGCCCAGAATAACCCAGTGATTATGCACGGCAGTTTGAAGCCACGTCTCGTCCCACCACACTGAAAAGCCACCAAGGAAGATTTTTCTGGTGGCCTTGCTTACATAGCCAGGCATCCTTAGTTTGGGCTATAAAATTAGGCCTAGAGGAATGAGGGGTGCAATTCAGATGAAAGCAGGCGTGCTTAAGCTGATGGGACTTCAGCACAGACCTGAAGAGGAGCAATGCACAGTCCCATTGGATTTTGAATTAGGGCCTAGCTGAGGTGGGATTGGCTCCTAGGCTTGCTGCCTCCTGTCTTGTCAGAATTAAGATCCGAAGATCGGAAGAGATGAGCCTATAGTCGCAGCCTTTCTGGAACAACAAGAAGCAATCCCCAGAAAAGTCCATCACTTCCACCATGGAAGGGTCGGAATATTAGGATGGCTGGCATTTACGGACTATCAGAGGTTGGTTACATGATTGTACTTGTGTTGTTCTTCTTTATATTCTGCATGTCTGATGGATTTGTGCATAGTTAGAATGAATGAATGAATGAATGAATGAATGAATGAATGTCCCAAAATTTTAGCTGCGTCTCCAGCTAGAGCTCTTCCTGCCCCATAGCAGCTGGGCTGTACACTCGCCTTTCCAGCCAACCAGCACTTCCTAGAGGCAGCCAAGGCTCCAGGAGCAGTTACTGGAGGTGTGTCTTTTAATCTCCATCCTTTGACACAGTGCCAGGCAGGGAGGTTTAATCAGAAAACAAACAGTTCTTTTTATGCTACTGGCATCCCACTGTTTTATTGATTTTTTCCCAGCAAACTTTTATATTCATCATATGACAGCATCCCTGGTACAGCCATACCAACAACAATTTGATTTCCCCATACAAAGTACGGCTGCAGTGTTACATGCCCCTACTCAGTAGTCCCTTTAAAGTAGGCCACCAGACTGCAATACTATGAGTCTTTACCCAGAACTGGCCTCCACTACAGTCATTGGCACATTCTCCCAGGCAAGTGCCTAGGGTTGGAGCCATAATCAATTGATTTGCTTGATTTATTTTAAGACTTTGAAGGACAGAGTTATCTTTATCCAGGGGCAGTACTGAGGTAATCTGACCCTCCACCTGTTGGCTTGATATCCCATCAGCTCCAGCCAACTGATGAACTCCAACCAAAGTCCTATATTCCACAGGGCGTAACAGTTCCTCCACATCTGGAGGGCTGCAGGGAAAGTAAGTTGCTGGAGATATAAATATATCAGATAAGTCTCCCAGTCTCCATGAGGGCCATGACTTGTGATCAACTGAAAAGGTGTCCCTTTTTAATTGAGCAGCAGTTTTAAGCATCTCTCTCACTCACTCTCTGTGTGCACATGTGTGTACATGCATGTGTGTGTGTAAACAGAATGACGGGTGGGGTGAAGAAAGAATGCAGTCCATTGGTTGTGTACACACATAAACAACTGCTAATAAAGCTTCAAAATAAAGCTTCTCAAAAGAAGCAGTCTTTCCCACACCCCTCTAAAATGTGTACATCACCTAAAATCAAACTGTGCTTCTTGCTTCAGAAATTTCATTTTTACCCGTCCAAACATTTAACAGATTAATGGATTAAGCAACTAAAATTCATGAGTTTCTATTCACATTTCTTTAATAATATTGCAACCCTAGTAAAATGACTTAGCTTTTTTTAATTGACCAGGTTTTCTATCCCTAAACTAAATAAAGGAAGGTTGCAATTTTGTATTTTGGAATTGGATGGATTTTTTTTCTTATTAAATCTTCTTTTTATACTGTTTTGATCACAACTTTTCAAGTCTTTGGGTTTGACAACTATTTCAAGTAAAAACTTTTTAATATTAACTTTATAATACTGCATAATTTTGCTGCATAAAATGCAGCTAGATGCAACATAATAATTTGATTAATTTGAGCAAAGCATGCTCTGGAGTGAATTTAGGGTCCAAAGAGGAGGTTCAGAACCCACCTAATATTTAAACCGGTAGCCATATTTTCTCCAAAGGCTGAAAGAAAAGACTTCTGAGGGAAAACATTCTGGGAAAGTTAATAATTTATCCAAGGCCCCTCAAAAGCTTTAGACCTGAGATGACTGCTCCTTTTTTTTAAATTGTAGGACATTCAGAAAAGCAACCAATGGAGCTTGTCTTTATGCTGCAGCTACAGGACCATGTCTGTTTGCCTGACGTCTCTTTCAAAAGTGTGACAAAAGACCAAGATGTGAAGGGACAGTCCTTTCCAAAAAACAGTGGCACTTGCTAGAAACAAGTGTGGACACACCAAGGCCCACCAACTCTTCTGACCAAATTGCCTTTATTCTTTTTGTCCACTTGGGATTGCACTGCATGGTTGGCTCCTCGGATGTCTCTAATGCACATTGAGTGACTGTGTAGATTGGAGAAGAGATCATCATTAACAATGATCTGACATTTATACACCACTTTCTATTTAAAACACTAGTACTCAGAGTGGTTCACAATGTAACACTAAAACAACTTCTCTCTCTCTTTCTCTCTCAGTATAAGTAATAAAACCATTTTTAAAGCATCAGGGTCAGCAAAGTAAAAATAAAAACAACAATTCCAAAAAACCTAAACCCATTTACAACTCCGCAGGTCAAATGCTTGGTGGAATATAATGATGCTGCAAGTGGCAAAAGCACAGCAGGCTCAAGATGGGTCCCCATCCCCTTGGCAGCCAGGGAAACGCACTGAGGAGTGGAACCCAGCCTTCGCTCCTATATAGATGGACTTAGAGGTAAGCTTGGCTCCTTTCCAGGTAAGCGAGCACAGCACGGTTGCAGCCCATCGCTCTCGCCCAGCCAAAGCTCGTGCTACGACAAAGCAGAATTTTAGCCCCCATCCTCACTGGCTTCACTGAGCAGTAAAGCCGCAGGATCCCGAGGCGAAATGCTGCTGCAAACGCCTCGCTTAGTCCCCCGTTTGAAGTTCTGCTGCAACGAGATGCTCGTGTGGGCTTTTCTTTCTCTTTAACTGTATACCGCTTTGGGTACTGTCCTAATTCGCCTCATACGGACGGGAGCAAAGCGGAATACACGTGGTATCGTTGAGGAGACGCGCCTCGGCCCTGTCGTGGGGCAACGGGGTGCAATGGGTGCTTCTGCTGGGTAAAACGCGGCGGATGCAAATAACGACCGCGTGAAGGGAGGTCTGTATAAACGCGGAGGTGCTGCAGCGTCTAAGGAGAAGCGTTGTCTCGGCTCCGAAGGGCAGTGGAAGGAGGCGCCGGTGTGGCGTTCGTTCCTTCGGGCCGGGCCCCATTCCCGGGAGCGGACGCAACGGATGGCGCTTCTGTGGCTCTTCGCAGGGAAGGCCTCGCCGCTTTGCCGGGCACCAGGCTCCGGCCACAAGCCGGTGCGGAGCGGGCAGCCTCCGGGCCTTGCGCGAGAAATGCGGGCTTGCCTCTAGGGAGCAGCCTAAACCTGGGCGAGATCTTGCGGCCAGGCCTCGCCGCGTTCGCCAGGGCGCCCTTCTTCCCTGCCCGAGCAGCCGGGGCTGCGGCTAGCTCAGCGCCGGGCTGGAGCCAGGAGGCGGGCGGAAGTGCCCCTTTCTCTAGCCAGACCTTGGCATCAGCGCTGTATTGTTCCAGTTCTGCCCTTCATAACGTTCCGCCTTTACATCCTCCAGGCCCGGAGATCTGGCAGCTGATAAGGCAGAAGTGCGGAACCTGTAGCCTTTGAGGAAGTATTGGACTACAGCTCCCATCTTCACCCACCACTGGCCATGTTGCTGTTAGAGCAAGAGTGCGGAACCTTTGGCCTCGGAGGCGGAACTGAAGGGTCGTTCCGGTAGCCCCAAAGGAAGGAAAGCCTCTTCGAAACGGGCGCACGTATTTCGCTCTCTCGGTACGTGGCAATATGTCCTCGTCTGTTCTGGGACCGCAGCGTCCCTCATCCCTTGCTTATGCTAGCTGGGCCGATGGGAGTCGGAATCCAACAGCCTGGGGAAGGCCGGGTCGTGTGACCAGTGACCAGCAAACTAGATACCTGGGCTCCCAGCGACCACGAACCGCAGATCTTCCGTAGCCTCACGGAGAAGGCGGGACGGCGTGGCAGGACTGCGCGCGCCCGCCTTTCCCGACACCGCAAGGAACAGGCAGCAGTCCCGAAGCGAGGCGCCCTCTCTCCCCATCCGGAGCTTTACTCCGAAGTGAGCCCCGCCACCTTTGGTGCAACGGACTCCCCGAGAAGATCCATAGCGCTCCTGCACTGATAAGATACAAATGGCCTCTCATCTCCAGTTTGTAAGTGCCTAACACACACAGAGAGAGAGCGAGAGCGCACCATTAGTGGCAGCGCTCGATGCTGTGGGTCGGAAGGAGGCGACTGACAGCGCAATCCTGACTTACCAGAGCGCAAGACCCACTGAACTCAAGGTATCAACATCACTGTAGACAGATTCAGGATTAAGGCTGTACTCCTATATCCACTTACCTAGGAATAAGTGGATATATTGAAATGGTGAGTCTTACTTCTGAGTAGGCATGTAAGACTGCGCAGTTAGAGAGTGGACTCAGCACTTCTTCAGTTTCTATTTCATTGGGGCTCCACACTGAGACTAAGGCCGCAATCCTGCGCTACTTGGGACATGCGCGGAAGTGCAGGCCCCTTTTCGACCCAAACTTGCGCAGGACTGCGCCCAAAGTAGAGCCGAACGTGCTCACTACGCTCCCCTTTGGCGCCTGTCAGGCATAGGCGGGGGCCCTCCTCTTCCTCTTCCTCCTCCTCCTCCTCCTCCTCCCTGCGCACAAACGAATGGCGACCAATGAGACAGGTGTCCGCCGCTGAGGGCCGCTCCCATCATTCCTAGCCAGTCTGGCCAAGGGCTGGCTATCTCCCGCATTGCGCAGAGGCGCACGCGTCAGGACCCCAAACGCCTGTTTCTCCTCCTCCCCATAGTGAAGGACCCCCCCCCCCCGGAATGCAACACTCAACACACCTCCCTGTTTGCCGATCATCAGCCTTTCCCGACCGCGTGCGCCCCACCTGCCCTCAGCACAGCAGCGCTATGGGGTGGGGGCAGCAGGAGCTTCAGCCTCACACTCCCAGGGGCTGCCTGGTTGGGCAAGGGTGCGAATGACGGTGAAAATATCCCAGGTGAAGCCGATCCAGCGGTCCTCCGAGGCTGGGATCTGGCGCAAACTGGCCTGAGAGACAAGCCCTTTCATTTAAAAAACAAAACAAAAAACGCTTAAGGGGCACTGGGTGGAAATCAGCCGTAATGCCGAGCTTACTCGCTGGTTACTCGCTCGCACTGAATTGAGAGACCGTCAGAGCACAGACTTAGGGCCGCCCCGCCCGCCAGCCCCAGGGACGGGCGGCTGGGTCTGGATCGGGCCTCCTGAACTTGGCCGTCCGGATGGACAAGCGGCGCCACATCCGAATGATGGGGAGAGCGATCCGTTCCTCCGCCGAGATCAGCCGGAGAACAGGGGAAGGGGCGTCTCTCGCACCCTCTCTCGGCCTCCCGCCCTTGACCGGCGGCCTTAGTCGCCTGCGCGGGAGGCGCACTGGGGAGCAAGCGGCTAATGGTCCTTGCTCCCCGCGCCGTACGGAAACCGCCTTCTCCGAAGCGTTCCTGGGCCGACGCTCGCGATCTGAGCAGGGCCGAGGGGTGTTCGTGCCGCGGTCGACAACACTGCGGCTCAGAAGGAGACCCACTTCTCTTCCGATGGGGAGAGACCTATTTCAAGTTCTGTGGAACCGGTTTCCGAGCACAGCCAAGCAGCTGCCTCGTTTGCCTCGGCTCCTTCCACCCCTTCTCCAGCCCTGCTCTGCCAGCTTCTTGCAATCGGCGCGCGATCGTTTCTGCTTTCCGGGAAGGCCAGCGATGTTGCTTTGCGCTTACTTTCGCCACAGCCAGGAAGGCTCTTCATCAACCGGCTTTCCCTTGGGAGGGGCTGCAGCCTGCGGAAGGGCAGGCCAACCCTAACTCTATTTACTCAGAAGTCCCACAAAGTCACGCGGACTTCGCTCCCCCAGAAGGGCGCCCGCCTAGACGGGATGCCCCTGGAACCGGGACGGCCGCTCCTCTGAAAGGCAGACCCGAAATGAGCCCGCCACAGGCCGGCACAGCTGACCAGCGTGCCTGAGAGCGGACTTCAGCTTGCAGCTTGCACTTGTTCCACCCACTTAGGGCGACAAGAAGGGGCTATCTGAACTCATGTATCTTTGGAGGCGTAACAGCTGCATTATTATAGAGCTATTGAGATGGATTTGTTTGGCTTTTAGCCCTGCCTGTCTCCTAAGACTCCAGGCGAGTGCCATTTAGAAAAGGCAAAATCCAGATTTGAAATTGATACGTTCGTGGTACAAGCCTATGCGTGTCTATACAGGAGCGAGCTCTGTTGCACTCGGGGAAACGTATTGCTAGCAAAGCTTGCGTGGGATTACAGCCTACGCGTTGTATCTCAGGTTAGCTGTACTTACCTGTAGGACATTGAACTTAAGGGGGCTTAAATTAGGCCAGCGTAGGATAAACCGCTAAATGAGCCACCGAAAGGGTTTCCAGCTCATCTCAGCCGGCTTCTCTGCATAAAGACCTTCGCAAGAAACGCGTTAGGGATACAGAATCCCCCGCGCTTGCGAGCATCCACCGCGCACACCTTGCAAAGACATTTTTCTAAAACGCTTCCTGGCGCAGAAGCTGACAATCCAGCCAGCCGAAATACCTGCTCGTGTTAATTTAGCAGCCCTGGCCCAGGTAGGCACCCCGTGCACACGCCAGACCCTGCAGCCTCGGCGGCGCTCGGTCGCCGTAAAGCAACCGCCTCGCTCAGCTTCTCGAAGGCAAAGGGCCTGCCCCGCCTCGGCCATTCCTTTAAAGGTGCGGGACGGCGGCGGCTTTGAGCGGTACACCTCGGGGAAAGAAGGGGCCCTAGACTGTGCTTTCAAGGACTAGATTTGTTCAAGCGGATAGTACATGAAAGAAAACGAAATGCGCCCAGATGCGTGTGTGAACGCATAAGTATACCTGCGCGTATATAGAGTTTCTATGTATTTTGCATACATAGGCATCTCTCTCAGAATATGGGCATATTTGCTCTTTCATTTTTCTCTTGCTGCCACTTAATTACTCAAGATGAGTGGGACTTGGACGGGAGAGGGTTACGATGGACCATTTGGAGAGCGAAGCAGTAATCCCCTTGCGCGCGAAAACACCGGCCAAAGGAGGTCTTGCTGGTGGCGCGTCGCAGTCGCGATCCTCGGAACTCGTTCAGGCTGCAGTCCTGCATGCTTGCGAGAGAATACATCCCGTTGGACTCGATGGGATTCCTCAGGACACGGCGAGCTGGGGAGGGCGCTGCGCCTGCCTCTGCCTCCAACAGCTCGGCCCGATCACCCATTTTCTGTCGTGTCCCCTTTCCTTCTAGCTCTGATCCCGCCTCTGTACTCGTCAGCTCGCAAGGGTGTTTGTCGTTTTCTTGGACTGAGCCTCGTTTCATGCCAACAGAGAATTTAGAGCCGATTTTCATTTTTCCTCTAAATCGTCCAGCGCATCAGTAGGAGGGACTGCCAGTGAAATCGACAAGAGAGTTTCCAAATAGCGAATTCAGGAGGGATCATATTGAGAAAGTCTTAAAGCAATTTGTGTCGCACGGTTGTTCCCAGAAGAGGCTTGTCCCTCAAGTCTTATATTCAATTGCCTGCATAGAGGTTAGTTTAATAGAAATTCGTAGAAATTTATTTCCAAATTACATGGGCTTTACCTCCAAGTATTTAAGATCGGGTTGTGCATTCGCTTCGAGCACCGGTATGAATTCCTGTATAATTTTGTACTTCGATTCCTAAACTTATTTACTCGAGGCATACAATTTTGCCTGAAATAAAGTCTAGGATTAGGACTAGCCTTCCTGTCCCGTCCCGTGCCCTCCCCTCCTCGCAGCTGGAGTGGAAACACCGATGCTACACGCTACTCCAGAAGACTTTGAACCAAAGATACGTGCACCTAATAAATTGAAACGCGAGGTTCTGGTGCTCTGCTGTGACATGTGTTCCCTCTTCCCCGTTCCCCACGTGGAGAAGGAGCGCAGCCAGATCGAAAGCCCCCGGGAACCCCGCCTCCCGCCGCCTCTTGCTCCCCCCTCCTGCAGAGCGGGGAGTCGTTTGCGCCCGATCTCCTCCGAGCGCACACGCACGAGCACTGCGCCGCTGTGGAAAGGCGCTGGGAAAGCGGGATCCACCGCCGCGAGAAGCGGGCTGGCTCCGCAGCACGGCGGCCCCGCGCGCCCCGGCTCGCCGGGCTGCAGAAGGGGCGCCGCGCCCGCGGGGGCTTTCCCTGAGGCCCCCGCGGACCGGGCGTCCCCCCCCCCTGCCCCGCGCCGCCCCGCGCCCGCTCGCGAGGACCGAGGGTCACGAGCCCACGCGCGGCGCGCCGGCGGCTCGCGGGCCCGCACAAGGGCGAAGGGGGGCGGGGCCGGAATGCAGTGACGCCACTCCGCGGCCCAGCCAGTGAGCGGCCGCCCTCGCGGAGCTCTGTTCCAATAGGAAGCGAGCTGGCGCTGTGAGTGGCATTAAGGCCGGGCTGGAGCAACGCAGGGCTGAGGAACGAAGTTGTGCTAAAAAGCCCTTTTGGTCATCAAAGAAGTTTATTAGGCATTTCTCAGCCTGAAAATTAAGGATTCTTCATTAAGAGCTGCTTCATCCGTAGGCCGAGAAGAAGGCAGAGGAGGTGCGGAGGAGGAAATCTCCCTCCCCGCCGGCGGCCGGAAACTTTTCCACCTTTGGCGGATCTTCCTGATTGTCATTAAAGCCCCGAGCCTGTCACCTTAGGAGCGGGGACCGAAGGTAGGTGGCGGGAGGCACCCAGTGGGCGTGCGCGCGCGCGAGACGAGTGACCTGGAGGCTGAGCGGGGGCAGTGCAGGCTGGGCTTTTGGGAGGAGGGCGGGACGGCGCGGGAGCGGGTGGCCTCCGCTTTCGCGAGGTGGAAGCGTCTCCTCGTAGGATGAGCTCTTTTGCAGCGCAGATCTGTTTCCACGCAGGGAGCGGGACGGGAGGACACAGACACTCTCTTCAAGTCTCCGGTTAACGTGGCAAAAGAAGCATGTTAGAAAGCCCACTCGGGGAAAAAGCACAGTTCGAAATGTGATCCCTTGCATTATGGTTCAACCTTTCCATGGGCAGGGGACGGAAGTCACCTCCGCCATCCCATCCCATCCCATCCGCACATCCTGAGAATGATGCCCACGTGGAAAGAAAGGGGTCCGAGAGTTGTCATTCTCTTTTGAGGTCTCCTTCCTTGGAGCGTTTAAGTCAGAGGGGCCTGATTCATTGCAGCGGGTTTCAGAGAAGACTTCAGACTTCGTGAAGCGAAGGGCCCCGGCCTAACCGATTTGTTGAACTGGAAGCACACTTTGCAAAGGAGCTGTGTTCGTTGGATGAAATCATGGCTTGGTTGTTACTTATCAGTTTGTATTCCTTCTCTCCAAAAGAGCACCACCACCACCACCGAAGCAACAGCAGCTACTAAGAGTATCTGCCATATTAAATAGCAGCAAAGTAATTGCAATAAAGAATGAGTCCACAACCTGTGAGAATTTTTCCTGCACAAGCCCCATTTGAAATAAATGGAAGTTGCTCATTTGCACTGTTATTCACAAAGCTTGAGTAGTTCTAAAAAGAACAATTACTATTTTTTCCTTGTTTAAATACTGAAGCTGTGCTGTGTCCTTTGTGGAGTTTATACTTATCAGAATCCTCCTAGAGTAAGGGATAAATACCCATCCTTTCCTTCCCTGTGTTTTGATTTTGTAGGAGAGGAACGAGCACAACTTTAAATGCCCACCTGGCATTCTTCCATGGACTTCTATTTGATCCCTTTAAGTCATTAAAAAAGACACATTGGCTATTTTTGCAACGAAAGTCACATACCTGTTTATTTGGAAGTGACCCCATACTGGGCTTAATAGCAATCACACCCAAGTAAAGATATATAAGATTGCAGCTGAACAATGCAGTCTTACATATTGTACCCAGAAGGAGATCCCGATGGTTTCAGAGGACCTTATCCCAGGTAAGTGGATATAGATTCGCAGACCTCATTTCTCTAAGGCAGCCTTTCTGAGCCTGGTGCTTTCTTGATGCTTTGGATCACAACTCCTTTTATCAACCATGGGACTGGTACTCAAACACATTTGGAAAGCACCAGGTTGAAAAAGGTTGCTTTAAGAAAAGGCTTGATCAAGTACCCAAGAATGTTTCTAAGCCGCTGAGAATTATCCTTTCGGTCTCACCATCTTGCTCCTGTTATTTTCTCGCAGCTGCCTGGAGGAAATTGCTTGGGTCTCTGCAGATTCCTGAAGGCCAGCAGTGCAGAGGCTGGCAACTTCTTTGTAAGAGGCCTGAAGATTCCCAGAGAGAGAATGAACAAACGAGGGGCGCTACCATGTCCCTTTTACAAGGAGTTACATTTGCAGCCATAGATTCAAGGATCCCACTGCTGGATTGCTGAGATCTGAATCCACCTCACCATTTTCCTCTCCGTCAATTTCTTCTGGATGCCCAACTTTTTTCTGTCCATTTCTAAGCAGCTCGGGTTGGTTTGCTTCCTTTTTTCAGATACATATACCTTTTATTGATGGTTTTATTACTATTCCTAATCCCTAACCTAAAAATGAACACGCATTTGTTCCTCTGCATTTTAAAAGCAATGTCTGAGGTTTTGCAAAGATGATTTTGTGATTTCAAAACAACACAACACAGCACACACATTCACACACATATATATTAAAACCGCAATGCTTTGCTTGAACTGACCCCTGGTCCCCTCTTTTGGATGAATCTGTGGAGCTTACGTTGTCAAAAAGAAGGGGGAAAGAACCACCATGAAAGAGAAGTCCAAAAATGCTGCCCGGACAAGACGGGAGAAAGAGAACAGTGAATTTTATGAACTGGCCAAACTGCTGCCTTTGCCTTCAGCCATCACCTCGCAGCTGGACAAGGCATCCATCATCAGACTCACCACCAGCTATTTAAAAATGCGTGTAGTTTTCCCAGAAGGTAGGTAGCTCCGCCGGGATTCCCCTTCTTGTCAACCCAGACTGGATCTGCTGCTGCTGTTGGTCTGATTGCAGGGGAGGCCTAGGCCCTGGTGCCAAAGCTGCCCTCTTCATCTCCTGACATCTGGCTCAGTAGTTAAAGCACAGAAGATTTCCGGGGTGGGGAGCGGGCAGGTAGCCCTGTTAAGTTTTCCACAAGTTCCTGTTGTATGCTTTTTTTTCCACAGCAAGTAATCCAGAGCTGTTCCCCTATTTTGATTTCTCCTCCTCCTCTTTCTTCTCTCTCTTGCCGCCCCCTAAACACTTTCCCCTTTGGTACATAGGAAGTGTTTGGTTGGGGGACCAGCAGCGCCTTTGTCAACACCTCAAAGCTGGGAGCTCAGCTGCTAGTTCCGCTAAAACAAACAATGCATCGCCCACCCTCCCCCACAACAGCCACGTGTATTACCCAAAAGGGTAGTTCTCTCCTATTTATTATAGATAAATTGAGGAGGAGGGAGAAGAAGGAAATGAATTAATACAAAGCTAAATATTTACATAGATCTAAGCACAGCCCTGACTTCTGTACCAAGCAAAGGAGCCAGACACAGATGTAATGTATCCTGGAGAAAGGGCCAGCAGTGGGCAAAGGAGAAGCAAATGAATTCAAGTCCTATCTTGAATATGCATGGACTGGGCACATCTGGATCTGGGGTCTACCAGCTCAGTTTTGATCAGGAATATAAATCAAAACCATAGTTGGAGGTGTGGGCTGAGCAAGGAAAAGAAAAGAGTCAAGTTGATGTGAAACGCTAGTGGAAGTATACGTGCAAAAGGACATGTTTACAAAACAAAACTTCCCAAATTTTGTTAGTATTAATATGGGGAACATAACTGTATTATTTCCTGGTGAGGCATTTTCCCCTTCCTTGTGGTAAATTCCAAATGTGTGAAAGAGAGAGTGGAATCAGGAATACCCATTCGGATCTTAAACTCTGAGAATGAATTTAAGAATAGGGCCTTGATTTGGGGTGGGGGTTGTTTGTTTAGTTTAGTTTTTGTTTTTAAGATCAGGGTGATGCTTTATCAGCCTAAGCTTTATTATATTATTACTATCAATTACACTGAATTTATTGAAATGTAACTAAAACAAGTTTGTCCTAGCAAACTCGTCCAGATAATATTTGGGCTGAAGTACAATCTGCATTGATTTGAAAATAGATCCTATTGAACTTAGCTAAACCTGCATAGATTCTTGCTGTTATTTGGAAGGGTACCCCATGTATGTTCTGTTGAAACCAATCAAGAATTAGTTCCAGGTAAGTTTATATGGGTTCAGAATTGTAAGATATTTCCCCACTGATGGAACTCTGGCAAATAAGAAAGTAAGCAATTCTATTTATTGCATGATAGGATCTGTGCATTTTTATATCTTTCAAGCAAGAATGGAAAGTGACTAAGGATTATCTGAGAATGTTATGCAGATTAAACAGGAACTGCAAAATAGAGAAGGGTGGGGGTGGGGCAGAGGAAGACTTGCAAAGGAACATTTTCCTGGTGGATATAGTGAAATAAAATCCTTAGAATTTATAGCTGTAGGTTTAATTACATATCATAGGTATGAAATCCTGGAGCTGGCAGGATGATTTTTGCTTGTGAAACAGAGGACAAAACTAGTGTTAATTTATTTGTTTTCACCATTTGTTAAAGGAAAATGACATCCAGTTCATTTTTACAGAATTATAGCCATGATGATGATGATGATATTATATCCATAATATTATTATGGTATTTTACAGAAACCTCAATCGACCGTATTTGCCTGAAGTACATTTAAATCCATTTAAAGGGAACTTTTTCCAAGAAAGGCTGTAATCTAAGTGTGCTTACTTAAAAGTAAGTTCGTTGGAAGGCAAACTGTTACTTCAAACTAGCTGGGCATGGAATCGGGGTGTGCATTCCTTTGTAATACGCAAAACAACTTTTAAATATGCAAATTAAGCTCCTGAGGTAAAGCACAATCCAAGTTATTTTCTTTAAACCCTGTCTATTTCAGAGGCGGGGGACTTAAACACATGGTTAAACAGAGATTAGCCAAGGGAAAGTAAAGGGCTCTTTGTGCTCATCTTGGGTGGATCTTACCCATACTTCATAATATGTAATTCAATTTGCCGTTTATTTTTCTGGACTTGCTGTGAATCAAGGCAATTTAGAATAGGATTAATTCTGGCTCTGAAAGCCTGAAGACTGTAGCCGCACAACCGGGCATCTTAGACCCCGAAACGAAACGTATTTATACAGCTTCGCGGGTGGAATCAAAGGAATTCAACAAGAAAGCCATTTATTGGCGAAAAAAGCCCCTTGATTTCAACGGAACTTCTTCCAATTCCCCCTGTATACGATCCGGCTCAATTTAAGCACCTCGCACGGGGGAGGGATGGAAGGCGCTTAAGTGTGTCGGGACCGCGCTCTGCACCTAATCCGAGGAAGGTGCGCGCGTCGGGGCCGAGCGCTGTTCCCGCGGGGCGCCGGCGGAGCCGGGCAAGGGAGCGGGCGATGAGGGGGCCTTCTGTCCCTTGCCCGGCACGGCCGCGGAGCGCCCGGGCGGGTTTCCGGCCGATCCGCCCGGGCTGCGGCGCCCCGCTTGCGGGAAGGCGGGTCCCCGCGCCGCCCGGCCACGCGGAGCTGCTCGAGGCGGGCGGGCGGGCGCCGCGGGGCTCCCGCAAGGCTGATTAGCCCCGATTTGCGCGCTTCCGCGCTCTCCGCGGGCCGCCTCCGAGGCGTGCGCGGCGGCGGGGCCGGGCAATTACGGACGCCTCCCTCGCGGGCGGGCTTGACCGGGAGAAGCATATGGCGCTGCTTGGCGGCGGCGGCCGCAATCAGAGGAGGCTGAGCCGGCGCCCCGCTCCCCGGCGGGCCGCGCCGCCCGCGTCTGGGGCGAAGGGCAGGCGGGAGGGGCGGCGCGGAGCCACCGGGGAGCGGGTGGCGCGGCTGGTCTTGGCCACGGCATATGCCAGACTTGGAGACTTAGCAGAGGCAGCCGGCGAAATGTCCGTGTTTCCTCCTCCTCCTCCTCCTCCTGCTGCTGCTGCTGTTTAAAAAAGCCAGGAAGGCGGCTGGCTCGAGCGAAGGACAGCTCGAGTTGGCCCGGTTCGCTTCGGTACTTTTCCCCGAGGGGGTTGTGGCAGGCGCCGCCCTAGTTCTAGTCTTAATCTCGATCCTGACCACGTTGGACGCGATCCGCCCCGAGGAGCTTCAAGGCCCCCTGAAATCATGAGACTGCAGTCCGAAACAGACCGACTTGGAAATAGATCCCGCTGAAGTCCGCGGGATTTAATTGCTGTCTACACGGGTGTGGGATGTCCTCTCTGCTGTGTTCCATTGTTCCCTTTCTTCTGCTTGCTCTTCCATGCTCCGTCTTTGCACCTATGACATCTTACTCTAGGTTGCAGCTGCTTGCTCTAGCAGTCTACACTTTTCGCACTCTCCCCTCCCCTTTTACTCTAAGGCAGCGACGGGGAACCCTCCCGCAGAAGCGGCTGGATTTCAACCACTATTAATCCTGGCCAGCAGGACCAGCAGTGGAACACAAGGCCAGTTCCAGCAGAGCAACCTGAGGAGGGTCACGTGCCCCTCATCCCTGGGCTAGGGCAGGCAGCACAACTTTTCTGCAGTCAGGGCCCAGATTGGATGTTGGGCAACCTATCAAGGATTGCAGGAGAAAAGGGGGCATGTCCAGAGCCCAGCCCCAAGTTTCGGAGGATAGTTGGTGGGATATGATGCTCATGTAGCTTGTGTAGATCAAGACACATCGCAATGGAGCAAAGAGATGCATAGGATCCAGCTGCAAAGAACATTCGGGACACTGATGTGAAGGAAATCCTATGGATTTCCAGGCAGCTTTCCTGCTTCTGAACAAGGATCTTCACCCTGCCACCCAGAACTAAGCAGGGTGAAGCCTTTTTGCTTCTAAGTAGGGTTTTACTCATATCTGCCTTTCAGAATGCTTGTAACACTCTCCAGTGTATCTATGGAAGTACTTTCATAATTGTCTATTGGAGTGCTCAGCAGTGACTAAGTTCTGGATTGCTACTTGAATGAATGCAGGAAAGAGGAAAGTTTGGAAGAAGGGCATAAGACAAGGAAGAGACCCATGAATTAGGAACGTTTCGGCAGAAAAAAGCCCTAAAATTCACAGCTGGGGAATGCTAGGATTGCACCTAGTCACATGTCTAGATTCTAAAGGTTAGGCACATAAGAAAACTGCCTTGTATGGTGGAGACTGATGAGAAGCAGCTCTCCAGGTTTTGGGATTTTGGGCAGGATTTCCCCTCTTCCTTGCCCCACTGAAGATTCTGTGGAGTTAACCTTTTCAATGCAAAACAGATGTTCTACTAGCAAGATACAGCCTAGTTAACAGAAGACCACCCATTTTCAGTGAAGTACCAGTGTCAAACAGCTTCAAATTATTTTGAAGCTAAATTATTTTGAGGGCTGCAATTAATCTCTTTTCCCTTTACTGTCCTGGGCCCAATCTTTAAATACCTGGCAAAAGCAGATTCTTCAAATACCTCATATGGCTTAGTGCATTTGAGAAGATTTACAGTGCTGTAACGGAATGCATGTTTACTCAGAAATAAACCTCCATCAAGTTCAATGGGGCTTCCCTCGGGAGAGTATCGGATTACAGGTTCAGTGGGGCCCTCTCTAGTAAGCAGAGGGCCACCGAGTACCAATGGAGTCACTTTGAAGTGGGGCACCAGTGGTTTCAGGGTTTGCAGTGGGTCTCTTTGATTGGTTTTTGAAGACAGGTAAATAGATTTCCTCAGTTCTGTATTTCTTGTTAAGGGTCCAGCCCATAAATGAGTGAAACAGTTGCATTTACTGGAAATGGGACTTGAGTGAGTCATGAGAATGGATATTGCATCAGCCAGCAGTGGACACTATCGTTAAACAGTCTGTATATGTATGTGTGGGGCAGAGGCAGAGAGGGTCTCCCCATAGATGTTACCTTGTCTATTATCTACGGAGTTGGCAGTGTTGATTTTCTGTACTCTGCCTTTCATGAATCAGCTGTCTTACAAAAGCTTTCAAGGCAAGGAGAATATGTTCCAGCTTTTCTTTTCCTTTCTCAGTTCTCATAGATCATAATGAATTCTAATCTACACTGATTTTGAGACCAGAGGGCAGCTGCAGGACTCGAATATGTTCATGGGAGAGATGTGGTCTTAATTACATTATCAATGGAATAGAAAGGGGGCATCCCTCCTAACACAAGGATGGACACCTGCCTTACCGATTATATATATGCATTTAAGTTGGAGAGGTGTAGACTGGTTTCCTGCCTTTGGAGAAGCAATCAATGACAGAAAGACGGGGTGGAAGTGACTGGCCAAACAAGGCCATGACACAATGGCCAAGCCTGACTAGTCTCTGTACATCAGTAACACCCTTTTTGGAGGGAGATTTTTCACCTTAACTAGCCTATTTGGGGGATCAATGGAGCTATTTCAATATTTGCTGCAGAAAAAAGACCATCTTGAAAGGGCTGGTATTGGTTCATTTCAGACTGAAATGAACCAGAAGGCCATTATATAGACTCCCTAGATCATTTCTTCAGAAGAACTGCTAGTATTAGATCCCACAACCAGCTGCCTGCCACTTCATTTCCCATCAGTCCCAACCAGCATGCCAAGGTTCAAGCATTCTGTGAGTTGTAGTCTGAGACATCTGAAGAGCATTTGGCTGGATGAAGATGACCTGCTCAAAGAGGCGCCTGCACCACTATCACTTGGTAAATCAGTTCTGGGCAGAATGTGAGTTCAGTGAAGTAGGAGCATGTATCTTGTTGCCTCTGCCTCATATTTTCTAAGCAGCCTTTACGTATAATAATTATTGCTTCGAACCATAGGCTATTACAGTATAAGGATGGTGTTACACCTGCATGTGCTTAGACGGATGGCTTTGCCCTTTTTGGATGGGTAAACTTTAGAAAACACAGCATATACATGCCTAGAAACTCGAAAATGTCTAGCCCATAGCGACCTAGCTACCCAGATACCCACTGAGATGAATGCACTGTCATCCAGCTAAATATGTCTACTTCAATTACACGAGTGGGGTTTTCTCCTAAGAAGGTATGGTGTTGATTTAAATGGGGACCTGAAGGAAAAAAAACAACCCTATTTTTCTCTAGACACAGTTAAATTGGTTTGCATAGCACACTGTAGTACAGCATTGCATGTATGAGCCCAACAGAAGAATGCGCAGGTGAAGGGATCGAGGGATGGATCACCAGGCGACATGTAGCAGTCTGAGAAATGAAAGAAGATATTAGGGAAAACTTTGAAATAATCCCTGTTTAGAGGAAGCTGGAGGACAGGAGTCGTTTGCGGCTGGAAAGTCTGGGAAGCAGAATAGCCACCACCAAGCCAAGAATGTTTTTGGTCTTAATTTCTTCTCTAAAGCCGGAGTGTGCAGATGGTAGATCTGCACATTTCTTTGTGATTTGCAGCAGATCAGTGAGGATTTCTGACTCCCAATTGTTTAACAATAGCAGCAGCAAATCGACTCCCCTCCCAACCTGAGTCATATATCTGTACTGACAATAGTTTTGGGTTACCAAGAGTGGATTTTTCTGTGATTTCCACTCTGTTGTAGAAATCAAGCAAAACGAGTTTTGGGGCTCAACATTATTTAATTCTTATTATTCTAAGGATACATCTTTTGCACCTGACTTGCATTGGTGGTTCTCAGGGCTCTAGCAGAGAAACATCTACAAAAGGCTGGCTGGCCAGCTCTAAAACGATCTTAAGTAAAAACTACTAAGAGAAGGGGGTGGGTCAGTAATAGTTTTTAGGATAGGTCCCATATTGAACAGTACTTTGTTTTACTGCTTTGTGGTCCTTTAAAAAGAAGCATGCGATTTAAAACAAGAGTCAAAGAGATTGACAATGTAATCCTTATTCTAGCAGTAATTGTGACTGATTTCAATTGGCCAGATTATCAGGTTTGCTTCTTATGCCAATTGAGTGATACCATTTGCCTGTCTGTTTAAGACATTGTGCAGTATTTGATTGGAAAGTGTAAGAATAAGAAACTCCTACTGAACATCTTCGTGGAAAAAGTATTTAAAAAGGCATTTGACACTCTATTTAGTTGTTGAAAATTTGGAACAATGGGAGTCGCTCCATGTAGCTCGATTCCCAGTGCTACAATGACAACACAGATCTATTTCATGTCTAGTCAGAAATAAGACCCACTGAGTTCCTGATGGCTCAGTCTCAAGTAAATGTGCCTAGGATTGCAGTCCCAATCTCTGTGTGGGTTTAGTTAAAACCACTTAGGCACGCATAGCCACATTCTATATTACATAACTGGGTTTTTTAAACTATTTTTTGAAAAGAAATAACATTTTAAAATTGCTTAGGATTTCAACAAGGAAACAAGATTTTATTTTATTTTCTGGGAGTGGGAGAAAAACAACCGTGTTTCCACGTGGATTGATGATTTAAAGCTGTTTTTCTTGCTGCTGGGGAAAATGATTGAGCATTGGGTTTCAGTGTTTATTTTCTTACAGACGTTTTTCTCATTTAAAAGCCTTTAAATTGCCTCCCTTTGTTTAATTCCAGTTTTGATGTGGACTTGAAATGTGAAGTGCAGAACGAAAGTCCCACATAACTGCTGCAGAAATAGATTTATGGCTGAGGAAAACAAATCAGACTGATGGGCAAAACCATAATTTCTTGAGAAAAAAACTTCTTTATCAGAGTAAAGCAATGACAAATAAAAATCAAATTAATAATACTAATAATGGCTGCAGATGGTAGTGAAATAATGCATCCCTCCCTTTCCCTGTGATGGATGTTGGTCTGAAATGTGAACAATTCTCTCCCTTTTATGTTGTTGTTATAAAAAAACAAAACAAGAGTCATAACATTATATAGCCTGATGAAATTGGTTTGTGTATTTTTCTGGCAAATTATGATTCTGCTCTGTAATGATAAATCCATATTTGCTCCCCAATGATTCTGCTAATGCCAAGGTTAGTTTGGATTAAACCGATTTTGCAGAAAGATAAACGTGGATATTTATTTGTTTGTTTGTTTGAAATAATAGCGCATTAAGCCCCTGGATTAACTGTGTTCTAAATAGGGACAACTGAATAGCAGTCCCTGTAAGACGGACTGAGCCAGAGTGAATGAGTGAAAGTAAAAGTGCGTGTTCAAATACGTATTTGTATGTGAAACCGAGAGCCGATTTTTTCATGGGTTGCAGCGTGGATAATACTTCGATCATCATTATTTAGGTCGGTAAAAATGTCAGGTTCCCTAAGGCTGCGGCTGAGCCAATGAAATGCAAGTAAGCTATCCAGTGCAAGTTGCGGATAGCAAAAACAGAGTCTGCCGAAAACGCATTTTTCCTTGGTGTTGAGTTCTGGGTTTTGTTCTGCATGATTTGATTTCCTCCAGTCTTACACCTCGCCCCGGATTCTAAGTCGTCTTGCTGGCACTTGCTGCCACCGGTTAGGTGGAAGAATGTACACCACGCCAGATTCTAAGCACATCCGTGGCCGGCCCAAAACTTCTGGAGGCACCAGAAAGCAGTAGGGGCAGTTTATCTCGTTTGCAGGCCTCCTAAACATCAAATTACCCATTGCTTTTAAATCATTCGTTCGTTTTTGTTTTGTTTTTTTAAGCCGGTAAATTAAAGTTGGAGGGTAAGCCCCCCACCCCGGTTGAAGGCCCACGACTAAGCTCGTTTACAGTATGATTTCAAAGGGCTGACTCCAAGGTCAAGCCCTCTACCTAAAGCGGAAGGCCTCCGCAAAGGCAATTCACGAGTTCACAGGATGGCGCATCGGGCCGGTCACGGGCCCGCTCGGCTCTAAGCAACCTCGGGAGGGAGGGCGCTGCGTCCTTTTGGACCTGTCTCCTGCAAGTCGGTGCATGGCGCACGGCTTCGCTTTCCTGGGTGGTGCGGGCCAAATCAGAATCCGTCCCCCGGCCCCAAGGCGAGCGGAGGCCCGCACGCAGCAAGGGGAGCCTGCGGAGAGGCGGCCCCCTGTGGGCTGAAGGGCCCCCCTGCGGCGAGGCGAGGCGCCGGGCCAAGCCGAGCGCATGCGCTTTCCATCCATGCTCCGCGCCTTTCCTTCTGCGCTTTCGCAGAGGCGGGCCTGGCTGTGTGCAGGCGCGCCCGAGTTCCCCGCCGCTGTTCCTCGCGGGCTTCTCTAATCTGAGAATGCGGAAGACCTAGGGCGGAATAGTTTTGTTGTCGTCGTTGCTGCTGTTATTGCTATTAGCCGTTGTGATCGGATACGTCTCCGGTACGATATTGAGAGGGCAAAGTTCCGAATTGCACAGGGCGCACCTTCAGCGAAAGCTCTTTAGAAGGTCTCTGTGCTTCCGCCAGAAAGGATAATCAGCTCTACTCTGTGCAACTCTTGGGTTTCACTAGGGGCTTCTCTCTACAACAGAAATCGAAGAAATATGAATGTGAACCGGGTTTGAACTAAGCACGGAAGGAGCCCGCGCTGGGGCAGACCGAAGGCCTGTTTGGTGCAACACAATCTGTTCCCTCGGGGATCAACCAGGAAATGAGCGCAATAACACGCCCTCTTCCTCGTGTCCCCAAGCAGCTGCAACGGACAACTCATGTAGAGCGTATAGCAGCCCTCGAGAGTCCTTTCCCCCAGGAACTGGTCTGACGCCCTTTTAAAGCCATCGGGGTTGATACATGATCATCTCCAGAAGGAGCCTTTCTTTAAGAGGAGAGGTCACAACAATAGAGTGTTCACCTCATAGAAGAAGCGAGACAATAACTTGTTTGAGCACTGAAACAAATGAAAGCTCCGTTAGATGCCTGCTCAGACTTGTTCCTGGTTCTCTGGTCCTTCCGATCATATCCATATGTACTTAAAATGGGGCTCCTAGAACCTGAGCTTTAGATTACAATCTTAAACACGCTTACCAATAGGAGTAAGTCCCACTAAATTCTGAGTAAACCTGTATAGCATTACACAAAAAGTTGAAATGAATATCTGAAGACAATGCTATGTGTGTGTTTTGTTGTTGTTTAGTCGCAAAGTCATGCCCAACCCATCACGACCCCATGGACAACATTCCTTCAGGCTCTCCTGTTCTCCACCATCCCTCACATGTGTTTAGTCAGGGAAAAGTCCTATCACAGGCTGGCAGGGGAGTGTTGGCAGTTATATGATTTTTTCGGTTCCTACATGCAAAAGGAATGTGCCTGTTGGATTTCCATCTGGTTTCATGTTCATCAACCTACCCTAAGCATGTTTCCTTTCCTCTAAAGTCTCTCCACTTACTGCTGTACCTACCTAGTCAGAAGCAGGTCCCACTGAACTCAGATTGCATGTGAATTTGGGGACATGTACAGGGTTAAGTGGGCACAGGGTTTCAGCCTGAAGGGTGCTGAGATCGTTGCCTTATCACAGAGGGAACCGTTCACTCAACAGTCAGTGAGCAGCATTCATACTGGAGTAAAACACAGCTGTACCTTCAGCTGTAAATAAGCTGGCAACAATCGCCAGTTTGTGAATTGCACCTGTATCAGTGGATCTCAATGGGTGACAGTAAGCCAAGCACTAAACCCACTCACATGAAATGATTCTAATGGTGCTGCTGAGGCTGGAAGTAGATGAGGCAGGTGGGAAAGGTGATGGGTCTAAACACATTCCCCATGCGGGTTGGTAGAGCCAATGTAATATGTCCTTACCTTCCTTTTCTTTCCTTGACCACAGCACTTGAATCAAGGCCAAACAGATGTGTGCCTAGAATGTAGCAGAACATGTTGGCTGCAGAAAGGGTTGGTTTGTTGTGTTGTTTGCTTCATTTCAGTTTTACTGTAGAATAAACACAGGCGCCCAGGTGGTGTTTGAGATCAGAACATCTCCCTCTCCCCACCACTTACTTCAAAATTATTTCATTTTAATGGTGGAACTGGTGGATAGGAGTTTAAAGTAATGCCTGCTTTATCAATACTTGGGTTCAGATTGAGGCATATGGTGGATGAATCTTGTCTGCTCTTCTGAGCTTCTCTAATCACTAGCAGGAAGAACGCTGCTCTGGACCCTCTGCTCAAGGTTGTGTTTGACCAGGGGCTCACTTAGAAGGGCCAGGCAGCCAGAAGCAAATCCAAGCTTGGCTGATGGCTGTCAGCCTTGCACAGGTGGGCTGAGCCTGTGTGTGGAGGAACCCAGAAGGATGCTGTGACCTTTGCAGCTCAGTCCAGAACCCCACTTGAGTCAACAACCTTGGACTGGAAAATATGTAGACCTCCAAGTTTCTTCAGGACAGCTTTGTGGATTTGATTGCCAAAGCAAGCTCCTCTGTAGACTGAGAAATTGACCAAGGGAAGCAAGTGTGATCCAGGTAGCACCCACTTCATCTCCTTGCCCTGTATTATCTCTTCTCCTTATTCTAACTGAGATGGCTCACTTTTAAGACTGTGATCCTCATGACAATCTAGCAAGTCCTTTTCTGGATAGAAGTGGAATCCAGAAACCAATTAAATCAGCAGGCAAGGGTTGTTACTCATTGAGGTAGGACTGTACCACGTTAGAAACTCCATGTGTGGAGGGGAGATTACTCGACTAGCTATTTATATCCCATTTGGAAAAGAAAGCCACCTGCTTGTAGAAAGTGATCATGTTAGAGCTACTGAGTTTACTGTGTGTAGATAGTTCTTGGTACCTGGAGAAGTTCTATCAGGTTAATTTCTACTAAAAGTCTGAAGTGGTACAGCCCAGGCACAGGTTTATCAACTCAATAAAACTCAAGAATTACACTGAATTAGTTCCAGTAACTTTAGTAGGTGTATAAGATCAGCTAAACAAATATCCTGGCTTATCTGGTTTGTGATCTGCATTTTTCGAAGAATATGCTTGTAAGATAATTTTTGCTCAACAAAGGGATGGCCTTGGAGAAGAACTGCAGGATCCAACTCCCCCTAAGGCACATTTCAAATTAAATAAGGTTTGCAGCAGGATTCTGTTGTTCATCTCATAAGAAACCCTCACCCACCTCTGTCTAACCTCTGTTTTAGACGGTAAGCTCCTTGGAGGCAGGGGCCCATCTGTTGCTGATGAAACTGAAGAGCAACGTAACTGACAGACCTATTAGTAGTAATCATTATTATCAATAACGTTGGAGGTGCTATTTCAGGAGTGAGGTATAAAAAAAGATCTGCAAGCTAGAAAGGCGTGGCGTGGGGAAATGAGGTTGTAAAGTCTTCAGCATAAATCTAGAGTATAACTTCTCTAAAGTTGCATGGGGTATGAATTGGTGCTAAGATTTCTTATTGTTGTAAATATAGAAGGAAATGGGGTCACTCTTCCCTGGCCAAATAATAAGTGTAAGATTTTAGCTTGGCATTGTGCATGGGGGCTGAGGAGAAGACATGAATATATAAGGTAGCCTTATGGTTTTGTTGTATGTGGAACACATTGAAACACACAAAATACTACAGAAATGTGAAGTCTTTTCCTGTTTCTGGAACCACACAAACCAGAGGATTTATGTTGCCCTTTGATAAAACAGCTCTGTTTTATTTGTTAGAGTCCACTTTCTGCTCTTTAAAAAGGCTACCATTCAAAGTCATGTTTCAAAACATGCTTTTGCTTCCTAGTTTCACATGCAATTTTAATCTTCATTTTCTGTTATTTCTTAGAAAACTTTTTTAATAGCCCCATTCTGTGCATGTATCCTGAGAAATAGGCTTTGCATTAAATGGGACTTCCTCCTGCATAAATGAGTACAAGTGTTTCTTGTGTTTCTGAGGAGGTTTGCCCCCTAAACTGTAATTTAAAAGAAGGAATTGTGGGTTTGGAATAAAATAACAGTTGAAAACAAGGGCTCATGTTCTCAGGTCAAATCCCCAGGCATGTTGGAAGAAGCGCTTTCCCTCCAGAATACTGAACATGCTCAACATGCATCCACTCTCACTTGTATGTTTATACAGCCTGGGAAGATAGTGCAGAGAAAGGATAGGGTTCCCCTTTCTCAGTGGATAGGATGCATTTCAGAAGAGATCCATTGCCGACTTCTGAAGTATGTGTCTAGGAACCTGTCCAAGTTACTTCTTACAGGCTCACTCAATGCATGTTGATATGGGAAAGAAAAGTGCCACAATTCCCAGCATTCCCCAAGCAGCACTACCAGCTGGGGAATGCTGGAAGTTGTAGGATGTTTTTTCCGCTCAAAATATGTGGAATTGCATATTAAATCTGGTACTTGGGCTTAATTGGGGTCTGGGTAGTGGTTTAAATCATCAGTCTATGCACATTTCTGTGAGAGTAGGCCCCATTTGATCCAATTCCTATTGTTTTAGGACTGATATTACATGCTTATTATGTTCAATAGGAAGTACATTCTCCTGTACACAGTGTAACCTACTTTTGAGTAGACTGCATGAAATGCACTCTGAAATGGTGTCTGGATTGGTGTACTAGCACGATTTATTCCTTAATTTATTGTACATAGATCTCAATGACAATGGCAAAACTTTGAAATTAACTCAGAAAAATGTCTAGGTAATACCTAAACTGTGATCATATACAAAGCTCCGCTTTCACAAGGTGACAATATCTGGAATTTCTCAGGTTGGGTGGAAAGTGTGTGCCCGATGAAAGAGACAGTGGGTAGGGCAGTGATAATGTCAAATAACATATTGAGGCAGAGTTAGCCTTCCACAGAAAGCTGCTTGGGGTGAAGGCATCAAGATGCCAAAAAGAATCACACTGTCTTGCATGAGATGCTGATTTATCAAGGATGCTTGTGACCTTCTTTTGCTATTGCTCCATTTTCACTGACACTGCTACTGGAGGGCAGATTACAGAATGGTATAGTTTTCCTGTATTCCAATACTGTAGCACATACTACAGTGCATCTTATGAAATAGTTATAGGGAAACAATCTTCCTAGGACAAGAACATTCACTTAGTGAAAGTAGTGAAAGTAGTAAATTGTGAGTAGTTTCATACTATAAGCAGCACCATACAGTTCTCCCTGTACCTGCATATTTTCCCAGGTTGCAATTGGAAAATTGCAATTGGGTTTCACCTAGGTATTATTTGCTGTTTGTATTGATTGCATCATGAAAGTCACAAATCTAAGAGAAAATATTTTGCTTTATTATATTTTCTGTACCATCCAATAGCTGAAGTTCTCTGGATAGTTTACAACATGTTGTAATGTTTAGTACTATAATGGTACTAAGACTATCTTATCGTCAGTACAGGCTGGTAGGAGTTGTCCATTATAATCATAGTAAATGTTAATTTCTGTACCATCCAATAGCCAATATAGGGAAGCATTTTCTATTATGATTGCTACCTTAATGCAAGCGCAAGTTGTTTATATGTTGCTCGGATATTTTATTTTATTTATATTTTATTTAGGGTATTCTAGGCCGTCCAATCACACTGAGTCTCTGCATTGATATGAGGCTGCATTGGAATAAAGCAACCCCCGTCTTTCTTTTATCAGAAGGCGTCTCGTTCAATGAGATCTTACGCCTTTGTTTGTTTCTTGGCTGGTGCAGTTGCGAGGGGCGCCCCTTGCCCACGCCACTGTGTGGTCCGCACTGGCTTGGCATTACCTGCCGGCTGCTGTCAGACGCCTTCCAGCGCCCGCAGAGACAAAGCGAGGGACTCTTGGACGGGGGCAGGTGAGATCCACTGCCTGGGGTGGGGTGGGGGGTCTCTGAGCCTCGCCCGCCCACCTCGAGCGGGCTCCTCTGAAGCCCCCCCCCCCTTTCGTGGGCTTCGGAGTACCTCCTGGGGGCTGCCGCCGGTGCACGGAGGGTCCAGCTTGGGGCTCCCCGCCGGCGGGCCGCGGAGAGCCCGGCCCCGTTCCGGCCCCGGGCGCTGCCTCCCGAGCCGGTGGCCGCGCAGCGGCTGCCCCGGGCCGCGAGGGCGGCGCCCCGGAGGCAGGCGCGGAAGGTGCCCAGGCGGGCCGCGCTTCCGCTCCGCCCGGAGGACGCGGCCGCCAAGCGCGGGCGACGCTCGGCCGGGCCGGTCCGGGCCGGGAAGCGGCGCAGCTGCAGGGACGGCGTCCTGCCCGCCCGCGCCGCGCCGCGCCGTCAACGGGGCCTGCGGGATTAGGGCGGCTGGAGTGGATGTCCTCCGCCTCATTTGGTTACTAATTGCTTTCTTGTTTTAGAAATCGAAATCTCATTTTCAGGAAATTACAAAGCCTCCGTGGGCAGGCCGCGAAGGTAATCCGGGGGCGGGGGGCGGGGGCGGGAGGGAGCTGGTGTTTAAATGGAAATCGGGGGGAAAGCGGCGCTGGAACTTGGCCCGGCTTTGCGAGCGAAACGTGAGCGCCTTCGATCCATAATAGATACATCCCCCGCCCCTTCCCAAAGCTACTTATGTAAATGTGGCAAGCCGGGCTCGGCTGGGCGAGGAGGAGGCGGGCGCGGAAAGGGCATTTATTTTTGATCTTGGAAGGTTAATGTAGCGCGGCCTGGAAATCTTCCAAAATATAGGATGGGTCTCTCCCCCGCTCTTTATTGTTTTCGGCCGCTTTAGCCAGGCAAATCCCCCTTCAAACTCGAGTTCCTCCTTCTTTTCCAGTTTTTGCGCCTTCTCCTCTTGGGCTCCCCGTATTACAAGAGGAATCTTTAGATCTCCGGACTGGTCTAATCCCAAAAGCAAAAGGGAGAACTGTTCTGTTTTTTCTTCTTAAAAAAAGGCAATTAGAGGATTTGTAAAAATTTGACTGCGGTAGGTCAAGTGCAAAAGAAAAAAAAAAAAGCAGTTTATCGCCCTGGTTCCACTGATTGTTAAAGGGGTTATACATGTACTGAAAAGCCTCAAGCGTCGTACAACTGAGGTGTAATTCGACTGGGAGAAAGTCTCACTGGACTCAGTGGGGTTTACTTCCCAGAAAAAGCGCACACGGGCTGTAAATAACACAGTCGAATTAAGCCGATTTTAAGGATATTTCGTAAGCGCCATTGATGCCAAAGGAACGTAACAACTTCTGCGGCACTTTGAATATTTACTTATTTTGGCATGAGCTTTCCTGCACTATGCTCCGGTTTATCAGATGCATCGAGTATTATGGGGAGTTTCTGTTTGTGTGTGCCTATCCTCACCCTCCCCATGTACCTGTGGGTCTAGAGGGGTGGAAAAGACAATTGTAACCGGTGCGCGCAGATGGAGACGCAGTACGGAAAGTACTGATGGTGACAATTGCATTCTGAGAAGTGGTTATTTATGGTGCAGTTGCTACTGAACACAAACGTCCTGGCATTAGGTGAGTCAAATAGCATACGTGGTGCAATAAAAATCCACGGTGCCGATTCAAACCTCTGGCAATAGAATTTAGACTGTTGATTTCTGATTTAGCAGCCAGCCTCTACCCTCATTTTCTTTTGAAGCTGTTATGTAAAATAAATGTGTTTTCGTACCTCACATCAGTTCAAAGGCTGTTTTATAGTATACTTCTGAGCATGCCTACTCAGAGGCAATTTCTCCCAGGTCACTGTGTGTGCATATAGGGGTTCAGCCTTAGGATCGGGGTTTTCCAACCCACTGATTTCAGCTAAACCATATGAATGGTATACTGCTAGCCTTCCATCCAGGGACTGCTATCCTATTTGAGAGGAAACCTTCCTTCTGGATAAATATTTCTGGCTGCAAGGCACACTCAGGTTAACCTTTTACGCATTCATATGGTGTAAAATTCCAGTGAACTCAGTGGGACTTAACGTCTGAGTAGACATTTATAGGAGCTGTTAGCACGGAGTAAGTCGAACTGCGTACTGTAGAGGAAACATACTTAGGATCGGGTAATCGTTGTGCAGCTAGACAGAGAACAGATAGGCCTGGGTTACACAGTTCAAACTTGCAGCACAATCCGGTTTATTTCTACGCAGGATTAAGCTTCGGTGGCTTTCCGAAGCTTGGTCAGTGAGGGCAGGACTGCAGCCTGAAAGGGCTTGGCTTTTGCTAGGGCATGAAGCGGATGCGCTGGGAAGGCGTCTCGCTGGGAAGCGCGCTCCCCCCCCCCGCCCCACCTGTCAAAGCACGAACTGAAGGACTTCCAGGGGGCAAAGGACGGGAGCGCGGTCAGGAGGTTGTCGGAGAATAAAGGAGCTCGCCAGTGGAAAGGGCCGGGACATCCATCTGGCTTCCCAAGGCTTGTCCGCCCCCCCCCCCCCCCCGCTCGCCAGCACGCACCGTCTCCCCTCGCGTCTCGCGTAGCCCTGAGCGCGACGGGAGGAAAATCTGGACTCCGCCCGAGCGCCGTGGCTGGAGGCAGCGCGCCCGCGAGAGCAGAAGCGCGGAACGCAGCGCGGCGTGACCGAGGGGAGGCTGGCGCGCTTCTAGCCCAAGTGAACCTGTAGCGCGAGCAAATGGTTCATTAACCTGCACAGGCAGGATCTGCGTCTCCTCCTTTAGCAGCCTAGGAAGTGGGCTTCCAACTCTCTCTCTCTCTGTGCCTGTCTGTCTCTCACACACGCACACACAGGCTGCATCTCTACCTTTGCATTAACAATCACCTGATGAAATCCGCGATTGGAAAGGAAGTTCCTGGGTCGTCCGGTTCCATAACAGGAAGATTCTCAAGAAGCAATGCAAGTTTTAAAAAAGTGTGTCTCACGAGAGCATGCACACGTGAGTGTGATGAGGGTCAGCGGTGTGCGTGTACATAATAGTGTTCCACGCACCCTGTCTTTTCTTTTCGGGCCCTCTCCTACAGTCTCCCACCGCGGAATAACTAACAATCCATCCCTCCGTCTTCCTTCGTTGCTCCCCGAATAAACCCATCAGCACCGTTCACTTGGCGAGACCCCTGAACTGGTCTTACATCTTCAGCGGAAGAACCGGAGGAGGGATTCCTGCCCTCCCCACCTTTCCCCTACTCGTGCTTCAGGCCGGCCCAGTCGGCCGCCTCCGCACATTTGCCGCCGCCGATGGAGCGGCAGAGCATGGCTGAGCGCCACGGCCTCTCGCTTCCTTGCGCGGGCGATGGGGCGTTCAGTGCTCCATCCAACGGTCCTCCGGCGTGGATGCCGGGAGTTGTGGGAGCGCGCGTAGGACGGCACCCGTAGCGACTGAGTCTGCAACCTTCTCCCAGACCCCTGAGAGAGAGGCCGATTCAACTCAGTGCGACTTCCGAGTAGCCGGGATGGGCAGGCTTCAGACGGGTGGAATCTGGTTGTGTTCCTATTCGGGTCCCCAAAGTCCTGGGAAACATCAGAAGCCAAGCATCAGACAGCGGCTGGGAGTGGGGGCACCCAGAGAAGGAACAGGTTGCCCCCCACCACATGCTCAGCCCAGGAAAGCCTGCTCGGCACCAGAACTGAGCTTGCAGTGTTTTCACAGAACCTGTTTTCTCCCCACCGACCAGGCTCACATCTGGGCAGCCCAATGTGGCAGTGAAGCCTGTTTGTTCCTTCTCTTAATGAACCAGGAGCCAGAAATCTCTGCTGCTTTACGGACCAGGATGAATGTGGTCATCTGAGAATTCTGGAAGACGTGCCAAAGTCAGACCCAAGGGGTGGATTTGTAAGGCATGTTTGTTTGTTCCTCGTAGCAGTGGTAGACCGTGTCCTCTACATGCATGCACTTAATACGTACACGTGTAAGTTTTTCCCAAAGGGAGCCTACGAGGTCGTCCAGCAGCATCCATTTTCGCCTTTCTTTCAACAAATGTGTGAGGAAGTTTAGGCTAACAGATACTGACTTTCCCTCCCTTGAGTGTCATAGCTGAGGATCTGAACCCGTATCTCTCCAGTCCTGTATATTTATTTATTTATTGGATTTAGTTTAGTTAGTCCAACACTCCAAGCCGAAAGTAGATCTCAAGATGTTTTGGACTTCAGCTCTCAGTCACTGACATAGGAAGCTCACTTACACTGAGCCAGAACTTTGGTCCATCTAGTTCAGTATTGTCCACATTGATTGACAGTGCCTTTCTGAGGACTGAGGGAGATCATCCTGCTCTCCCTGGTGATATGGAGAATCGAGCCTGGGATCTCAGACATGTCAACACGAGCTCTACTACTCACCTACAGCCCCTCCTGTTCATACTGACCATGCTGGGCTTTGGTGTCTGAAACATCTGCTGATCTACCTTCTATCCATCCCTGTTCTAGGCACTGCACTGCAGGTGGACTATCCTAGCAGATTCCCATCTGATCCATCCCGTGTGTGCTGAGGCTTTCTGAGAGGACAGGCTTCTAGCATTTGTCCAAGCAGATTAAATAAGAATTTATACCGGACCCTTTAAGGTCTGTTTATCCATCCTCAGCTTTTTGGCAAAACAATTCATTTTGGGAGAGGGGATGCTACCTTTGTGATTATTTCAAAATAATCCTAGTGGGACATTCTTTCAGAACTGGGCAAAAGCCAAGAATAAGCTGATCCAAGCTGGTTGGATTTCAGACAGGACTTGGGATGAGTCTGGTAGAAGTCTAACTTATGTCCCACTCGTTTGTACTCTAAGTAGGACTAACATTGGATGCAATCCCTAGTTCTACTATCTCACTCAGGAAAGCAAGAATAAACCATAAAGGCCAAATGGCTTGATTTTACACCGGAGAATTCAGCTGTTTAGCTCCTGACTCTAAACATCTGGATGTATATCCTTCTGAAATACCAGTGTAGATTATGGGTGTATAAACTATGCAACAGAAAGCACATTGCTATTTATTTACTGCTTGCTATACTGCCTAATAGGCAAAGGTCTCTGGGAGGATCACAAAAATTTAAAACTCTCCAGATGCAACATAACAAAACAAACAAATCCTTAAAATTAAAAAAAAAAGCATAAGAAAGTAAAAAAAACAGAGTGCAAGCCAGCAGCAGTGTAACCCCTCCCCACCAAAAAAAAAAACAAAACAAAAAAAAAAGCAAAACAAAAACCTGTAACACATTTACAAAGAAAGCTGAAGAGTGAAAAGCAACTAAAAACACCGTATGAAAATCAACTTGGAGTTCAATAGGACATTCTCTACAGGTCGTGGGTAGAGGACAGCAGCCTAGAACAGAAATCCCATGCATGCTTTTCTTTGCATGGGAGCAGTTCCCACGAAAGCATGCTTCCAAGTAATCTGAGTTTGGTCTCAGATCTGTGCTGTCTTCTCCTTAACTGCGTTCTAGACATGGCTGTTTGGGAGGGATAGGCATGGGACATCCAAGAAAGTCTTATCTTGCTTGCAGGGTACATGGAAAAGAGGGTGACGATGTCAAAGGGAGGAAAGGATGGGTGCGTGATTTGGAGCGGCACATGACCGGAAATGCAGCTGCAGGTATTTCTGCTCAAGTCTTCCAAGCGTGTACTCCAGATATTTCTACTTGTCTTCCCTTCTCTGCATTTCTCTCACACAGCTTTATGCAGAATGCAGTAGGGATAAATGTCCAGACAATACTGGAACATTTTGTTTTAAATGGTATGTTTCTAGATCTCATGGTTTCAGAGAAAGAAACATGTTTGTTTCAAATCTGAACCTGGCTCTGCTTTACAGTATCCCCTCTGATAAAGCACTGGAGTCAGTATGGAATAGCTCAGCTTGTAACTGGTGGTTCTCATGCGCTAGTAAAAGTGAGCAGTGCAAGGAAATGCCAGGCTTTTTGGTGAAGGCACCACAGGCCAATTGTGGGAAGTGAGAGGGGGAAACAAGGGAGAGGAGGGCTTCTGGCAAGGCCTGGTGTTTGTGTATCAAAGGCAGGCTCTAGATGGATTTAGGTACATCAGTATCAAATGGAAGCTCTTTCGGCTCTTGTTGCCAAGGTTAAACCCACTTATGTGAATGTGATGGGATGATACAACTTCAATAGGGCTTCACGTTCAAGAAATGGTGCTTTAGATTTCCGGGATGTGAAAGTCTAGAGCATCATGGGAGAGTTGCTGAGGTTACATGACACACATGTCTTTTGGAATCCAACCTCATCCACGACCAAACAAAAAGCAAAAACAAAAGCTTGCGTGTTTTTCAATCTTTGGCACTTCAATTTTCTCAGGAATTTCAAGGAAATGTATGCACTTTCAGTGATAGTTTCCCAGTTGTCTTTGGTGCTAATCTCATCAAAGTACAACCAGTTTAACACACTAAAGAGAGCCAGTGTGGCATGGTGGTTAGAGTGCGAGGCTGGGAGCTGGAAGATGTGGGCTTCGGTCCACATTCAGCTCTCCAGGAGACTTTGGGTCACTCACTCCCAGTCTAATGTACCTCACAGTGTTGTTGTTGTTGTTGTGAGGGTAAAATGGAGCTATGTAAGCCGCCTTTGGTTCTCATAAGAGGAAACAGGTGGGATAATGCGATGTAATAATAAGAAATAGTGCTGCTTTACTTGTCCTATTTATTTGTACTAGAAGCTGATTCAGAATAAATTACTCTTGTTGGGATTGGAGCAGGTCAGGCCCAGGTGTTTTGATTGAACCTTGTTGCTGTAGACATTTCATTAAAAGCAAAAACTGAATGGTTTTTAGAAGGGGGGGGGGGCAGAATTGGGCAATATGGAAATAATAACAGTAGAAAAGGCACTGCATACAAATACAGTAATAAAGAAAGTGGATGGGGTGACTGTGCATTTCTTTCTTTCTTTATTGTGCTTCTGTACAACCTTTCTGGGAGCAACCAAAGAGGTTTGCAAAAATTTCAGGACAGGCACAATCAGATAAAAACAGCCACGTTTCAGGGGAAAGAAGCAGGAGGAGGCAAAGGGGTGGGGGAGTTAATTTACAGGGTGGGAAGCAGGATTAATTGCTTGATGTCCGTGATGAGCTCCTGGTTTCACTCAGGCAGCAAACTCCTTCCGGGGTCGTTGTTTCCCCACTCCGTCTGGCATGATGAGGCGTCTCAAGAGGCCGGTTTCTCTTCGAGGCAGTGAAGAAGGAAGCCCTGCCTCCAAACAGAAGTGGGCTTCCTGGGGGAGATTGCAAGGATCCGATCCCACAGGACATTCAGATTTAGTCCGGTGTGCGGGGTATCCATACAAATGTTTCCTTTGTTTGTACAAGGAGAAAATCAAGTATGTGGCTGTCAGTGGAAGTTGCACGCCGGCCTGGCAGAATATGGAGGTAGGCACCGCGATCCTTCCTTTATAGGATAGTTCCTCTTCTGGGAATGATGTACGTTTCTTTCTCTGCATGGCTCCTCAGATGACAATCCCACTGTGTTAATTGAGATTTGCAAGCCGATCCTATGATTTTTACTTTGAATTAATTTCCGCTGAAGCAATGTGAGTTCTCCCAGGCAGGGAGCACGAGAGTTCGCTCCCACCACTGGGGGAAAAAAAACCCCGCACCATGCCAATTGGAAGAAAATTCCTTTGATGTGAGCTCTGCAAAACTAGATCATGTAAACAGGCATGATCTAGTTTTTTGAATGATCATCACTTTTTTTTTTTTTTTTTTTTTTGCTGTTGCTGTTAGGTTGTTTGGGCAAATGAGTGGCAAACTTACAACATGTGCAGATCACGAGAGCGTCATACTTTAGGGTAGTGCTTAAATTTGTAGTTAAAAGGAAAAGTGTTTGATGTTACTTTCTGCAAGCTTTCTGTCTTTCTAGGGCATTTGAATCAGAATGGGTTTGGTTTATTACATTCTCTGCAGTACCAGAATTTGGGTTGGACTGCCCAAATTTATTTTTTGTGGCAGAGGTGAGCTATAAGTAGTCCTCAGGATGTTTTGGCCAATGGAGAAATTATTGTACTGTTCCACTAAAATCTTCCTTTTAAAGATCCTCCCTAATAGAAAAGTGGATGAAATTTAAAACAGAATTGGTGTTTCAGAGGGTGCTTTGAGGTTGGAGTGACTGACTTCCCCACATTTAAGGACAATCCTATGGATGTTTAGTCAGAAAAAAGGCTTTCAGTTCTCAAGCTGACCTCTTTTTCTGTCTAAACATGCAGAGAATTGTGCCCTCAGGCTGCAATTCGAGGCATGCTTCCCTGGAACCAAGTCTCATTGAACTCAATGGAACTTACTTGTGTGTAAATATGCATAGGAATGGGCTGCACACCTAACCTCAGCCAAACTACACCCAAGTATGGAAGTTATAACTCAGCTTCTCCAAACTAGTGCCTTTCTAATGTGGTGGATGACAGCTCTCCTCATCTCCAGCCAGCATGATGGGAGTTGTAGCCCAACACATTTTGAACATACCAAGTTGGGAAAGGCTGTTATGGGTACTGATATTTAGCACTAGAGATTTTGTCTTCATGCCAGAACATCTGCCTCCATCTATCCCTATTCTAAAGAGCTAGGAACAACTCCGGAAACTTCCATGTGAGATCTTCATGCCACATCTTTCTGACTAACTTCTTATGTCTCAACAGGACTTGGAGAAGCCTGGGGCCATTCAACTCGAACCAGTCCTTTGGACAATGTTGGGCGTGAGTTGGGATCCCATCTTTTGCAGGTATTAGAACCCTGGAAAGCAGCTCTTCAGTACAGGTAGTTCTGACAGGTCCAATCACGCTTTTCTTCTTGGGAATGTACATAATGGTGAGCCTTCCTCCACTGGGTGCCCTCTAGATGTCTTGGACTGTAATACAGAGCATTCCTGACATCAGCCCTGATGGCTGGGTTAGATGGGAGCTGTGGTCAACACATCTGGAAGGCACCAGGTTGGAGTAACGCTGGTATATAAGATTGATGCTAATCTTATTCTGGGTTCTCAAATCAGAGCAAACATTTACATTGGGGCAGCAACTTCTGACCTTCCAGATGTTTTGGCCTACAGTACTCACCAGCCTACAACATCCACCCAGCCTAACAGTGTCAATAGTGAAGGGTCCTGAGAGTTGTAGACCAGAAAATTTTGAGGGCTACCAATTGCCCACACCTTATTTACTGCTGATGAAACATCTGCAGGATCATGGGCATTTTGTCCTTTTGTCATTTCCCCATTGCTTATTAAATGGTCATTAAAACAAGTAGCTGGAGACGTTACCATTGTTTTCAGTGTGGCCTCTGGGTAGCTCTGCTCCAGAATTTGTGGAGGATTGTATATCAGGGCAAAGAGGAACATTGTTTTGCATGTACAATCAAGTACTTGATTGTTTCCCCTGCAGAACATCCTGAATTCAATCTGCGGCATCGCCAGTTTCAAAAGAGAGGTAGCAGCAAGGGGTGGCAACTCCCTGGGAAGTGTTGTGAACCACCTAGAGAGCTTCAGCTGTTGGGTAGGATAGATTAATATTAATTAAACTTGGAGCATAACTACCAGTGAGAATAGAGAAGCTTGAGCAAGATGGAAAAGTAATCTGACGTGGTTTAAGAGAGTTTCTTTTAGTGATGTTTGGAGAAGTTGGAAGTCTGGCAGGAAGAGTTGTTCCAATAAATTATTCTTATGTAGTGTCTATACATTTACAGAGCAATTCTATCCATTGCTACTTAGAAGTGAAGTCCCATTGACTTAGTGGGATCTTACAGCATTGCAGTCTTAATGGCAGTAAAAGACATAAAACCCAGGCCACAAAGCAGAAGAAATAGACATGGATACAACTGGAACTCAGCAATCTCAGGACCAATCCACTCAGTACCAGTACTGACTGTATTCCAACTAAAACCAATACAGTGGTTTCAGTCTCGGCCTTCCAGTTACAGTCTGTCTTCAGTCAGGAGTAGGTGACCTAGTGCCCACCAAATCCTTTGGATGACTGTTCCCATAATCCCTGACCATTGGCTATGTTCCCTGGAACTAACAGGAGTTGCAGTCCAGAACACTTGGAAAGCACAAGATTGCCTAGTCCTGGTCCTGAAAGATCCTCAGTTTGCAGTGTTCAGCTTTTTCTGGGAATATGGGATGCTTGTTCACCTAGCAAAATAAACTTGCAGCATACAGTACTTGAAGTAGTCATTCCCTTTGACTATTCCACATTTTGTTGTGTTACACCTGGAATTGAGATGGATTTAATAGGCATCGTTACCACTTGATGTCTGCAAGTTACTTGACACTGTGAAAGTGCACAGTATTTTTATTGTGGAACAAAAGTGCAAAACAAACTGGAACTTGCTGGTCACATATGTATGTAACCCCTTTGCTGTGATATGTCTAACTAAGCTTTGGGGAAACACACTGCAGCCCAGACAAGTAGTTGAACAGAGTCCACCTGTGTGCAATTCTAGTGCTACATTGTGCTTGGGTTAATACAGCAGTTTTTGGAAGGCCCCAGAATTTGTGGAGAACTTATCTAAAAAACAGTATCATGAACACTAAGGAGCTATCAAAATTCTAGATAAGGTTATGCAGAACCACCAATCAGGGATAGAGTATTAGCTCCCACAAAGAATGTAGCACAGACATGACATTGCCTAGAAAAAGCTGCCAATCAAGTTGCATTGACTGGGTAAGGAAAACACCAGATAAGCAACCAAGAGAAGCAACCAATTCTGAAGGCGCTAGACTAGAGAGATCTGCAGGTGTGATGAGAGATGAGGGAGAGAGAGAATGTCCACAAGGCAACTATCACCCAGGTTCTCCACAGAGCTGGGCTTCCTGGAAGAGTGGTGAGAAGAAAGCCATCGCTGAAACACATCCACATTGAGGCCATTTGAGGTCTGATCAGTCCAACGCTGAACTCTTTGGCTTTGATGCAGGTTGCTATATATGATGAATAGCCAACAGTGCCCACTGCCCGGAGAATATCATCCCCACAGTGAAGCATGCTAGTGGCCCTGCCATGCTGTGGGAATACTTTTTTTTATCGGGAGCGGGGAGACTAGTCAGCACCGAGGGCAAGAAGGATGGAGCCACATGCAGGGCAATTTGGAGGTGAGAGGCATGGCCGCTAGGAGGAGGGCCTTTTCTGCAGCTGCTTCCCATATTTGGACTGCGCTCCCCAAGGGGATTCGCCTGGCGCCTTCCTTACTTTGTTTTCAGTGCCAGGCGAAGACCTTCCTTTTAAATAACTAATTGCCATAAGACCTTGGTTTTGTTTGGTTTGGTTTTCCTGCATCTTATTGTTGTTTTTATTATATTTTATTGTGTTTTTCTCTTGTGGTTGTGAGGCACCTGGAGGTGCTATGGCACAATTGGGCAGCATACAAATGTTTTAAATAAATAAATTCTAGAGGAAAACCTGTTTCACCCTGAGAATGTGAGTCTGGGGCAGAGGTTTACCTTGCTGCAGGACAATGACCTTAAATATACAGCCAAAGTAACACTGGAATGGTTTGGAAGCGAGAACCTGAGTGTCTTGGAATGACTTGAGAGTGATTCTTTGCCAGTGGTCGCCATCCCACCTGGCAGAACCGGAGCAGATTTGCCAGGAAAAATGGGCAAACACAAGAGGATCCAGATGCACAAAGTTGATAGAGGTTACCCGAGAAGACATGCAGCTGTAATTGCTGTGTCTGCCAAGAACTGAATGTGTGTGTGTGAATGCATCTGCAACCAACAAATGCTAGTTTGTTTTCATCTGTTAAACTTTTGTGTGCCTCCAAAGTGTTGTGGATCTTGTATATATCAGGTGGTAACAATACCCATTAAATCCAGTTAAGGTCTAGGTTGTAACACAACAAGATACAGGAAAGTCAGCGGTAAGAGAGGGAAAACTTTTGCAAGTCACTGTAGATTAAGCTTAACAGAGCAATCCTAGACTTGCCTATTCAGAAGCGGGTCCCACTGAGTTCAATAAGACTCACTCCCAGGTAAGTGTGTGTAAGATTGCAGCCTTCAAGAGACTCTGGCATCAGGCTTTAAATTGTTGGTGGCACTGAAAGTAGAGGGCAAGTCTTTTGCACTTGTTTTTCATGTTGTTGCCCTAATAAACAATCTTAGTCTGTGAAAAAGATCTTCTTGTGCTCCTCTGCTCCTCATTGACCAGATTCAGACTGCATCTTCATCATCACACTGCACTTATATCCTGCCATTTTCTTGAAAGGAACTTAAGGGAACTTACATAGCCCTTCTCTATACCATGTCATCTTCACAACAACCCTGTGAGGTAGATTTGGCTGAGAGTCAGTGACTGGTTCATGCCACCCAGTGATCTTCATGACCAAGTGGGGACTAGAACTTGTTCCTGAGGGACCCAGTCCAGCAGTCCGGCCTCCACACAACACTGATTCTTATGCTGTGGGCAAATCATTTAACCCACGGATGCCAGGTGTCTGTGTCCTGTGAACCCGGTGAACATGGGTTATACACCATGGTTCTTTCAGAGTTATGTGAGGCTTGTTTAACCCTTGCAAAACTTGCTGAGTTTGCACCATACAACACCCAGAGTTTCCATATTCAAAATGGCTGCCGCATACCCTACAATTGCAGTCCAGCTTCACTGGGGGTTAAATATCACTGCAACCAGTCTCCTTTAACTCCTTGGGAAGAGGGGGAAAGGGTTGGCTGGAGCCACCAATGAGTGAACATCAGAGCTGATTGTTTTTATCCCTTTCCTTATAGACTTTGGACGGTTTCATATTTGTGGTAGCTCCAGATGGCAAGATCATGTACATCTCCGAGACAGCCTCTGTTCATTTGGGTTTGTCGCAGGTATGTGATGGGTTTTGGCAGAGCCAACATAAAGAATTGTGGGAGAGTATTAAAGACAAGGATATATAGATGGGAGATGTTTGCACCCAGTGTCAAATATCTGGGGAGCAGGTATCCACTGTGAAGAAAGCGAAAGCAATCCATAGACCCACTGAAAAGAATGGGACCTAAGTGAAACTAGCACTTTTACTTGTTGGGCTGCAATTCTGTGCACACTTACCTGGGAGTAAGCCTCATCAGAAAAAACTGCTTGGTACCCTTGATTCAGCAGGTATTACATCCAGGTAAACAATTCTTAAGTGCATATTTATGAGAATCAGTGCATCGAACTCAGTAAGCTTTGCTTCTGAATAAGCATACATAGGCCGGCGCTTTTTAGTGCCATTGGAAGCAACTTCATGGCAGTGGTGCCTTCCGGGCAGCATTTGGGGGCTGAAGGCCAGAGCCCCACACAGCAGAAGCACCAGGAGGCCACACTGAGACTGAAACTTGGGAGTGAGCTCCTTTGCATCTGGTGGGACTTGCTGGCCCCAGTGAACAGACCTACACTCCAGCTGCAGGGCTGCTGCAAATACTGTCCTAGGCACATTGCGCCTGCTGTAATCCCAGCAGACCCAGTGCCCTAGCTGTATCTGGGCTGAACAACTACAGACTGCAAAAGGGGGATGTGCCAGGAGCTTTCAGCCTCTCTCCACCTCTTCCCTATGCCTCCTGAAGTGGTATGGTCCAAGTATAAAAGGTAAAGGTAAAGGTTTCCCCTTGACATTATGTCCAGTCACCCCTGACTCTAGGGGGCGGTGCTCATCTCCGTTTCCTAGCTGAGGGAGCCAGCGTTTGTCCGCGGACAGTCTCCGTGGTCATGTGGCCGGAGCTGGGACGGAGTAACGCTCGCTCCACTGTGCAGATTCAAACTGGCAACCTTTTGATCAACCAGCCCAGCAGCACAGCGGTTTAAACCACTGCACCACCTGCAGTCCCTATGGTCCGAGTATAGCTGCAGATAAAAGCTAGGCTTTTGAATGAACATGCACAGAGTCTGCCTACAGGCCCAGTGAACCAAGAAAGAGGGAGCACACACATTCTTATCATAAAGGAGTGAATTAGGGTCGGAGACAGGCCCTCCTGCTTAGCGTTGTGTCCTGCTTTTTCTGACTGGGCTTCTGTGCATGACCAGATAAAGGATGACAGGAGGAAATTTAACTCATGAAGCGTTGACCCCTCACGTGCATTACACCAGTGAAAAGTTTCGCTTATTGAATTTCTACTTGTTCGGTGTGGCTAATGGGTGCCCAGAACGGCAGCTGTTCTTTCTCCTCATAGCCATTCTCAGGCATGCTTACTTCAAGAACCATATTCTTAAGATTGAGAGCTAAGTGCTCACTCTAAGACAACTTCTCCCATGCAGGCTGGGACTGATGGGAATCATAGTCTAAAATATATGGCGTCCTCCATCCCAGGAGAGCCCTGGGATGGAGGACACCTGTCTAAAACAGAGGTGTGCAACCTGTGCGTTGCTGGATTCTAGCTCCCAGCAGTCAAAGCCAGTATGGTCAATAGTGTCAGGAGGGCTGGGAGCTGAGCTCCAATGGCATCTGCAAAAGGCTGCTGCAAGCACCCATTTGCAAAGAAAAGGGAAGGGCCCAGGAAGACCACCAAGCTGATCTGGAGTACAGGTGGTGTCCGGTGACAATCCACCATGTTTGCACGGGAGTGTGGCATCTTTCATTTGCTGCCCCAAATCTCTGGGAGGCTATTTGCCCTTGTCCATGGGCACACAGAGAAACAGGCTCAGGCCTCTAATCTCTGTTATCTGATCCACCTGAGTTAACTGGCTTTGTGCCCATTTGGGCTTCACTTCACACTGGCCACACTTCATTCCGCCTGAGGGGTTTTTCAAACTGAAATCCTCTCCCTCTGTCCATGCATTGCTTTCTGCACAGAGGGGAATTTTTAGGAGACAGGGTCCATATCACACTCACCCTGACACACACACACACACACACACACACAGAGAGAGAGAGAGAGAGAGAGAGAGAGAGAGATTTTAGAGCGTATACAAATCAGCATATGCAAATGTGTGCATATGTTTTTGTCCTTTGGCCTGAACCCAGGTTCATTGCAGGACCTAGCACCACTTATGGTTTGAAGTAGCTTGCTGGGATTCAGTCGGTCATGTAAATCTGTGGCCTTTGCGCATGCTCCAAAGTCAAAACTATAGACAAGAATGTAAGGGCTCATATGCTGTGAGCTGCATCTGAGTCTTGGATGGGTGCAATCTCCTGGGTATCACGCAGGCACGCTGTGTCAACAGTCATACAAATGCACTGCCCTTCCCTTCCTCTCTCCGATTCCTCCCTTGCAGGTAGAGCTGACCGGCAACAGCATCTACGAGTACATCCACCCAGCCGATCACGACGAGATGACCGCGGTCCTCACCGCCCATCAGCCCTACCATTCCCACTTCGTTCAGGGTAAAGTTAACAGGGTAAAGCAGCGGGCGGGAAAGGGAAAAAGCAGCCAGCAGTGGAAAGCTGCCTCTCTCCTGACATGTGTGTTGTATTTCTTGTTTCCCAGAGTATGAGATTGAGCGGTCCTTTTTTCTGAGGATGAAATGCGTCTTGGCAAAGAGGAATGCAGGTCTGACCTGCGGCGGCTATAAGGTGGGTGGGCACAAGAGCGCCAACTAGTGGCTGATGCAAGAACTGCATGTGTCCTGCATTACAGCAAACCAAGAGCCGGGTGCAGTGACATCCGCACTGATATGGATAATTGAACCTAGTGGCTGGAGTGTGCTTTGGCTCATTTATAGCTTGATTTGAAGGGCACTTACTTTTCAATAAGCACATCCTTTCCCCTGGAAGGTAATTCCAAGTATGACTGAGATTCCGTGCATACTTATTTGAGGAAAAGGCCCTCATACTGAGATTTACCTCTGAGTAAACATGCATAGGATTATTCTGAAGGATGCAATCCTCTGCATATTTGGGAATAAGCCCCTTGAAATCCATTTAAGCCCCAATGCTTTCAATAGGATTTAAACTCAAGGAAGGCTGTGAATCCCAAGCAGATAGAAAACGAGGCTGCGATCCTCGGTACACTTACCAGGGGAAACATTGAGGGGATTTACTTCTGAGTACACATGCCCTGGTTTGCAGTGTAAGGATCGCTGGAAGTGCTTCCTGATAGTATGGAGTGGCATTCGTCAATCTGGTGCCCTCCAGATGTTTGGGACTCCAGCCCCCACTAGTCCTAGCCAGCATGGCCAACGGTCACAGATACAAAGAACTGTAAGCCAAAATGAATGAAGGACACCAGACCTGGCAGAAGATGCTAGTATGGACGTTTGTTTGGAGGTAAGATCCTGTGAGTTCAAGGTCACATATTCCCAAGGAGGTGTTCAGAGATATTTCAGAATAAGCATATTTAGGTGTTTGGCTATTGGTTTGCTTAGAGTTGCAATCTCATGGACACTCTCCTGTGAATAGGTCCCATTAAACTTCCAGGAACTAATTTCTGAGTAGATATGCATCAGATTTTGCCACAACCAGAGTCTTTTGACATATGTTGTCTTTTGACTATATAGCTACATTAGATTGATTTTTGTACATTAGTCCAATTTTTTCTAACGGAGAGACCCACTGAATTCAGGGCACACTTAGTCTGTACTACTTTGCATATTTACCGGACAGTAATACCCATGAAACTCAGTGGGCTTATTTCTGAGTCAGGATGCGTAGCAGAGCACTATTATGCTGTGTTGCCAAACCACTTTCCTGGAAATAAGTCCTATTAAAATCATTCAGATTATTTCTGAGTTGACGGAAACTTTCCACATCTTCCACATACCTCGCAGTCAATATTTTTCAATAGAGATTTGTGGGTCGCACATGACCTGAAAGTCATTGGATATCGACTAGTCTTGGGCTGGCTTGGCATGCAAGTCCATCCCTTGAATATTGCATGGCTGATGACTGCTGGCTGAATGTCATTTGATTTCATGCAAAAGACCATAGTGACTCAGTTGGTGCAGCAGGGTGGCCATGTAAGTAACTGCAACATAATCAATGGTAAGGATGATAAATAGTGATACAGAGAAAAGGGAGAAAAAACATACTATGGCAATGCCTTTCACTAAAATACCACAGCTAAAATGTCTCAGAATTGCGTGCAAGCGGATTCCATGGAGAGGCATGAGATGTGAAGTGAGGAGGTGACACCACATTTTTGTCTGTATTGTTTCAGCAGGGGTATAAATAAAAACCGTTCAACATGCAAGCCATCACTGTCCTGTAATGATGGTCTGTTGTTGTTATGGTTTGCTTTGCTTTCTGCTTTTTTGCTTTTTGTAAGCCATCCAGAGACTTTTTAATACTGGGACAGCATCTACAAACTTTAAATGGATGGCATGGCATGGCATGCACGTGTGATTCTAGGTGGGTTTACTAAGAAGCAAGTCCACCCCAATTTCAGTGGCGTTTACTCAGAAATAAGCATGCTTAGGATTGCAATGGAAGCCATGTCTATTTGTGTGTGTGAGCCAGCTGGCAAATGGCGGACATGACAGGCCGCAGGAGAGTCTAATCGACTTGAATGGACCTTTGTGCCCTGGACAGGTAATTCATTGCAGTGGCTACCTGAAGATCCGCCAGTACAGCCTAGACATGTCCCCCTTCGATGGCTGCTACCAGAACGTGGGCTTGGTGGCCGTGGGCCACTCTCTGCCCCCCAGCGCCGTGACAGAGATCAAGCTGCACAGCAACATGTTCATGTTCCGGGCCAGTCTGGACATGAAGCTCATCTTCCTGGACTCACGGTTGGTGGCCTCATGGCTTGCTTTGCTCTTGCCTGGCCGTGCCCAGCCAGAGCGATGCAGCCACCGCCTCTCCTCCTCTCTTTGGCAGGGTAGCCGAGCTGACGGGTTACGAGCCTCAGGACCTGATTGAGAAGACGCTGTACCACCACGTCCACGGCTGCGACACTTTCCACTTGCGCTGCGCTCACCACCTGTGTAAGGAGCCTCTTTCCCTTGCACCCTCGAAGCCCCAGCAGAAGCAGGTTTACTCGGAAAAGACCCACACAGAGAGCCGAGCAGGATGGCTTGTCCAGCAGCAGCAGCAGAGCTGCAGTTGCTTGCAAAGAATTCGATGGCGCCAGCAGCCCTCATTCTGAGAGGGGGCAGAGAGAAAGCACCAAACTGATGCATGTTTTCCATGAGGCTGAAACATGAAATGCCTTTCCCCTGCTGACAGAGGGACATGAGGGAGAGGAAGGAAAGGCAGGGACCCACTCCAGCACAAGGAGAGTGGAGAGTTGTCTCCGCTTAAATCAGATAAAGCTGCAGTTGTCATACATGCAGTTAAGCACGGATTTCCTCCACTCTCTCAACACGTGAAGTGACTGGAACGTATCCGGCACTGTTCATTCCCTGTAATCTTGTGATCTTGTAGGCATGAAGTAGGGGAAGGCCAGAAGTAGAATCCCCCTTCAGGCTATTACTTTACCAGCAGGAGAGTGAGATGGACTGGACTGTGTGGCCCTCCAGGTGTCCTGAGCTGCAACACCTGCAAAAGCTGTGCATTTGTTTGTTTTGTAAGCCGCCCCGAGGCTCTTTGCAAATGGGGCAGCATAGAAATGTTTTAAATAAATAAATAAAACACCTGGCTTGGGGCTGATGGGTTGCAGTAGGCCAGCACTCTCTGGAGAGCCACACCATCCCCTCCTCTGCACTAGAAGAGGTCAGCCGGAGTCTCCTACAGTAAGTTTCAGGGGCAGTGGCTCATGGAAATTACTAGTGAATGCCATTTCTTTCAGCAGAAGTTCTGATTGCTGAAGCTTCAGTATCACTGGTACAGTTGCTGGTAGTAGTAGGTAAGCCTTCACCTGAAGTTTCCTTTAACTTTAGTATACACAGGCTGAGCTACTACAGGTGGTGATTTAAAATACAGACCAAGGCTACAATCATACACACCAGCCTAGCACAGAAGTTTGCGCTTCCTTATATATGTGCACTGTTCACCCTCTGCACATGAGCAGATGCACGCCTTTATTATTCTACTTACTCTGGGGCTGGGCCCTGATTCGGAAGAGGGCCCTTTCTGACATCAGTGGGACTTACATATGTGCATTCACACCAATGTGAACCCCAATGGAGTTCAAAGGGAATTCTTTTTCATTCCAAGCCTCCTGCCGGAAGTGGATAGCTGTGGGTGTGTGTTGAGGGGGGATTTGGTGCCTGAAATGTTTGCTTTATGGGTAACAGGAATGACTTGTGTATAGGAGGATTCGTGAATTGTGTTTCCAGTGTGATTCCTTAGCATGTTATCCAAAAGAATCTCAGGCCTATTAAGGTCATAAAGTATCTAACTCCACCCCTCAAAAAGGGTTATTTTTAGAAAGCCAGGAACAACATGCCAGCCCTTACTACTTTACGACGTGATAATGGTGGTTGATGGAATACATTTGGCATGAAGAAGTGATATGGTTTGGAAACAGGCCACAACAGAATCATCTCTCAGGCTTGCAATGAGTGAGAGATTCTTCAACAGGACAATCCTTTGGGTTTAATCCAGAATTCTTCAAATCAAACTGGAAATTTTGGTGGGATGTGCCTACTGCTTCCCACCCTCAGAAATGTTAACTTGTATTTGGACCAAGGGTGCTGAATTCTACCTCAGTCTAGAATTTGTGTTCTGATCCTAACTGTATTTTTTAAAGGCATATTCAGATGCCAGAACCTTGGAATGCATTTTTTTCTGGGGCAAATTCCACTCCCTGGTTATTGCTTGGTTTTATCCCCCTTCCTGTGCCTTCTGTCTCTTTTGACAGGCAGAACTTCAATAGGCAAACCTTTTCTCCAAGCTGAGAAAGTTGCACTGTTCTAGGCAGAAAGATAGCCCTGCGTCCTACTATTGACTTCAGGGCAAATAGAAGCACATAATTGCTTTTAAGATCAAGGCAGCACACAGAATTAAGAAGGCTGGGATTTTGCGTACTTGTAGGATGCAATTCTACATACATTTCCCTGGGAGTAAGTCCTATTGTGGGTCAGTGGGTCCTATTACTGAGTAGGCATGTATAGGACTGTGCTGTAAAAGTCTCAGATCCAATGAATCCAAGAATTTTGCTTTGAGGTCCACAGAGTTTCAGGCCCAACACCATTAAACCAAAACATCTTGATTTCAGTGCTTGTTCTGCCTTTAAGTGGTGCTATTCTGTGCACTTGAAAGTCAACTTCAGAGAAATCAATGAGATGGTTAAGCAAATGAGGTTTAGACTGACTTGCAAAAGATTTGTATTAATTTTAGCCCATTCAGATCCCATGCAACAAAATAAAGCTACATTTGAATGTTCCATTTTAAGCAAAATTGAATACAAGGATATGTCACCTGTATCTGCATTACAGAGAGATAATTGAGAATTCTCAATTTAAAACATTTATTTTCTCAATGGGCATTTTGGGTTGGGGAGCATTACCCGCTTCTCTGTCAGCTCATCCATCTTCATATGGTGCTTTTAAGCATAACTTATAGCAGTAGCAGTAGTAGTATAGTACATTTATATCCCATCTTTCTTCCCCTGGCAAGAAACCCAAGGCAGCTTACAAGGGTCTCCTCCTCTCTATTTTATCCTCATAACAACAACCCTGTGGTTGAGGGTTGAAGTGGGCCTCATGGCCCAGTGTGACTAGCACCTGAATCACCTGGGTCCCCAGTCCAAGGCTCTAACCCCCACACCACAGTGCCTTTTAATCTAATTGCCAATGCTTATGAATACTGTAATATAATAATTACATACGAGAAACTCAGTAGTTTATATTACAATTTTCAACTACAGCTTTCAAAGGAACAATGAAACACTTAACATGCTTAAGTGCACCAGAAGGGGGTCAATTTCTTTACAGTCTTTCTGCTCTCTCAGCTTCTCCATTTGGTAGAAGCAAGATTATCCAATGAAGTTGTGACTCTTGACTTCTCATTGCCATAGATCATGTCAAAGAGTTCCAGGGATCTTAGGAGATCTGTCATTCTTCTCAATATCAAGAAATAAATGGAAGCCATATTCCATATGAAGTATCACTTTCTACTTGGTCTTGATCTGCCTGTTTTGCCATTAGTATCAGGTTCCAAATTTTCTCTCTAGAACCTCATTTTAAATTGGATTGATGGCATGGATGAAAAATGGATTTAGGTTGCAGGACAGTCTTCTGTACACTTACTTACCTGGGAGTAAGACTCACTGAACTCAATGAGGCTTACTTCTCAGCTGAACCCAGTGAAGCTTCCTACACGTAGGTGGATGCGATGCTCCCACTTCTGCATAGGCAGAATGTGCATGAGTGAGTTGTTTCTGTTTATCACCTACGGTTGGTCTGTCTGTACTGGTGTTAATGCAATGGTCAGACATAAGGCGAAGCAAGATAAACCATACGAAGACCTAGTAAAGCCACTTTCTAGTCTCTAGCAAGAACCCTAAAGGCCTTTCCTTAAGCAGTTTTCTGTGAATGGGTCAAATGAGGGCTGGTGATTGGACTGTGGGTAGTCCATGCCATAGCTTTACTTGAAGCTAGGGCAGAGATGGCCCCACTGTTAGACAGACTCAGGCAGCCACCTCAGGGACCGGAGAATTTAGCAGGACTCTAATTTTGTATGTTCTCTAAGCTAACCTGCTTCTCTCAGGTGCTCTGGGGTACACCACCTCGTTGGCAGTTTCAAAACGAGGTCAGCTCCTAGTCTGTCCAGCTTTTGCATGAGAAAAGGGTTGGTGGGCCTGTGGGACACCCATCTTGAGCTTTGCCTTGAAGAGCCAAATCTCTTGGGCCAGCCCTGAGCAGGAGATCTGGATGGGGAACTACCCAGCTGCCTTGAACCTTTGGAAAAGAAGAAGGGGGGGGGGTGCAAGTTAATAAAATTAATGTTACAAATGAAATGGAGCCATTGCTGCTCTCCTTCCCTGAGAGCACAACAGAAGCGGGGTGTCCACTCACTCAGTAAAGCTGTGCTTGTCTTTGTTTTTCAGTGCTAGTGAAAGGGCAGGTCACCACGAAATACTACCGCTTCCTGGCCAAGCAAGGCGGCTGGGTCTGGGTGCAGAGCTATGCCACCATTGTTCACAACAGCCGGTCTTCGCGGCCCCACTGCATCGTCAGCGTCAACTACGTGCTCACGTAAGTGCCAGTCCCGGGGGGCTTTTTGCTGCATCCCAACGGAGGGCTCATGTGGACTGGTTCAAGCACTGAGGGCCTCATGCACCCCCTTTCTGTGGGGGCACAAGTCTCATGTGGGGGCCGTTGCAGAGTTTGGTGGAGAAGTCCTTGATGGATCCCGTCAAAGGTACTCTTCTTATCTTTTGCCTGCCGGGGGAGTGCTTTAAGTGGGGTCATAAAAAGGGGCCAGTATTTCAGTCCTGCCCAGGTTGGAAGAATGGGAAGTCCAAACCCATCCTTCTTTGGCTCACGTCTTCAGTTGCTTCTTTCTGCTTCATGACTTTGGTAAGAATCTTTCATCTGCCTGAAAGCTTTCCCCTCTTGTCTTTCTCTATTTCTTCAGAGGAGAAAGAACAAGATTTAGAGCTTTGCCACTGCCCAAGTTTGCTCTCTCCCTGCCTTCTCACAGTTGGAGGGGCACCCTGCATTAAATAAAATTTAATGCAGCGTAAAAGAAAGGTTTCAACGTACGGAGTTATTTATACTTAACAAACAGGACATCTGTTTTTCTTTTTCTCCGAAAAAGGGGAAAAAAAACCTGGAAGTTTGAAGTTCTTAATTTTATCCAGAGTTTCTATCAAAGCCCTGTGATTTCTTTCTTGTTCAAAGGAATGGAGCCTTACATGGAGAGACAGGGTTGGAGTGACCAGAAGGGCTTCAGTTAGCAAACTAATAAAAACGGGGAGAGCTGGAGGAAAAGAGCAGTGAAGATACTGACTTTTGCCCCACACTTCTTATCCCATTGTTGCTATTATTTAGGCACTGCCAGAGGTGGCATTCTGCTTGGATGCTAGTAGACTGCACCTTCAAGGTTGCGGAATGTGAATCTGTTGCCTTTTAACACATTGTGCGGTTCAGCCCTATGTATATTTACTCAGAAGTAAGGTCTACTGTGTTCAGTAGATACCTGTTGAGAGAAGTGCAGCTTCAGTTGTCCTTCTGTTGCCAGGAGCCGATAGAAACTTGTTCTTCTTTCCCACTGGCTCCACTTGCCATTCCAGGTTGATGAGGAAGAGGTTCCTTCTTCTTTCCCTCCAGTCAAAATGGCTGGCAGGGGTGTGGCTGGCAGAGGGAGTCCTCTCTTCAGCCAGCCACCTCCTCAGGCCCTGAATGGAGATCGTGGTGGCTTCATGCAGTAGAAGCCAAGGAAGTCAATGACAGCTGCCCAAAGTGCTGCTTGGGCCCCTTGGGTGGTTGTCACTGGAGCCACTTGGCAAAGGTGGCAACTCTGCAGGCTTTTGCGCTTCTTTGTGTTTGGGTTTGGACAACGTGGCAGGTCCAGGTCTACAACAAGCCATGGGTTATTGAGGTGGTTTTGTAGCCACAAAGGAGCCAGCCTGTGTCGGGAGGGTCTGGACAACATGCTAACCCACTATGGCTGCTAAGTCACAATGGCTTGCAGTGTCATGTGAATCCAGTCAGAGACTGTGCTTCTAAAAAATGATGCATTTCTTCCCAGGATCTCCGTATATGGAAAACACCAGGGAAGGGGAGGATGGGACATTTTGTGATTAACAGCCCTCGCACCCAGTCGTAGTGGACTGTTTTACTTGAGCGGTCTGGTCTCAGTGCTTCATGGGCAGGATATTTGAACTAATACATCACGGACCCATCCCAGTGTTCAGCGGTCTTTGTTATTTCTCTCTTACAGGAGCAGGAGTGATAAAAGGGAGTAGAGAGAAGTGGAGTAAAAAGTAAAAACCATTCTGGCAAAGGGCTGGAATAGACATTTAATAATAAATAAATATTGATATCTGTGGGACCTGCAAGAGTATAACATGGTGTGCTTGTTTGTAAAATGTTGCATGTTCAAATTCTTTAACCCCTGCTGCTATATATTCCATACCTATCACGCACCACTGTACTGTTACATTTTCTGTCACTTTGGTGCCAGTGGTACAGAAGAGAGAGTTTATGCTGTTTTTCATTCAACACCAGTACCTAGCCCTAGCCCCTTTCACCTTATCCTTCTGATATTTTTCAGGTTTCTCGCCTACAGACATCTGCATGACATGTGCCATAGAGTTTTCCTGAAATGTTTGCCTTATAATTATGGTGATCACTCATTCCTAATTCTTCTTCCCTTTTCTTCTTTTATTTTTTATCGTTATTGTAAAATGCCTATAGAAATTTATTTTATGAGGCACTGAATGAATCAAATAAATAAATGCTGCTAGGGATACACAAAACATTGATCTCTCAGATTATTTCTCTTATTCTCCCCCTACTCCATGGTTAACTACATAATAACAGGGCATATGTGTTTATATTCAAAGGCTGAATTTCACATTTCTTTTACCCATTTAAACAAGGGTGCCGAATGTATATTTAGTCAAGCATTACAGCATCAAGGGCTTAAGCAGATTAGAAATGAGTGAATCCAATTAAAGACCATGTCTGTGAAATTTGATAGGTCATTGACACAAATGAACTGTTTGCATAGCAACAATTAAAAAATCCATTAATGGCAAGGTACCAACAAGAGATTTAATCAAGGATCAAATATATAAGATGGAGTGAAAAAATATTTAGGCTAACAATGTAGAGATTTTGAATTGATATCGATAAATATAACTGTTAATCAGGGCTGCATTCTCTGAATGGCTGCAGTGCTATTACGCGTCTTTTGTTGATTCCTCATAAGCTACAATGAACCTCCTGGGTTGCCAGTCCGACATTATTAACTAAGTCGGGTCTCGTGGATGTTTATTCAGTCTGTCTCAAAAACCTTCTAGGAGGTTGTCCCTACAGCTTCCTTGGGCATTATTCTTACCGTTGGCTTTTCTCTACTCAGCCCAAACATGCCTTTCAGCTGCTGCCCCTTCTCTGTGCATCACTGTTGAGGGAGTGCTGTTTCTCCCCCATTAATTTTCACACAGGAAGACTTCTAATGGGAAGGACTGAGCTCTGGCAGAGCACATGCAGCAGGTCGCAGGATAAGTTCTTGGCATCTCCACAATGGGCTGGGAAAAGCCCCCGTCTGAAAGCCTGCCAGTCTGTGTAAACTCTGTGTAGGGAGCTAAGCTTCCTCCCTTCACACATTCAAAGCCACAGCCTCTTCTTTGCAAAAAAGGGTCATTTGTTCACCAAGGTGTTTTCCTGAAATACAATAATTCAGAATGAATCTCTGAGCATGCAGAGTGGCTCACTGAACCCAATCTAGTACTTTTCCTACAAGTATGTTTGGGTCTTCTCATCTCCTCTCTGCATGCAGATCCTCTAATAAGGTACCCCCCCCCACTAATGTGACATTGTGGGTCACAAACCGTACCTGCTTCTTCTCTCTTTGAGAAACATCCCTGTTCCAAGCCCCCTCCCTATAGCTGTAGTTCTCGGTTATTTTCCGAGGCTGCCTGTGCACCTGGGGAGCCAGCCCTGAGATAAATGCCTCTGCTACCCTCACCTCAACATCTGGAATTGACCCACATTCTGAGGTCCCCTCCTCCTCTTCTGAATTCCAATCAGCAGACCAAGAGCGACTGTCTTGCTTATTCCCAACAATCTGGGGATGATGGGGGTTTGACACATCTGGAGAACAGCAGATTGGGGGAACTCTGGTGTACACAATATTGAGCTAGATGGATAAATAATCTCTCTTTGGATAGGCTTATGGTTTTCTATGTTTCGAAAAATATATAATGCTTTTCTTGTATCGTGGCCTTCCTTCAGCTAGACACAAAAGCTGAAATTCTAATTCTACTTACTAAGAAATAAAACCTGTCAAAGTCAGTGGGTGCCACCTCCAAGTAAGCACACATAAGATCACCTTGGAACAATGCAAAGTTCCTTACATCTATTTTTATTTTTATTGCTTATATGTTTTGCTCACAAGGTGTCCTCCTAATTCATTGTAATCAGGCTTGGCTCTGTCACGTGTAGGGGAAAGTGGCATTGTCCAGAGCATGGTTATCAGCAAGTTGTCCCTGTCCATTGTTTAGTTCACTTTTTACTGGCGAGGGTAACTTGATGGTCTATCACATGATCGGCCTTAAAAATCTCGGCATCCTACATGACATAGGTCCCCAACTCTCCACTCCCTGTCCCCTTCAAAAAATATTTTTAATTAAAAACTCAACATTCAGCAGTTAGGAAGACAAGGAAGGAGCCGAGTTGCTTCCTGACCCCACCCAAATTTCTTCCAGTCTCACAGACTTTTCCTCATCCCTCCACTCTCATCTCTCTGTCCTGGGTCTCTACCCTTGCTACTTCTCTTCCCCTCAAACCCCTTTCTTCATATTCTCTCCTTCTCTGTCACTAGCTTTCATTCTGTTCCTTCCTATCTGTAGCCTTGCTCTTTCACCCATTTCTCTTCTCTTTCTCTCCTCCTCCAGCCTTGCTGTTTCTTCCCCTACCCATTTGACTAGCCGGCCCCCATTTGCTAGATTCTCCATGGGGCCTTCAGCAGTTTCTCAAAAGGTCCAGAAGGTCAGGGATGCCTGTTATATGGCAGTTAGACTGCACTCAAGCAGACTTCCTAGTGAGCAATCCCAGCTGAACACAGTGAGGCTTCTTTCACAGTAAAAATAAAAAGGATCGCATTGGTAAACTGGTGCGTTGTTAACCCCCTCTTCCCAATTTCTTCAAGTTTCAAGAAATAAAACACATCATTCACTTTCAGTGCTCATACTTTCTGCTTGTTGAATGTCAATGGTCCACTCAGAAATGGCAGTCAGTCCTATGCTGGAGGCTGGACATGCCGTCAGGGGAAGGAATACTTCAGTACAGAAGTCTGGGATAGCCACTAAACCATAGTTCTAATTCTCCAAGTCTGTGTTGTGCTCTTCAGGGCATCAGGTCCAAACAAGCCACTTAAGTTCTGAACTTCTACTGTTTCCCTAGCCCAATTAAGGGATGCAGCAGATAATATACTGGTAGTCAAGGGTGTTGCAGATGATTTAAAGAAAGGATTAACACCTTACTGGGATGTATCCCTAAAACAGTATTTGAGCTAAGAATGTACTTCAGAGGAAATAGATATATCTGGCTATTGGAAGATGGCTATAGACGAGAGATTATGGCCATTCCCAGGCTGGAGATGGTGATCTGAAATAGACAGTGCAGTACACAATCCCCCTAAGACAGCATTATTTGGACTGAAGGTGATTTAGACTGGTAAAACCAATGGGATTGTATTGCCCTTAACTGGCTTAACCGGAAAAGAGTTCCAACTCATGTAAGCACATTTGCTTTCCTGAAGATTTCATCCAGTTGAAGTGAACTGACCTAAATCCTGGTTACTTCTGTGTAACTGAAATGTAAAAGTTACATTTTGAACGTCTTACTGAAGTTGATTTTATTACTGTTTCTTAGCTGAAGATTCCAAACCAGCTCACCATTAAAACTGGCCCACAATAATCATGTGTCACAGGAATGGCTTTCAGTTCCCTTTTCCGTCAAGGGCGGTGGCAAAATTTCTCTCAGTAGGTTTAACCATCAATTGTGCCAGGAACCCAGGTTAGCTTCATGTCAAGTGCTTCTGAAAAAGATTCCACATAGAAGGACTCGTTCAAGATCATATGGAATTTTTATGGTAGTCGCCTGGGAAATTGAACTTGAATCTCGTGACGCTCAGTGCAGTGTCACTGGTATTAATGACATTGTTTATTGATTGATTTTTGAGAAAGAAAAATGGATTGTGCTGAAGATGGAAATGAAAATGTCTCGCCTGGGAAACAGTTGGAAGTCCCTATTAACTTTGCATATCATAGAGAACGGTCTCCTACTGGCATGTGGGGATTTACATTTCTGTGCCATTAATACAAATAAGAGATACTATTGATGCATAAATGCTCAGATATTAAGGTGGAAATGTAGTGCAAAGGGTGGCTTTGAGAAGACACATTGTTAAAGGGAAGGGGAGGGAAATGAACTGTCTTAGCTCTCACTCAATAGGCTTTCAGCATGTTCTCTGTGGACACGCTGCCAGATAGCATCTGTGAATCTAAAGTAATGGGAAATGATGCTCTCAGAAATAAATCAACACACTAACATGCCTGGTGTTGATATGGCAGGATCGAGCTATGGGATTCAGTGCTGTTAAAACTGTCTTATTGGAAAAGGAAACATTGACTCAAGTTTCCCTCTTTATATCTTGGGGCCTATCCAAGGTGAGGTTGAGAGTTCTCGTGGTACTTTTCACACAGCTTCCCCCGTTAGCCAACTTTTTCCATTCTTTAGTGAATTCTAAAGCTTAAGTGCCTTTTGTGGGTTATTGCCAAGGGTGTGCTTTCTGATTATTTATACATTTACTACATTTATAAGAAGCATGGATCTGGAGTATTGTGTCAGAAGTTAGAATACAAGGAATCTTTACTGACTACAGCATTCATCTTGGGCTGATTGAGAGACTGCCCAGTTCAGCTCAGGGGCTGAATCCAAATCTTAATTCAGATATTCAAAGTCCATTGTCATCTGTTGACTATGGACCATATTCAGTCTGTGTGCCAGTGGGACCTCCTGCCAGGGCATCAGTCACACAATTACACACCTGAATAGGGCCCCTGCTGAGAACACATCTTGCAAGCCTCCCATTTAGGAAGAACAGTCTGCTGGACATTTCCCTGAGCCCTGTGAATTCAGTTTGGAAAGTAAGCTCCAGATAAACAATATTTCTGTTCCCTTTTATGTTCTCTTACGCAAAAATGGGTGTATATATGGAGGTAGGAACTGGAATGTAATTGCATCTGATCTCTCCCAACATTATGAGCTGAGGAAAGAATACGATGCAGAATTGGTAACGTTGCTGCAAAAAAGAAAAGAAGACATTTCCTGCTTGCAAACAACTTCAAACCACGAGCTAAACCCTCCTTCTCTTCATGAACATGTCTCTTTTACAGAGCTTGTGGTTAAAACCCATTGGAAAGGACAAGGTTGCAGTGGCCTGAATAAATTTACATAGATTTTAATAGACTTACAGTGGAATTCCACATGTGGTTACTCAGCAGCTAGCCCCACTGATTTCACAGGGGCTTACCCCCAGGTAAATTGCACAGGAGTATAGCAAACTATGCAAAGACACCTAGGAGTAAGCCCAGTTGAACTCAGTGGGACTTAGTTTTGCATGCATACATTTAAGATTGCATGGTAAGAGGCAAGAGGCAAGGTTGCATGGTAGTTCCAACAGTAGTGCTTCTTGTACTTTTATTTTAGGTTAAACTGTTAGGCATCCTCACTATAAACCATAGAATCATAGAATAGTAGAGTGGGAAGGGGACAGAAAGCCATTGGGGCCAACCACTTGCTCAGTGTAGGACACCAAGTTAAGCCATCCCTCTCAGGTGGCTGTCCTTGAATGCCTTGAATGTGGGAAGGCCCTCAACTTCCCTAGGTCATTGGTTCCATTGTCATACTGCTCTAAAGTCAGGATTTTTGCCCTGTGATATTTAACTGGAATCTGGCTTCCTGTAACTTGAGCCTGTTATTCGGGGTACCGCAGTCTGGGTTGAAGAAGAAGAGAGGATAATATACTTATATTCCCCTCAGTATTTCAAAACCAATAGTGATAACATTGGGGTAGTCTCTGTAAACCTACTCATCAAATCCCAATCTATTAAAGCCCACTTGATGTTGTGTGGAGACTTTAATGCAAGAATATTTATTTATTTATTTAGGATATTTCTAGGCCATCCATCACTTTCATCTCTGGACGGCTTACAGTAAAATCTATAAATACAGCATACATATCCCAAACAATAATAAATTAGAATTGGAAGACTGGCCTTGCTGGATTGGAGGAAATTCTTTTTTAAAAACCTGATGGTGTTATGGCCTCTTTCTCTCTAGACAGAGTTTCCTGAAACAAAATTCTAAACAAGGCATGTGTGAAGTGCTTAGAATCCCTGTCTCTGCATCACCTGATCTGTGCCCATGAAAATAAATGATAGATCCATGGAAATGCAGACATACTTAAGTAATCCATGTGCTAATATTATTGATTATATTGCAGCCTCATTCCTTTCCCCTTGTATTCATAGTTTTAACGCCAGTACCAGCAATTACTATCAACACTTTCTTAACTGCCTTTCCTAAAATTTCTGTTTCCAGTTATGCTCACACCCATTTAGATGGGATTCATGTAACAGAAGAAAGAGTCCAGTAGCCCATTCACTTACATTCCTCTATCGGTGAAATACTCATGAGTCACTCTTAGGAAGCCTTAGCGAAAAATACAGTGATATACTGTAAGTATGTTACCAAGCAATTGTCTAGCGCCTCAGATTCCTTCTGGCATATTGCCAAACAATTTGATATGATAAAAGTTTATAAAATGTTTGGGGCAGCCATACATTCAGAGATGCCCAGAAAAAAGTTAAAATCATATGCTTGCCAGTTGCATGAATGTGCAGTGGGACATTTAATTGAACATTCATCCTCCAAGTGTTCTTGCATACATCCTATGTTGCTTTTGAAATGAAAGGAGATGGAGTTAGCATTAGTCACTGCAGAGGAAAAAGTAGTTTTTAGCTTAATAATATAATAATATTATTTAATAATAAGTAGTATGCTGCTTAAATAATGTCAGTAGGTACACGGATTCCTACAAAGACTTGGCCTGCACATTGCAGAAAGATCTTTGAGGCTTCTGGTTTTATCAGCTCTGTTGAATGTGGACAGATCCTTTCCTTAAATATAACATAATTACCTGCATTATCACTACTGGTCACAGTAGGAGATACAAGGGGCCTTGTTACTTCCTTTTCATCCCGTAAGGCATCTGGGGAGTATTTCGTACAACATGTGGAATTCTGTAAGCACTTCTCTGACTGGTGGAAATCAATATTAGCTGAACTATTTATGCAGATTACTTGGATGCATAATCCATGTGAAAACAAAGCAAAATTACTAGGGGGCTGTGAACTGAGCCCAGGTAATGACTGTCTGATCAGACTTCTGCATTCTCTACGCGAACATTTATTGTGTGCTCATGATCCTTACTAGCAGAAGTTTGTGGGTCCTTGACATGAAGTTGTCGTCCTCCAAAGCCTCTCCCCAATTTAGTAGCCAGTTTTGCAGCTTTTTTCAAAAGGTGAAGACCATGAGGTAATATATTCTAAAGGAGAGGCAAACTAGAATAAAGGCTTGTGTAAGTCAGCTATTGCATTTGCTCAGTACCACAGCACCATCTTGTGGTTGCATAATGCGACATATAGGGAGCAGGAAAAGCAAAACTAGGAAAACACCATGTGCAACTGATGCTCTCTTTCGAGAAAATGGAAATCGAGACTCCATGAGGCACTGGCTTAAATGTCTCATGCAGAGAACCTGTAGGCAATATGGAAAATATTTATGAGTGAGATGGAAGAACAGGAAGACTATTATTAGATTATCCATCCTTAACCAGGAAGATTTTAAAGGGGTCAGTGCATAACTGATAAATGCATAAACCTTTAGCATTTTGCATTAAGCACACTACTGAATGCTTACACATTGTTTTTGTAGATTTGGCTGCAAATTTGGATTCAGCTGATAGAAAGTGGCTTTGATGCAAGTGAGCCAGTTGTTGCTGCTGCTGTTACATTTCTTCACAATACTAATGTCAGCAAGCATCTTCAGGGACATCATAATAGTAAACTACCAGGTTGAGAGTAGGGTTATACTACTGCATGACAGATACTATTCTAATCATTTGTGGGGTGAAAAAAACTCAATTGCTCATCAGTATCTAACTTCATGACATAATGTGAGGTTACCTGATAGAGATTTTCTTCCATGTTCAGTCACCTCCCGTAAAGTCTCTGTTTTCTTGTAGGCTAATAATATTATTGTACTATCTTACATCCATAGATTGCCTAATGAGGGAGCTATTTCAGAGAAGAGAATATTATACAAAAGAAAATGTAACCATAAATACTTAAAAAAACATAGTGATATTCTGGAAGAAACTCCAACACATTTCATTGGTCAATATCAAAACACTGTTTGGGGGTATGTTTTGGTGAAACAACTTCTTGGAAGGTTGATGCAGAAATAATACCATCCACAGTTTGTGGAACTATATAGGCACAATGCTAACATTTTACTACTCTAGCAGGAGGAGTGTAACTGCCCTTGCAGTGGCACATTCAAAGCTGTGCTTGTGTGAGCCGGGCAGTGGGGAAGAGAAATAGGAAGGACTGGCATGTCTGTTTTCTCCTCTTTGTCCTCCCTCCCTCCTAAAAGAGCTTATTTACCCCAGCTCTTCAGTGACATAGATCATTAGACTGTTTAGATGGTATGCCTGGAAGGCAGGAGAACTGCAACTAAGGTCCACAGTCTCTCCTACTATGTCCCCACCCCGGTGTACCTCCTTTTATCCCTTCTCATGTTAGGAGTCCCAAGGCTGGAAAAGAACCGCCACAAAAGCTTCTGCAGCAGCTGAGAGGTGGGCTGGCAATATCTGTGCTTGGACAGCTCTCTCCAAGAACAGAATCCCCTCTCTCCCTCTCTTATTACGGTTCCTAGCATTGTGACCCGAAGGCAAGGGTTGCCCTAAAGGGTTGCAAACCTGGAACTCTTAAAAAAGAATAACTAAGAAAAAGTAGTTCTCCCTCCTGAGGTTAAGCTGGTTTGCTTCAGACAAAGGCTGGCTTTCCTTTAGTTACAATTTGTGCATACAATACTGTACTCAGTTGTTTGAACAAACTGAAAGATACCCCAGGATAGCCACTTTCCAAAACTGCATTATAGCATGCTACAGAACTAGTAAATGTTGGATTGCTAGATAGGACATGCTACATTGGCCCTACTCCGTTCCAGCAGATCCAAGGTCCTTCCTCAGAACTGTATTCAACTCTAAGATTGGCTTTTTACCAAGAGAGCCTGTTGGTTAGGCAAATTATTTTTAAAATCACATTTTCAAGCTGGTTTAGGAAATATGAGTATAATAGTAAGGGGCTCTGAGTTCCATTACTTCCTCCATCCCAGACTATTCCTGACTTTTAAACCATGCCAACTTCTAGGACTGAAGGCAGATATGACCCGATTCTGTTGGTATGGTGAATTTGTTTTTGTGGAGCTTCCAAGTTGGAAGATTTCCCACTTCATGTACTCTAAGTTTCTTGGCACCATTTAGCCCATTTAGAGCCACAGTCTGTTCCAGAAAAAGTTATCTATTGTCTGATAACCAATACTTCTGTGGCCCTTAGAATTTCTTTTTAGGCTTTGGCAGCCTTGAGAATTCATGCAAAAATTATTTCAGGCTTAGCAGCCAACTATCATGGTGCTGTTTTCCTCTGACAGATCCATAGGGTATATCTGACTAATATGCTGCTCATTGTGTTAAAGCACAAACTTCAGGTTTTATCTTGAAATCAAATCTTTGGCAATTATGTCTCTGAAATATTGTTTTTCTTCTCCAGAAAGTTAAAATGACTATTGCACAAAACAATTAAATACATATAACCTAGAAATGCTTTCAGTGCTTTGAGACGTCAACCTGATATCAGATCACAATGGCCATCATTCATCACAGGTCTCTAAAATGCCAAAGTTGATATTTTTCCCCCTCCCCACCTCACATACTTCTTGGCCACTGGTGTCAGTACATGCAATTTTGTAAGAATTCCTTGTTTGTAAGAATTTCCTTCCTATATATATTTGTGCTTGTCACACTGAAACAACAGTGGCTCCTTGAGGTGATATCAAAATTTGAGGAGGGCCAGTTATTCAAGGCAGTCTAAAAAGTTGGATGCATGGCAAGTTTTTGTATCTTTTTGCTTCTGCATGAAGGACCACCAATTGGCCATAAAACCCTCTTTTCTGAAGAAACTAAGACTAGAGTCACTAGTCTTGTGGCACACTATTGTGGCACACTATTTGCCCATCCTTCCTTTTGGAAAAAGGACATCTAAGTGTATGCTGGATTTCATATGATTTGTGTCTTTCTCCATGCATACTTAACTTCTTAACTGACCTTTATGGTGTTGAAATTTAAATGTGTTTCTGTCAGCTTTCAATAGCATAACGTCCTGCCAGAGTTTCAGCTAACTTTCTGGGCTGCTACCTAGTTACACTGTCCTTTTTTGAGATTCCTTTGATGTAAATTCAGCTTCCAGTGTGCCATTTCTGGAAGGAAGAAAATACTGAAAAGGCAGAAACGAATCCACAATATGCCTTGATGATTTGTTCATTCAGTCCCCTCCCGCAGTGAGCCCACCACAGTTACTGTTCCTCAACCCTTTTCCATAATTTCTATGAGACAGAACATCCTTATGGTTTATTTGTGTTTGTTTGTTTATTTCATTTTTATACTGCCCAATAGCCAAGGCTCTCTGGTTTGTCTGTTTTATATACCAGTGCCAAAACCTTAAACCTCACCTTGTGACAATCCTTGTAACCTCGCCTTACAACAAAGGAGGCCAGTGTTAAAAGTGTTTCTGTGATGTGTGGAGAGCCTCCTTCTGCCAGCTGTAGCACCAACCAATCTGCTGTGTGGGAAAGTGGGGACAAGCTGTATTCTGCTTGCAGAGTAGGTTTCTTCTTGGCAAGCCATCAAAAGATGTTTTTCCAGCATCTGAAGCCAAGAAGCCCTTTCTAATATTTCAGAACCCTATTGTACGTGAAGACCAGTTCTCAGTTATACCACAAAACTTGCTGCTGCAAGATGTGGTGGGGAAGGACTCTCCGTAAAGCTGGTCCAGAGCGGGAGCCAGTGCAGGGTGTGTGCACGATTGGCTGTTGTTGGGAGTGTCGCCTTTTCAGCATGCAAGTGCTTTGCTGAGGGAAGTGCACTGGACACCTTTGTTACAAGGTGAGGATACAAGGATTATCACAAGGTGAGGTTTAAGATTTGGCACTGGTATATAAAACAAACAAACTAGAGAGCCTTGGCTATTGGGCAGGATAAAAATGAAATAAATAAACAGATAAAGAGAAACCATCAGAATGTTTGTTTATTTAGAGTATTTGTATGCAGTCCCATCGCATAGCCTCGGGACCACTTACATAAAATAAAACATAATATAAATAAAATCCAGATCCACCCTGGCTGCATATTAAAACCTATAAACTGATGTTAAAAGTTATTAAAATATTGTTGAAATAAAAAGGTCTTTCTCAACAGCACAATTGAAATAAACAAAAAGGGTGAAAGTAGAAAATACTTCCTAAAAGAAGTCCCAAATGACGCCATTTTATCTGTACTCTTGCAGGCTTACAAACATAAACAATGAACAAGAAGACAAGCATTTCATGCTATAATTCCAACAGGAACCTGTATCGAATGTGTCTCAGTTAAACTTTAGGTTTGTAAGCATGCAAGCATACAGAATATATTCTGAATCTGTTTCGTGGGAAAGATATTCTACTTTGACTGGTTCAGTAATCCCAGTTCTTTGATCACACTGGTGTCTAAGTCCTCAACAACTTGGGGCCCAGGAGAGTGCAAAGAGCTCCTTCCACCTTACCAACCTGTCCAGTCACTGAGATCACTGGATGAGATCCCCTGCTGGCTCTGTATGACCAGGGATGTGGTTGATAGTAAATAGATAAATCATAATAAATCATAAAATTTCTTTGGTAGGTCTCTTGTCTATTTGTGAGGGTCCCATTATGTCAAAACCAATTGATCTTGAAAGCTGCCATAATGTCCACATGTCTCATCTTTGACCCTGGAAAGCATTGAGTCCCTCAGACATGAACCTTATAGATTTTACAAGTAAAAAACGAATGTCATTTAACTGGTGTGATGCTTACACTGATTTTTATTTTTAAGCTCTTTGAATCTTGCTTTTATTGGTATTTTGGGCTATCTCTTATAACCCATCTCACTTTTCCCTGCTACCCACACTCTTTCCTCTTTCTTTTCTATGTTGGTTGGGTTCGTGTCACAGAAAGGAGATCAGTTTTCCAAGAGGGGTATGCATTGTTGTAGGCTGTTTGTTTTAAACCCTAATATTAATACAAGTTTTCCAATCAACTTTAAAAAGTTGAACATGTTTGCACTTCAGATCTGTTTCAAGGAGTAAGTCAATCTAATAACTAACTAAATAATTTTGACCCTTGCAAGCGTACATTTTCTTATTTTGAAACTCCTGCCATGGAGAAAATATGAGTTGATGTGACTAACTCAATTAAATGAACTTTCATAATCTAGTGATGAAACATTTGAAAAGAGCACTTGTACAATAATTTCATGCTGCTGCTACTGTTTGTGCTCCTAGTCTGGCAGAGGTGATAAATATTTACTCCACACAGTTTCTGACAGAGTAATCAACACTATATTGTGACAGATCTTAGAATAAAACTCCTATTGTGAATCCACAATCAAAGGATGCTACTACTTTGCTTCTCAACATGTATATGAAAACACCAACTTTGCAGATGATAATTTTCTTGCATGAGTAGTACATGTGCTATCCAAAACTCTTGCATATGCAGTTTCATGAGCTACATTACTACTACCACCTTTAAATTGAACGTTTAATATGAATTTCAGTAGGTGGTTTGCCATTTTGAATAATAGTGCTACAAACACTGAAAAATGTTTCAAGACGGTCCTTCATATGGCTAAAATAGACTGTGTGACATCCCATCCTTATAGTTACCAGCGTGTCATATTTCCTGAAAGTATATACTCTAGAGTTGGCCTTGGCCTAGAAAGGCAAAGGCCTGGTGTGGGATCCAATCTGGGTATGTGTGTAGCCCAAGACCTGGACTTATTACAATGTATGAAATCATTCAACTGGAAAATCTGAACTCTTTATGTAATGTTTATACTTAGTAACAGCTTGGAAAAGAAGGAAGAGAAGAGGAGACCTTAAAGGTGCACAAGGAACCACGTGTTATGGATTGTGTGACTCTTTCCTGGGGCAACTGAGCCAATTGCTGCAAGGGGCAGTAAGACACATTTAAATTTGCCATTGCTGCTCCTTGCAGAATCAGGTACATTTCTGCCCGAAGCCGAGTGTTCCATGCCAGAATGTGCTCAGCCTTTTAATATAACCTGGTTCAGCTGCACCTTTGAGGCTTCTTACTTTATTTGTGCTCTGGTGCCTTCCCCTCTTTTCATCTGCAGTTTGGACACTTATTTGAAACAGGTTTAGACATTGCATGAGATGAAAGCCAAACACATTAGACAGGATTTGTGCTGGTTGGTACTGCTAAACATGCTTTGTGCCTTTTATCCAGGGATACCGAATACAAAGGACTACAGCTCTCACTGGATCAGGTTTCAGCGACGAAGCCATCATTCTCATATGCAAACTCAACCCCAGCTATAACTGACAATAGAAAAGGAAGCAAATCCCGTCTTTCAAGCACAAAGTCAAAATCTAGGACATCCCCATATCCACAGGTAGGGACAATATGACCATTTCCTTGTACTTAACGTTTCGTTTATTGGTAGAATATTAGAAATGCCTAAGATGTTGTTCAAAGCATAGCACCTCCAGGCTTGCTAGGCTGGCTAAAGGTGCCTTGACTGAGACCAGACGGGTGACTTGTGCACCCTGTGTTTATACCTGCCACATGATGACTAAGGGAGGATCTTGCATATCTTTCTGCCTTTATGAGAGATGCACGTTTCAGATGCACGTGGAGCTCTTGTAGGGCACTTGGGAGAGAAGCTCAAGTGCTATGCAGGAAGCATGCGCTGGGGAAATAGGTCTTCTTTTGGTTCTCCGATGGAAGTACTGAAGTTGTCCTTCAGCTGTGCATGATCACGAGCACACCAGGTAAAAGCTCCGCTGAAATCAAGGAACTGCTAAAGAGATGTGCTTAGTGTCAGGCTTTTGGCTATTAAATTCTGAATGCCAGAACCTGGTTGGTTATTACTTTGCAAGGAGAATGTGTGCCTTTGTACAAGTCCATGCAGTCATTACTTATGTGTGCATGCCAGGAACTTAGTGGGGAGAGAAGAAAAAGGTAAATTTAGACTTTATACACTACTTTTGGTTTGCGATAGAGATTAAAAAACTGGAGAACAAAATTTATTTATTTATTTATTTAGGGGACTTCTATGCCGCCCCATTCGCCAAAGCCTTGGGGCGGCTCACAACCATAAATAAATAGAATTCAGTAAAACAATATAAATTAACAATATAAATTAAGTCGCCCTGGCCAAAGAATAAAATGAATAAATAATATTAACAATTAAAATAACATTTGAATAAAAAGGTCTTCGCCTGGCGCCGAAAAACAAATAATGACAGTGCCAGGCAGACCTCTCTGGGGAGTGCATTCCATAGATTGGGCGCCACCGCAGAGAAAGCCCTCCTCCGAGTACTTACCCTCCTAATTTCCTTCACGGAGGGTTCCCGGAGAAGGGCCTCTCCTGCTGATCTCCAGGGGCAGGCGGGCATATAAATTGGGGGAGCTTCCCAAAAAAGAAAGAGGAACATTTTTTTCCTGTTCCTCCAATTTCATTCAGACAAAAGACTTGTTCACAAGAATCCAACCCTCCCATGTATTCCATGAAGGTTAAAACAGACGCCCACACAATAGCCTCTGATGCAAATGCTTCTGCTGGACACGCCTTTTCAGTGGCCACACATCTGGAGCATTCATCTGAAGGGATCCTGTAAGCAGACAGCTCTTCTAAGTGATTGGTCAACCTGGGCCAATTAGGCTTCCCAGCTGCACTGATGTCAAGCCCTTTCAGGTAATCATCCTACAAGCTGCCCAAGGGGCAGAAACACCATAACTAGAGTTGACAGGCATGGTTCTGCTCTCTCCTCGTGGATTACCTGACTCTGTGAGGGGGTTGCCATGAACAGCCCATTTTTTCAAAGGAAACACTGAGGTCCCAAACATCTCGTGCATGCTTCAAATGAAAGTGCACATCAAACACATTTCAAAGCCCTGTTTGAATTTTGAAAGATGTCTTACAGCAGGCTTTCCCAACCTGACACCCTCCAGATGTTTCTGACTACAACTCCTAGCATTTCTGACCATCTGGAGAACACTGGATTAAGGAATTCTGCCTTATTTTGTGTCTAAAGGATTGCTACAGGAAGCTTTTATCCTGCCACTTTACTAAGGCTTCTGTTTCCAAAGTCTTTGTAAGTTTAAGATAGGCTCCTTTACACAGGGGTTCCTCCCCTCCCCCAGGATTTTTCTTTCTCTACCTTTCAGTATCTTCCATTACAGAACCACTGGGTGTTGCTGCAGCACAGAAGAATGGCATAAATACACTAGACTTTCATGCCACCATTCAGATAAACCAGACTTTTCTAATCACCTTAGATTTTCTTCATAAAAAGCAAGCACAGGAGAGGGCCTGAAGGATGACAATGTCATGTAGAGCAGAGTCACCTTGTGCAGAAACTCTTGTTATCTTTGTAGGCACGTACACTGTTGGGTCTCTCTGGGAAGATCCTTGGTTCATTCTTGGAGCAGTAGTTTTGCATCCAGAAACCTCACATTTCAATTCCTGGTTTTCTGGACAAGAGGGACTGTTGTAATAAAACTAGGAAAGAGCCTCTGTACAAGATAGAATAGGCAGTCATGGGCTGGATGAAGCCAGGATCACACTTACAATAAGATAACTTTATATGTTTCGCTAGCCAATACTTCATGTTTATTTTTATGAATTCCTTATTGTCTACTGATGTTGATTTGCCTGAATGGATACAGCAGGTGTATTCCCATGTAATGCTAACCCACCCAGGCAATTAGCAATGGTGGGCTGGGTGTTATGCACAACGAACCTGACAGATAGTAGGACGTACCATGAGATGTTGGCTCCTCCTCTCCCTTTAGTCTTTCCACACGGACACTAGGAGCCACTGCAGGAAGAAAAGGCTTTCCCTACCCACCACTACTGCCTCAAGCTGTTTAGGGCTTGTCATATGATCTCCAGAGCAAAACTGTTTTTTTTTTTTTTTTGGTTTGGAAGTCACAGAACCTAACTGTCAAAACAGTTCTTGTGATCCTCCTTTTGACAGTTCTTGGAGGGTCTGTCCATGGCTGCCTCACATTGTTTAAAACATTGTGCACAAAACAGTGTGTAAAAACAGTGCAGTTGCATATTTGTGATCTTTTGCAGTAGTGTAGCACTGGGAATGTGTCGTTGCAGCTAGGGTAATGTCTGGGAGGGAGGTCCTAATTGGTAGTTTTGAACTAGGATGTGTTTGTGTATGTCTCAGTTCAAAGCCCCCAGTGGTCAAAATTCTCCCCAGGAAAAAGCTGGGAGGATGCATTTTTGCATTTTCCCAAGCATCTGGGAGCTCCTGGGGAAAATTAAAGTGAGGGGAAAGAAAAACTTGGGATGTAAATCACCCCCAAAATACTCCATCCTCAGCAAAAAAAATCATCCACCTTCTGTGAGCTGTCAAGAGGAACTAAAGGAGCAGAAAATAGATTTGGACATTATCCCAGCTGAGGCTACTGCAAAAGATGGCAGGTGTGCAACTGCATTAACTGTATGCATATTGTGTGTGTGTGTGAACATTGTTTTTAAAAAGGAATATTGTTTATAAAAAATGCTGGGCAACCATGAGCAGCCCCCCACCCCCATCCCCAAGATGAAGCTGTTGTCAAAACAGGGATCACAAAAGCCATCTCAACAGACACCTTTCATGATCTCTGATGAAAAAATGCCACAACAAGTTCCAAATAGTCATGGTTGTGTTAGGAATGGGGAGCGGGGGATAGTTAGTGCTTGTGTCCCCCTAGTACCCCCCATGAGAAGTGTAGTTAGTGCTTTTTCTGTTTGTTTCATGGGGATCACTAGCCAGTTCTCTTCACCCATTCATATTTATTTATTTATGCATTATTTATGGAATATTTATTTATTAGATTTATATCCTGCTTTAAAGGAGCCCAAAGCAGCTCACATCATTCGCTTCCTACTATTTTCAATCTTATCCCCACAACAACAGCCTTGTGAGGAAGGGTGGCCCGGAAGTTTGTGACTGGCCCAAAATCACCCAGTGGACTCTGTGGCTGTGTGGGGACCAGAACCCAAAACCATCTTGCGCTCTTAACCATAAATAATTAACCTATCCTAACCAAAAACAGGATGGTATTACAACCCATTGTGTGTACACAACCCGGAGCAGCCCATGGGTTGTTGGGATGGCTGGTTGCCCATGCACAAACCACCCTGGGGAGGTCAGTATGGGCTTACCTAGCACAACAACCCTTCATGTGCAGCAAGCCAGAATAGGCTGTAGTGTTTTAGTGCAACAATAGTAGTAGCAGAAAGTGTAGCAATCATAAAAAACTTGCAGTAGTTAGATTCACTCTGTATCCACCCTTCAATATGCACTCTATATGAACTGCCTTTCTTTGCTAAGACTGAAAGCAAGATCAAATGTTTGTATTAAATCAATCAAATCATTTTGAAAAAACGAAACAAAAAAAACAAGACAATCCTGGTTCCAAAATCATGGTAGCAGTTTCGTATACAATGTGGAACACTTTTTGCGTGTACTCTCTGAAATTGGTACAAATGGTATTCATTATTTATTTGTTCTATAAGAGGGATAATATGATGAGTCAGGCCCCTAAAAGATATTTAGACAAAGTTTCCAAGAAAGCCAATTCAACCCTTAAACAGAAGATTTAGCAGAGTTTAGCACCATTGCTATTAATGGCTTGCAGTTGTCTTCAGTCACAGTAGCTTGATATAACTGGCGGGTATTAATGGATTAGATGCCATCATTTTTGTCTTGATAGGAGCACAACATTTCAATCTGATTTATTCAATATCTCATAATTTATTATTAAATAATTAGTTATATTTAATAATGTATTCATATTTTTCGATCATACTTATTCCAAAAGCTCCAAAACATTTGATTTCATTTGTACAGAAGGAAGAGCAAGAGCACTGATAAGCATATGATCAGCCATGCTCCGAGTTTTCCTAACGGCAGTCACATACTGAAAGCTGCCCTTTCTGTAATGGAAGCACTTGGTCCAAGTAGAATTCCGCCTTTAGTGCTTGCTCCTTTAGTTCATTTTGAAGCATTCTTGCAGGACTGGGTTTAATAGCAATGGATGGAGTTTTATTTGTAGCTCCAAAGCTCCAAACGTACTTATTGTAATAATCACCTTGTCATATGATGGGCAATGAAATAATTGTGAAATTGAATGTTCTGAGAGCATTATGCTAATTGCACAGTATAGAAAGACTTTAAATAAATGCATAAAATGTTGAATATTGAGATCTTGTTACCTTCTTTCACCCTCTCAAAAATACCCATCTAGAGTCATTCTGCTGCTTGTTTCCTTAATTCAGGCATGTCTCTAATTGATAAAAAGGACTATATACTGTAAATTATATAGTAGTGCTATCTTATGCCTGCTTAGAGAGAAAAACATGTACAACTATCTGCATCCCTATCTCCCAATGTTGTGAGCTGTACAATTTTTATTTCTGTTATTTTTTGGCGCAGACATGCACAGGTTTGCTCTAGAAGGCTGCAGTCCTGCGCACACTTACCTTGAAATAATTTGCATTGAACTCAGTAGACATGTATGCTAGATTTCATACCAGAGTGTCCCTATCAGACTTGCCTGACAGTGAAAAGGAAAGGATGGGGGAAACCCACCTTAACTCTAAAAGTAACTTTCAAACTGGCATAGACTCATCAGGAGCAGAGGTTATTTTAATGGTCATGCTGTATTACTTTAATCTAAGCTTTTCACCATCTGTTCTGGCTATAACAGTGTTGGCGCAGACATGCACAGGTTTGCTCTAGAAGGCTGCAGTCCTGCGCACACTTACCTTGAAATAATTTGCATTGAACTCAGTAGACATGTATGCTAGATTTCATACCAGAGTGTCCCTATCAGACTTGCCTGACAGTGAAAAGGAAAGGATGGGGGAAACCCACCTTAACTCTAAAAGTAACTTTCAAACTGGCATAGACTCATCAGGAGCAGAGGTTATTTTAATGGTCATGCTGTATTACTTTAATCTAAGCTTTTCACCATCTGTTCTGGCTATAACAGTGAATGCAAGAAGAACATACTTTATATTTCAGGGTTACATTAAAAAAGCAAGATAAAAGTGATTTAAAAGCATGCATATGTTCTCAGTACAATGTAGACTGCATCTGTGACCTCCCTTGTGTTTAAGACACAAATCAAGAGGAAAGTTGCAAATGCCCAATGCAGCACGTTTCTAATGGCAAAGGAGGCTGGACTGGGACGGGGTTTTCCTCTGCATTGATCGACATGTTGGCAGAGATGGAGATAAGGGATTGAGACATCTGTTCAGTTTGTTTAGCATCAGGCACTGGGGGTAGAGTCAGGTATTGTCCTTGTTTGGATGGACGTTGGCAGCAAGGGGACAGCAAGGCCTGACAGGGAGGTACAGAGGGCTTGTGTACGGTTGCTGAACGTTACCCAGTGGGAATGTGCACCCTAATCCAGTGACATGCTTGCACATGCTTAAGTCCATGGAAGTCTACTTTGAGCAGCTTAAGCTCCGTTGGCCTCTCTTCTTAAGCTAAGCGTTATTGAGCTTCATAACTGGTAAGCTGATACATTCTACTGAATCCGTTCTTGTTGTAAGAGCTGCAGAGTGTGAGCTTTAGAGCTCTTTCAACAAGAAGAAGGGGGGGAAAGCTAGACCCTCATAAAATGGATCAGCTTTCCTATTTTTGCCTCAATATTTATACAAAGCTTAGGTAAAGAGAGACACCATGAAAGACTTTTTACCGCATTTTGGCCACAGTCCAGAGACCACTTAGACTCTTGTGACCAGTTCTTTCATTGCAGGAGTGGGGGGTTTTGCCAGGGAGAGCTATAAAGAACCTGATTTTTTAAAATAAGCTATAATGCAGAACTTCTTTAGAGTCAGGGGACCAGCTACAAAATGTGTTCCTAATACCAGGGATTGACCTTCAATTAGTTTAGCCGGAGTGGGTATTTCTGAGTATACCTGATATTTCATAATGATCATACATTTCCATCTGAGGCTAGAGGCAAACCTTTCAGATCAAATGGCTCAGGCTTGCAGGCACAACGGAAACTGGCCTTTTTCTAAGTTCTCTTGTGGTGAAGATAACCACTTGTGTGCCTCTGTCCTTCTTCAGTATCATTCTGGCTGCAGCTCCACACTCTCCTTCTGCACAAGCACCATGAAAGGAATTGCACTGTAGCTAGGTCAAATGGCACATGACATTAGCCACGTGTTGAAGAGAGCATATATAGCTTGGTCACTTTTAGCTGGAGGAAATGCATTCATGGATCCCTGATTTGGAATGTGCTCCCAATATAGATTGGGGCCCTACATGGGTATGTGATGGAATCACTCACTCCAGGCTACGTTCCAATGTCCAAGTTTTGTCATCATCTACTACTATTTCATTCATTTCTATACTGCCCCAATGCTAAAGCTCTCTAGCACCCTCAGGGCAAATGCCAATCAGGTTGGAGGTGATTTCTAGCAGAAAATTGTTGAATGCAGCCGGCAGTGAATGCAGGTTTGAGCTCATTGCTGCTTTATCTTCAAAATAAGAGTGATCCACTTAATAATGTATTGTTTAAGTACACAATGAACACCATGATCTGGGCCACCTCTAATGACAACTCTGAGACAAAATTCATACAATGCAATAAGTCTGAGTATGAGTTGAATGTGGGTTGCTGTTGACTGTGCGTGGTTGATGAAATGCGAGTTATTGTGTTGTCTGAACTCAGACAAACTAACCACCTCTGGTTTGATGATCATGAACAGTACATGAAGAGTGGTTAAAAACTATGACTAGCCAGCATGCTGGGTTCAGGCAAACAATAACCCATGTTTCAACAATAACTCATGGTCATCAACCCACTTTCAGCCTATGCTCAATCCTTGAATGTGGGTTATTGTATTGCCTAGGCAAGTATGAGAATAAGTGGTGGTGGAGTCAGGGGTTGATACTGAATTTCTGTTTTCCATTATGTGTGAATCCTGTACTATGGTTTAAACATTGAGTTGTTAGCCACAAAGGAGGAGGAGGAGGAGGAGGGTCTCTATTGGGTTGTAAATTGGATATTGGGGTATTCATATTTAACAACTTAAAATTAAGTCATAATGCAGGATTTGCATGTAAGAACAAGCCACACTTGAGGGACAGCCCACCCATCAACCAAACCCCATATTCTGGATTATTGTTATGTATGGACCAGCCCCATGTGTAGCTTGGCCCTGTGTGTTTGGTTTACTGGGTTCTGTGACTAGTGAAGCCCAGTTTACGTGCACCGAATCAGTTCTGTTGATTTCCATAGCATGACTGAATTTCTTCTTGGGACCAAGAAACCCTAGTTACTCTTCCTTGGTTACTTCCCAGTTTCTTGATGTACTGAATAGCAGTACATCATATGGAATAGCAGCCATCATGGCATTTAATCTGAGCTTGTCAGAATCCAGCAGGGGTGACAGAAAGCAGCTTCGGGATGCTTGGAAATAGTCATAAATAGGCTGTAACAAGTCTCCATCTCTTTACTGACAGTAGTTGCTTTACTTTTGGAAAATGATGGTTGATTTCAGCTACAACTCAAGGCCAAATCAAACAAGGTGTTTGTCCCAATCTTTATCTTATAATTTTCCTGGACAAATCAGATTTAGGAAATCATAGGAAAATTGATGTAAGAAACATGAGACTAAAGAACTTCCATAGTGGACAAATAGTTTCACCATCTCTACTAATTCTGTTGATCCAAAGGCAGCTGAAGCTCAGTTGGTAACCTCCATGTGTTTGCCCCTTGACCTGAAGAACATGCTCTGATTTCAATCCCATATGATTTTTTTTTTTTTAAATAATTATCAGTCTCCACTGATTTGTGGATTGGAGTCAGACCTTCCGTAAATTGAACTGCCTAACAGATTGTATCCCATGCTTGATTTCTTATTTTTCTTTTTCTATCACAGTATTCTGGATTTCATACTGAAAGGTCTGAATCTGACCATGAAAGTCAATGGGGTGGAAGCCCATTGACTGACACTGCGTCACCACAATTGATGGATCCCGCTGATAGACCGAACTCCCAGCATCATGACATCTCCTGTGCCTACAGACAGTACTCAGACCGCAGTGCGCTCTGCTATGGCTTTGCACTTGACCATTCCAGGCTGGCTGACGACAGACACTTCCATACTCAGGCCTGCGAAGGTGGCCGGTGTGAAGCTGGCCGATACTTCCTTGGCACACCGCAGCCTGGAAGGGAAACGTGGTGGAGCTCTCGTTCTGGCCTCCCCCTGACCAAATCTTCTCCTGAAAGCAGAGATGCATATGAAAATAGCATGCCACACATAACTTCCATTCACCGGATCCATGGTAAGTTGTTTAAAAAAAAAAGTTGCTGGTAGGCAAGTTGGGTTAGCAACACATTTCAAAGGCCTATCTAGATTTTTGCTTGATTTGCTTATTTATGTAGCCTATAACAAAGCAAGGAGACATCTATTTCTTGATAAGTACCTTCATTACAAGAAGGGAGTGTAGGCTTTGTGTTGGAATGTTCTATTGGAACTTGAATAAGAATATCTATAGGGAAATTTCAGCAATGATCTTCCATTCTCCTATTCCCTTTCTACTGATTATTCATCTGTGCCTTTCTTTCTTATAGTCAACTTAACTTTTTTCTTCACATTCTGCTCTTCATGTCTGTTGCACATTTTTCATTCAGGTTCTGTCCCCTAAATGATAATTTATTTTATTTATTTTTATTTATTAAAACATTTCTATGCCGCCCCTTGCCGTAGCCTCGGGGCGGCTCACAACATAATAAAAGAGTTAGTTACCCAGTATGGCAGCTGTAGATATTCAGCTGGGATAAAATGTCATAGCTGTAATACAAGGTAGAGGGTTTTTTGGATTCAGATTGGTCCAAATGCAAAACATGGTAGCAGGGGACTTTGTTTCAGCTTGTCTTTTATATAAGCTGATGAAGAATTGAACTGCCCTCCTTGATTTTTTTTAATAGGCCACATTTATGGGTGAAACTTTATCAAGGTAAAATACAGTCAGTTTTCAGGCTGTGTGTGTGTGTGCATGCATGCACCAGAGATTGAGAGAGAGAGAGAGAGAGAGACTGGTTTTAAAAGACAACAGCTTACATAAAATGCTTTTAGCTGCCAGTTATTTACTGGTGGTATTATTAGTAGTAGTAGTGGTAGTGGTAGTAATAGTAATAGTAGTAGTAGTAGTATTCATTGTATTATATTCCACCTTCCCTCCATTGCTAAGAACCCAAGGCAGCTTACATAGAACCATTTTATGATCATGACATTGACGTATCTGGGGCTGGCCCCAAATAACCCAGTGAGCTTCATGGTTGAGTGGGGACTAGTCCTGGCTCTCCCAGGTCTCCTGTCTAGCACTCGAACCACCATGCCACACTCAAAACTCCCAATAGTGTGCCCACATTGTGGCGTAAATTATCTTTAAAAGCAGGAAGCATTTCTGCACTAAATGCCCGCTACTTTGCTGTTATTGTGGTCAGGCAAGAGCGTGGTAGTGACTCTGCTGTTACAAGACCATCAACTGTGCTTCAAGCACCCCAGGCTGTTGCATTGCTGCAAAAGAGTGGCGGTACCATTAATATGTCTGGAACAGCAACTTTGCTATAAAGAGCAGGTGGATGCAATTTAGTAGCATTTGCTTCTAAGGTAGATTGGACTGGTCTAGAGTTGGTCATAGTTAGAGAAATCAGTGGGAGACTGTCCAGTGCGGATCCACCCTTTGCATGCTGCAGTCATCAGGCTTTGGAACTGAAGTGGTCCAACCTGAAAATGGATTTCACTAGCAATGTTCCTCGAACAAGTTTCATTTTCATATACTGCTCAGCCAACATGGACCATTAAGTCTATCATGTGTTGAACCCCAGCCACCAAATAATTTCATTCACTTGTGAATCCAAATAACAGCAATGACAAGATACATTGCATCTATGCCTGCCTTTTCAATCAACTGTTGAAGGAAAATTGACCTGGAGTGAAACCACTTCAGTGCTGCGCTTATTCTAGGAGAATCTGAAGGAGGAGCTGGTAGACCATGAAACTTGGATAAAGGAAAAGACCTGATCAGACAGGGGACTCTGCAGAAGTGTCACTGCAAGGAAATCGCAGGAAGGAGACTAGCCAGGAGGCAGGCTAGATAAGTTGTGCTGGTGGGGAATGTGGTCTTCCTGGTGTTGATGGAATGTAACTCCCATCAGGCTAAGCAACCAGAGCCAACGTTGAGGGTTGATCGAACTTGCAGTCCAGCAACAACTGAAGGGCCACAGGTAGTCCATTTCTGGGTGAGGTGAAGAAAGTGGGTCGAAGTATGTGAGGGTCTCAGCATTTCTCAGGAGAAATGGTGGGTAATAGAGGCATTAAGTTGAAGAAGGGAGATGGCAAGGGGAAAATAGGCCTTGGGTGAGCTCTGTATAGGACCTTGAGGCAGGAAGAGGAAGAAAACAGAGAGGTGAAGGACACAAGGTGGCTTTGTCCTGCAGTCTAGGAGTCAGGAACATTTCTTCCTACTGAGGTCCCTATTCCAGCCATGGGGACAGAATCATGGATGGGACTCCCAGCTTTGTGAAGTGTCCCAAAGCAGGGAAACCCACATGCCTCCAGGCCAACTTGCGCAACATTCCCTCCACCATCGGGATGGAAAAGATGCTTCATGTGGCACAGAGTGCCGCTGGTAAGGCTGAGTGGCTTGGGGAGTTCAGAGGGCCAGACTGTGTGGCCTGGAGCCCAAGATTTGGCCCACATGACCTGGAGTGTCCCACCCCCACATTTTCTCCCGAGTCTGCAGTGTCGTGAGCTGCTAGGGAAAAGGAGCCTTAAAGGGCAAAATCAGGTATGGGGGTGGAACTCAATTTGGCTGTAACATTCTTATAGTTATTAGGATCCATGGAAATACGTATTTTGGGAACATTTCGCTGTACTCCGTGTACAGCCAAGTGTTGATTGCTGACTTCCTTTGTTTTACTCACTGTCTAGGAAGAGGGCACTGGGATGAAGAGAGTGTTGTTAGTTCCCCAGACCCCGGTTCGGCAAGTGAGTCAGGTGAGCGATACCACCCTGAGCAGCAGTATCAGGGAAGTCCACATGAACCCAGCAAAATTGAAACTCTAATCAGAGCAACTCAGCAAATGATTAAAGAAGAAGAAAACAGGCTTCAGTTACGGAAATCGACTCCCGATCAGCTGGTTTCCATTAATGGAGCTGGGAAAAAACACTCTGTTTGTTTTGCAAACTACCAGCAGCAGCAACAGCTGAGAGGAGATGTCTGCCGAGTTCCTAGCATCACCAACACGTCCCCCTGTGAACACACACAGCAGCGGGATGGGAAGATGCTGAGCCCACAGGAGAACGACTATGACAACAGTCCTACCACACTCTCCAGAATCAGCAGCCCCACTTCTGACCGAATCTCCAAATCAAGCCTGATCCTAGCTAAAGACTACCTGCATTCCGAAGTGTCTCCGCATCAGACTCCAGGGGATAACCCGGCGGGGTCCCCAACCTATTACACTTCCCACAGGCAATACTTCGATAAGCATGCGTACACATTAACAGGATATGCCCTGGAGCACCTTTATGACAGCGAAACCATTAGAAACTACTCTTTGGGGTGCAACGGATCACACTTTGACGTGACGTCTCACCTACGGATGCAGCAAGATCCAGCACAGGGACACAAGGGGACGTCCGTTATAATAACCAATGGGAGCTGATAGGTGTTTTGTCCTCTTTTCTTTTTCAACAGATGTGTTCAAGCTAGGAAGGTATCTTTGCAGTAATAACAGCAGACACACATGTTTTAATACCCTTGTTGTTACCAGCATTCGATAAACTACAATGCACTAGAAGGAGTTCTTGTAAGGTAGTGGATGAGGTGTTGGTTTATCCAAGTTACTGTTCAAATGCACTGGCATTAAGATTACTGTAAGCAAACTTAAACCGCAAAGCTTGCAGCCCAGTGTGGTGGAATTCTAAGCTGGGAGCAGCTGTGGTTTGCCAAGCAATTGCTTTGTGGCCATTGTGTGGAAATTTATGATGAAAAGGTGCAGGATGAAATGTCTAAGCTGCTGGTGCACCCAAGCCCTAGTAAAACAAAACCACTATGCACTCTTTACAAGCAACAAAAAAGAGAGAGAGAAAGAAAGTGGCATGCATATTTTGACATGCAAAGCAGTTGTTTAATGTTTGCACAGCCCTTGCTTCCCAACGGCTGTAAAGAACTGTTGAACAAAAGTCAGAGAATGACAGTATTGCGGGGGTGTTGACAGCTATAGTGGTGCTGGACTTGGAGGCATTATGTTGTACAGCAAACCTGATCAGAAAGGGGCTGCTTGCTCAGGCCGTATTCTGAGGGGAGGGACAAACATTCAGTGGGGTATTCTTATCCAGGCTTGAGTAATGGAAGAGGTGTAAATGCATAGCTTAGGGGGAAGGGGCACTTTATTTGTGATCAGCTTGTGAAAGGAGGTTAGGTACTGAAGAAGAAAAAATGGTAGGGAAGCAGAGAAGGACGAAGTGCTCCCCCAGGACTCAGTTCCCACAGCTTGGTATGCACTGAATGCTTGTTCCCAGTGTAACACTGAGTATATTCAGAGGACAGGTGGAGGGACAGGACTGGGTGGTAGAAGCTCCCTGTCTTGCTAAACAAGCAACTGGGAAAAGTCCAGCCAAGAAGGGATGGAACAGGTGAGATGGTCAGAAGCACAGGTGGACAATTGTTGAAAGAAGGAACATAACCCGAGCAATGACAAGAGAAAGAGGAGGAAAAGCCAACAAAGGTAAACTAAATGGTTGGTTCACTCAGTTTCAAAATGTTCTGAAAGTACACCAAAGGATTCTAAGAAACATAACAGAGGAGGTAGTTGGACAAGTTTTCATGAAAGCCTAGGGCCAGGACTGGCTCCAATCCTAGGCCTGTTTCTTGAAAGGCAAACTCATTCGTTTCAGTGCTGCTTGTTAGGATCAGAGTTTGGATCAGTGAACACGCCATGGGCACCTGCTCTTTTCATTTCTGCCTATGTCATTACCAAAACAAAAAAAAGTGTGAGTAGCACAGAAGTGGGGAATCCTGTGGCAGGTCCGATAATGTTGAACTCCTGTTCCCAGTATTCTTGGTCAACTGACTGAGACTTCTGGGAGTGAGAGCCCAACAATTTCTGAAGGGTCATGGACTGCTCACTCCTGTAACATCATCATGGCTAGGACCAGCAAATTGTGAGGAGTCCAGTTTGGAGATGAGAATTCGTCACATTTTCCCAGCTAGGCTCCTCAGACTCTGGTCCACTTTCTCTTTGCCCTAAGCTCAATTTGTGTTGAGAATTCACACGGGCCTCTGGCAGGAAGTGAGTACAAGTGAACCCAGGTATTCTTGAATCCAAGAAAATCCAGTGAGGCCCACTGGTGCACACACTGCCCGCAGGCCTGCTGTGCAACTGGAGTGACTTGCTGGTTTTTGAGTACTTTACGCAAGCATAATTCAGTGCAAAGAGTGTTTGTGGACTTGGCTTATCTTGCTTCCTAGGCCAGAGCTGAGCATGGGAAAGAAGTCTGGTGAAGAAAAAAAGCTGGATTCCACCTGGACCTTCATATCCGTAGGTGGGACAACATAAAGTTATTGGGCTGTATCCAGTGTTAGTCCTACACATACTGAAATGAATAAGAATTAGGCTAATCATGCATAAGCTTAACATTCATTTCAGTGGGTCTAATCTAAGTTGGACTAATATTGGATGTAATCCATTGAATCCATTGGTCAATAAATCTTTAGCTCAATATATGTGCTGTTGCTGATTGCTGCTGATTTCTTGTAGGGGATCCAAGTCTTTTCCTTTAAAGTAGACTCCAGTTTCAGGACTATCATTTCCCCCTAGTATTGATATTGCAGTGTCATTGGGATTTTTCTGGGGAAAATGCATCTAACTCAGCTCATATATAAATACTAGCTAGCACGGCAGTAATTGCAGCAGTGGTGCTGGGCAGAATGTGCTTGTCTAAAGGCAGAATCCTATGCATGTTTGGACAAAAAAGACCTGCAGCTGTCATGGGAAAACTTCCTTTACAGGAAGGCTTCCCTCCAGTTTATGGGGTTTGGATATTGCACTATTGGGCACCTCAGCAAGAAACACACATGCACACATGAACATCCTGAGACAAAAAAAGACTTGATCAGGTTTTTTGGGGGATCAGGTTTTTGGGGGGATTTGGGAAAAATGCCAAAGAAAGGAGAAGAAACTTCAGTAAGGGTATGTCTTAAAATCTTGGTATCAAAGAGATACAATGAACCAAAAGGCAATTAATATAACACCCAATGGAGGCATCTGGGAAAGATCCTTGAAATAGGCGAAACTTGATGAAAACTCTCCTGTCAAAGTTTTTTTTTTTTTTTTTGAGAACTTGGCCAAAAGCTTTTGATCTGTTCAATACAAATGTCAGCAATGTGGGTTACAACAGGGTGGCTTCAAGTATCATGAAAAGCAGATGTGAGAGAGCACCAAGGGATGGGATGTGTCGAACCAGTGCAGAGAAGCTGGTGCTGTAACTGTAATCCTGAAGCCACTAACTCTGAAGCACATCTCATGGAAAATAATAAGATTTACTTGAAGTAAACATGTTTACAACTGCATGATTAGTGTTATTAATAGCATTAAACGAGTGCTTTGTAATGATCTGCAAACATGTACAGTTCAGCACTGAGCAGCATGAAGCTGAACAACCAGAAAAATTGAATTTCAAATACATATCTGCATTTGTTGAGGATGTCAGCTAGTGCGTTGGCAAACAGCGTGCCGTCCTAGCACATTTCCCCAAGTAAATGTGCTGATATTACTTGTTGTATACTTTCTGTCTTATAACTGACTGAGTCCCAGAATTTCTGTTTTAGCAGGATTAACTCTGTAACTGGGCAGACTTTCCCCCCCAAATTTAGATATGATTAGGAGCTCTATCTCTGTCCTAGAAAGCTGAATTTGAGATCAGTTCAGTGCGACTTCTTGGTATGTGTGTTTAGTACTGTAGCTGAATCATACTAGGCATCATTCAGCCAAAACTGTCCACTGATTTCAATGGGAAGTTTAACCTATATTTTAAGTTCTCCCAGTGGAATCAGTGGTGCAGTGCTCACCTTTCTTAACTAGACTTCTCCAGACAATGGGAAAATGTGGTAGAAATGGCAGGTTAAAATTAATAAGCATTTCTAAATAACTGCCAGTACTATAAATTATCCAGTGTTCTTATTCACATCTATGCTGTTTAATGATACAGCATGCACACTATTGTCTTGATCTAGTGAGAGCAATACCTAAGTCAGAACAGTGTTATTGATCTCTCTGGCTGCTGCTTTTAAAGTCTGCCTCCAGGATTCATGGTATGGGGAGTGGAGGGCAAATGGATACTAGCAGCGATCAGAGTTTTCTGATCTCCTCCTGGCTGCCAGAAATGACTTCACGGACCATACTATTTCAGAGAAAGGGCATCCTGTAGGAGCAAGATGGCACCCTGCTCTATCCATATGCAAGTGCCAACTGGACTGGTGGTTAAAGTTTACTTCAGCCATGATAATGGGACAGCATCTCTGAGGGCTGTAGGTGAGGTTGGGTTAGGGGCAGTGCAGGACGCAACTCTGTCCTTCAACACCTTTTCACCACTCTCCACCTTAGCCGATTTCTGCTTCCCAACTGTTAATGGTGGGGCCAGCCCTCGTTCTTGCTTTCTGCTCAGTTCCTGGTTACAGGGGTTTTGGTGTCACTTACACCTGCCAGCCTTTTTCTTCTCCCAAGGTGTTTGCACACTTCCTGTGCCACTTAATTCTGAACTGCGATAAGGAGCATGTGGCCCTGACCATTGGCCATGCTGATGGGACTTAGGGTCTGACAACATCTGGAAGGCCAAAAAAATCATCCCCCCATTCTAAGTGCATCACTACCATTAGTTAGAGCAGCTTGAGATTTCTTGCACACAGTTACTCAGAAATAAGCCCCATTGGTTTCAAAGAAACTTATTGCAAAGGCGATGTGTTTAAGACTTCCATCTTGGAATGCACAGACTGTATGCGACAAACTAAGTGCTCTTTCTCTCTCTATCCCTCCCTCCCTCTTTTACATGGCATATTTTACTCCTGATGTCTGACTTAAAACTTAGCAGCATCTCTCAAAGACATTACTATATTTTGCTTTGCTTTGATAATTAGACAAGCTATTTTGAAATGCTTGAAATTATTTCTGTTAACATCCATAAGGATCTATTAGGCTAAAGCTATCCATATACAGCAGATACCTTTATCATTTATTTATCAGAAATGCTTGTGCTTCTTGTCATGGGGCAACATATATACACTTCAATATAGGGGACCCAGGTCTGATTACACACTAATGTATGTGACACACAAAAGCCCTGCGAAGGCTTTCTTATCTTGGTAGGAACTGCATTAGTGGTGGGTAACAGATTGCCCATGGTGGGTAGAGAAAGGCATCCATAAGAGCTACAGTACGATTTTGCAAACAAACTGATTTTTACCCTTTAGCCACAATGGACACCATTTCTTATTTTTAATTTTGCTGAACAATGAAGTTATTTGGGTGCCCTGTCAAGGGAAGAGGGAATTCATGGGACAAAAACAGTCCTTGGGCCTCACACAGTGACTCAGTGCTGCTCTACATGTAAGGAAGACCAGAGGTAAGTATACTGGCTGAGCCCTTCTCTCTCTGTCCCCATTGTTGTCACCCTTTCCAGGGTCAGGGTGAACTTCTGCAGCAGAGACCCTGTATGCCCATGGGTGCTCCAAATAGAGCTGCAGCAAACAGCTCTAATTTTTCCCAGACTAGACGACCGATGGGGAGCACCTCCCAATGTGCAAGCTGCAGAAGTTCAGCCTAAAGATAAGGATAGCAGGAGAGTATGGCAGAGACAACCTGTCCATCCCCACTCTCCATCCTTGTGCATGGAACAGACATCTGAGAAGGATGGTCCTCCGGCCCCTTCCAGCTGTACAATTCTGTGATTCTATGGATAAGAAAGCCAGCACAGAGTTGCAGTGGGTGTGTCCTTCAAAGCTGAAACAACAGTCTTGTGTTGATCTTGGAAAAGCAGTAGTAGTTACTGCTTTTCCAAGATCAACACAAGACTGTTGATCAGCCTACCCAACCTGGTGGCCTTCAGAGGCATTTGGACTGCAGCCCCCAGAATTCCCAACCAGCAGGGCCATTGACTTGGCAATTCTGGATGTTGCAGTCCAAATATGTCTGGAAGGCACAAGGCTGCTTTAATTCACACACCTGGATTCTAAATTCAGGTCACTCCAACATGATGTAAGTAATGATAGTTATTTGAGTTCTCTACAAACTTTTGATTTCCACCGATTTCAGATCAAGCTACCCTTCTTTCTACCAACACTTTGGAAGTGGCACCAGAAATATATGCTCACTAAAAAGCTAACCAGTAAGTAAAAGGGTAGCAGGCTGTATTTTCTAGTGAGCCAGTAGTAGCTCTTGGTCAGTCAGTCAGGTCTAACTGCAAAATTTGTTTGGGTGGGGGTGGGGGTACTACATTTATACTTGCCATTAGAGGCACTGATAGATTTTGTTCTTATTCATTCTCTAACCCAGCTTAGATCTTTGATAGGCTTGGAAATGAACTTTGCTAAACTTTATGAACTGTATAGTCCCTGGAAGATGCCAAGTCCTCTTGTCGGGCAGCCCAGAAGACTGTTTGGGAGTAGCTGAGGCTTATGGAGCAGCCCGTGTGTGCAAAGGGTATCATGCGGGTTGTAGACACGACTGTGACCATTTCTGTGAGCCAAATCTGCCTATCCTGGGGGCACACATTAGGTGCCCCTCCATGACTTTGGCCTTTGTGCAAATTTCATAAACGTGAAATTTATGCATGTTATTGGGGACCTTTGTGCCCATACTGAGAGCACTACCATTGAAATATATGATTTCGATATGTCATGCACATTTATAGTCAAAAGGGCGAAAGGGAGAGAGGGAGAAAATAGAAGATATTCTAGGCCAAATTGAGTGATAGCATGAATTCCAAGCGGTGATGCCGCTGTTTATGGAGGACAGTTGAGTGCGATGTCTGAATTAACATATCTGACTTAATATCTTCTCAGCTTTTAAAAGCACTGCAATCCACATAATAAAAACAAAGAGGCAAAGGTGTGTATTATCATGCAATCATTTATGTTTGAATGAATTTGGTGAAAGGCTACTGGGTACATTATGCTACTTTCATCATGAATGTGAGACTACATTTTGTAAGACTCAACTTCTTGTTTGCAATTATCAGTCCTCTGTTTAGATAGTATTGTACATTTAAACTATAATTTCCTCTTTATCTTTGTGGTATGAACCATCTCATAACAGAACATCTGTTTAAAGTAGATGTGTGCACAAACGGCCTCTTGTGCAGAAATGGCCTCTTGAAATTCTCCACCCGGTGTGTTTGTGTGACCATTTTACCAAGTTCCTCCAGAATTTATAGTAAATCTCCAGTGGTTCTCCTGGGGGAGCCTCACCATTAGCAACAGCAATTGTTTTAGGCTCTTTTTTTCCTAAGCCGTTTGTTTGTTTTGCTACAGCTGCACAAGGAAGTAACAGCAGCAACTGAATTGATAACATGGCCAGCATTTTGCATGTTCCACAATGTCCCAGATATAGAATCAGTCCAGGGAACTATGGTGGGAAAATGGCATCCACTATTAGAAAATGGTGGACCATAATAAATCAGTAAAGTTTTCTTCCATTTCTGGAGGTATAAGAAAAAAGAAAAATCTCAGGATTTTGTCGGAAGAACTGTTACCTGAGAAATTTTGGCTGTCAAGGAAAATCATGTGGAGACAGGGAAGGGGTGTGGCCAACTGAAGTCACTTAGAGGATTAGATCTGGCCTATGGCCATTAGGTTCAACACCCCTCCTTTAGCATATAATGATACCACATTGCTTATTCTTTTCCAATAGCATACATGGTAAGGATCATTTCCACTGTACTGTAGGGAAACAATTTCCTTTTCTTCTTCAAGAGAACTACTTCCTCTATTGCATGGTTCCTCTGTACACAGGTTGGTAAATGGATAGGTTCTAATTGGGGAAGGACTCCACTGATGCCATGCTTTGGACTAGCTTTGAAAATGTGTGCACTCTGATGGGGACCCTGCTCGAACCTTCCAAATCCACCATGTGATGCATCCCTGGGGACACCGCAGTCATTTGCAAGAAGAAGTGACTGGGTTCACAGCATACATTAAGTCATGATCAAGGGCTGAATGTGGGATATTGTTGAACTATGGGTCATTTTTGGGTTACCATGTGGTCCGAACCTAGGCAAGATAAAATGCCATGCTGAGCCACCCAGAGTTCATAATCCATAGCAATAGCAAGCCATGGGATCAGTTCATGGCTTGTTGGTACAGTTGGATTCAGAAAACACAATAACCCTCATTTCAGCAACAACCCACACTTAATCCTTGAATGTGGGTTACTATGTTGGCAAGTACAGCCTTACCTGAACACAAATGAGCTTCCCCAATCATACACACTGAGTGCATTCACACACAATGCTAAATTATGCCTGGTTACCACATGACCTAGTTTCTTACCTTGGATCTTGGCTTCAGATAGTCCTGTGGTTTCCATGCATGCTTGGTTTCCACGTTTCTCCATTTTAACTCCTAATGGTGGCCGGTAGGCCCTGTGGCTGAAAATCAATCCCAGGTGCTCTACTTCTTCCTGTGTCCCATGCTTTTCCTTTATTGGTCAACACACTCCCCTGGGTATGGGATCAGTCAGCTTCTCTCTCTCTCTCTCTCCCCTCCCTCCCTCCCTCCCTCCCTTCCAATTACCCTCTAGAGTAGCAATGTTGCTACAGAGTAGCATTAGAGTAGCAGTTCCCTTTGCTGCCACAGGCAAAGCCAATGTGCAGACACCCCCCCTAGCCCCATACCTCATCCCTGCCCCTCTGTCCTCCAGTGCACAAGACTTGCACTTGGTGCAACGGGCTGCCTCCTGCTGCAGCCAGGTGCACACAGGGCATCAGCAGAGGCACCCATGCCAAGGACAGAGGTAGCATGCCCTGCTGGGAAGCATTTCCCGAGGGAGGACATGTGTGCAACCGGCTGGGAAGGTTTCCTGGCTGGCTGTTGGGACTGGGTCAGTCCTGCAGCTGTGTAAGGGGGCAGCAAGGCTTGTTGACAGAGCAAGAGCAAAGGGCAGGAGAGAGGGTGGGACATATGGGCTTTCAGAGCAAGTGCCCAGCTGGCAATGCCGGAGAACATCCTGTGTGCTTCTCTTGTGTAGGGCAACTTCCACAAAGGGAGAGTGTTGCCTCTAAGGGTAGACCGGGGCGCACCAGTTTCAGTGTGCCACTCCAGTCAACTGCAGCAACCAGGCAGGCGTGCCGAGCGCAGCCATCGCCACGGCTGCTGCCACCGCAGGCGGTGCACCGCAAGGCCCTGCTGCCCCAGGATGCCCAAGCTGCAGGTGGGCATTCGGAAGGCAGTGCTCAGGCAGAGAGTGGCCAATCGCAGCATGGCTTTGGCTGCCTCAGCAGGCGGAACTGGAAAGTAGAGAGGGTAGGCTGGAGAGGCTGCTGCAACCACAGCTGCTCTTGCCACAAAAGTCACTGGCAGACATGTGGAAATCACACAGAAACATGGACGCTGGCTTCAGACAACCACAAGCAATCATGGTAAAGCCATTGTTTCTCTCTGTGGTTCCTCCGAGACCATTTCACCACCTTGGCTGAGTTCACACACAGTGAGAAGCTGTGCCACAGTGGCTTCCACCATGGCCTGTCAATGTGTGTGGACCCACTCACTGTGGTTGTATACATCACTGTGAAAAAACGCCACTAGTCAGCTGAGTTACGTTGGATCAGAATTTCTTTCCACCATGTCGCAGTGTTCTTTAGTAGGGATGACCTGTGTGAAGTGTTTTCAAGAGTGTTTGGAATGAACCTTCTTACGAAATGATAAACCACTCTAATCCCAACCCGTCGTCCGCCCCCCCTCCCCCTTGCAAGCTATATGCATTTTTAGGCTTGTGATAGTCATGTGCTTTATGCAAATAAAAGCTGAGATTCTAAGGAAGCCAAGAGAAGTCATCGAAGTTTGATACCCTGCTTTAGGGTCTGCATGAGGCATGAAAGATAATCCATTTTGTGCAAGCTGGGAAGCCTGCCTGCTCAACCCTCAGCTAGATCTCTTCACAGTGAAATGTTCATGAAATGTCTCCCCCACTGACTGCCGACTGTTAATCTGAAATAAACATGCTGCTTTCTTAAAGGTCTACAGATGAATTACATGTGGTTGTATAGCAGTCAGGCCAAAAAAGCTGGTGAGCACTGAACCAGTAGGGCTGATTCACACAGAAATGCTGTTGGGCTTGTTCTCAGAGCTTTTATTTATTTTTATTATTAATAATAATATTAATATCACATCTCATTATATTGCATCTTGCATGTAATTGAATTAAGATTTTACCCCCTAAATTGGGTTTTACATTTGCTGTGATTCTGGAGCACTTACTAAATTTACAAAATACATTTGAGTGTGATGCTCTTTCTCATATGGAAACATCCCTGGGAATGTTTGGAGCAACTTAACATTGATATTTGGATTTCAAATGCTTTTCACTGAAACAAAGTTTTTACCACAGTTTGAACATTAATACAGCGTATTTTGTGAAAACCAAAAACTGTCCCTAATACTAAACTGTACACAGTACATGAATCTAAAATATGAAATTCAGCATTTAAACTTTCTCTGGATTTTGAGCTACTATGTCTGCAAGGATTCTCTTCCCACTGCCCCAAGATTCATTTACTGTGTAATTTTTTCCATGTTTTCCTTCAGTGAGAAGATCTCTCTAACAATGATTGCCATTAATTTCATGCACACAGAAATCTTGTGGATTATTAATCACTCTTGTTCTGGTATTCTCCATGGGAAAGAGCAAATTTGACACTCACGGCAAGCCCTTGAATCCAGAAGCCATGGTGTTCGTGTGTCATTTGTTCTGGGGGATCGCTCAGCTGTGAGGAGGAAGGTTTGCATGCACACATGTGTGCAGAAGGAAGTGGAAGGTAGGACAGCCCCAATCCATGAAGGGAACCTAAGTTGGGCCCAAGCCAAAGACCCTGATCCTTTCTATGTGAGGAGCACTTAAGCCACTGAAGTCAATTGTCTTCTGTCAGGGACAGACATCTTGTGGCGTTCCCAATGTGCTGGACTACAATTCCCTCAGCCAGCATAGTCTATGGTGACAGATGATATGAGTTGTATGATGTGCATAGGATTAACCCTCCTTTCTCCAAATTGTTGCCTGCTGGATGTTTTAGACTACAGCTCCCAAAATTCCTGACTATTAGCTATGTTGGCAGAGACTGACAGAAGCTGAAATCCAAAAGATCTGAGGGCAGCAGGTTGCTGAAGGATGGATAAGGCTGAAGGAGCAAGGTTTCCAGTTCCATTCACTACTACTAACATCTTTTAACCATCAAAGCAAGCGTGTTCAATTATTATTGTAATCATGTTAAAAACTATTATTTATTTTAATGCATGTGATTTACTTTTCAAGTGGAAAAATGTTCTAAAACCAAACAAGTACCTAAGCTAATTCTAAAAGAGCAGTGTTATACATTGTAAAAGATAAAGAACTTATGCACAATTTTTTTCTGTTAAGTATTGACACTTTTTTTTAATTATTTCCCTCAAAAGGGGGGATTTTAAAAGGTCTAAAATGTATTACTATGCTTAAAAAGACTCCTCACCAAATGATATATTCTATGTTTGTGTTTTGACTGACAGAAAGCAGACTGTTCTCACACTAAGGGCACAAACATATGCATGTTTTCACTGGAAAAGGCCTACAAGTCCCAACATCCTTGGAGTGTTGCTTCTTTTTTTAGTCTAACACATGCATAAGGTTGTGCCTTAATTCACTCAAAGGAAGTCCCATTCATTCTAAAGGAAATTATTTGCAAATAAGTATGCTTGGCACAGCCTGTAAGGCTATTATGCTAATCATGTTTATTTGGAAATAGGTTCCACAGAAATCAGTAGGTTTTTCTCCATATGGCATCTACTGATCCAGGGTTCTATGGAAGTCCCCACAGCATATGTGGCACTTCTAATGGACAGGCTTTCCTTTCACTTCAATGGAAGGGATGCTCGGTGCATGTGAAGGAAGCATACATTGAAGTGCATGGGGAAGCTCTTGTGAGCACTTCAGAGCATCTGTGCCATTGTGGGACTGGAGAAAATGCATTTCAGGATCAGAGAGCCAAAGTGGCTTACATGGATGGATGGCAGAAGTACAAGATGGCCAGCGTTACAAATACTGTGACTGACAATGTCCAGGTTCTAGTGACATTGTAGCACATCTGTCATTTGAACTTTTCCTTTGGAATGTAATGTAGGAAATTCAACTTAGCGATGTTGCCAATATCTTGAAAATTGTTCCCATTTATAATTATTTATATTGTAAATAGATTTCTGAAGTAAATTTGAAGTCAATGTGTATAAGATGTATTTATTATGTGAAGATTTTTTCTTTAAAAAATACAGCTGCCACTATGTAGTCTCTGTCTGGTTTCTTGATTCTGCTTACAGCAAAACATTTCTCATTTGCCCAGAGACTTTTTCACTACTTGTGTTTCCCCTTATGAATCACGATGCCATTTAAAGAACTATACAAAGGTGTGGAACCTCAGAGTTGTATCCAGCTGCAGCCAACCACCAGTCAAATGGACATCACAGACAGAGTCCTTGCATGTCTTCCAGAACAGATTTGGTGGCAAGGGGTACACATGGGTGGAGGTGAAGCAGAAATGCTGTATGTACCTGCATCAAAGAGAATTTAAACACACTGCAGTTTGTCTAGAGGACTCTCTTTGCTCCCTTTAGATTTCCTCGGATATTTTGCCCTAGGGGGAATCTGGAAATTTGCTTTGGCCAAAACGTGGCATCAACTTAGGACTGCCATTACAGTGCTCCCATGATGATGCCAGGACTTTTTAGAGTTGGTGCAGTCCTGGCATCATTTTAACCGAATAACTCGGTAGAGGTGAGCAAACTGTCCCATTCACACATGGCTGCTTCCATGGAGACATGAACCTCCTAGTGTGGGGCAGTAGCGCATGCCTGAACTATCCCTGCACTGACTATCACTTGATTGTGCCCCTTTGCCACATAGCTTCAGCCGTGGATCATCAGCGACAGCTAGCAACAGTGAGATCTCGCACGCTGGGCTTTACCAGTGGTGCTGCTTGGTCCTGAGGCCTGGTTTGTAAGGCTGGAAACGTGCAAAAACTGCTTGTGCAGCCTTCCACACACCTGAGGTGACACCAAAAGCAGGTAGCAGTTTACTTATCCCTCATCAGGGCAGAACAGGAGGTCTGCCCTGCCCACATCCTGAAGATGATTAGGCAGCATGCACAGGGCAAGGCAGTTCAGGTCAGGCATGGCACCAGCCAGGGAAGCTGGTTTCTGGTTTTGGTTTTGCTGCGTATTCGCATGAATTAGACCTCTGGCTGCTGCATGGTAGGGCAGGGGTATATGCTGTGCCGTCTCAACTCCAAGGTCACTCCAAATATTCCTATGGCCTCCTGACAATGTCAGAATTGCACCATAATTCATTGAAATGTGTCCATGCATTTGAAGCCTGCAATGCCTCTTCAGTTACTAGTTTACAGACTTCTCTAACCAGTGAATAGCTTCACAGTCAGCACGGTTTAAAGCTAAAAGAGAACAGTTGGAACAGCAGAGTGACACAGCTCTCCTCTTCACCTCTCCATAGGGGATGTACTGCACCGGAAGAGTACTAAAAGTATGTCCCAAGGGAGGGGCTGCCCCACGAAGTGGCAGCAGGTCTGGCTTCACTCAGAGGGGGTGAGAAGTATGGCACCCCTTTGCTTCGCTGGTTTGCATCCCCAAAATCCCAACCGGCAAACTGCACCCACGGCTTGCAGAATGGTGACAGAATGCTTGCAGGCAATTAGAAATGAGTGAAAATGCAGGGCAGCTCAGCAAAGCTCACTGAAGGGAACTCTGCCAACCTGACCCGATGGAGAAATGGGCATTTCCCCTCATTTTAGGGCTTCCTCTTGCGAACTTCTGCTGTGCCAGTCGTGATTCCACTTGTGCAACAGAATCAGTGGAACCCACTGCTTGCAGAACAGGATCCATGCAGAGCTTGAGAGAATCAGAAGTGCATCTCTCTGTTGGATTCTCCCCCTGTATCCAACCCAAACAGCTGCATAACTGCTTGAAGTCTTCACTGCACCAGACTGAGGACAGTTACAACTCTTACAAAGCTGGGCCCATGTGCTAAGTAGTAATACGGGTTGAAAACAGGGTTGTGCCAACTTAGAGGCAACTTCCTGAGGCTACCAGGATGCTGTTTTGCAGCCACAGAAAAAGACAAGTTTATCACAAAAGAATTGCCCAGATGATCCCTAGGGTGGTTATCAGGCAGACTGCTCCAAGAAAAACAGCTGATTTTGATTTTCGACAACAGAATAGCCTTGGCTTCCTGTGATCAATCTTCCGAAGTACGGTAGTAAATATGCTAAACTGCAATTGTCTGCAAGCTTTGAGGCAGCCTGAGTCCAAATCGGAGAATATGGTTACGCTTTGTAGCATTCTCTGAAAAGTCAGACTACAAGTACAACTCCTTGGGAGTTTCATGGTTCTCCATTCTGAATGAATCGGGATGATGTTTATGACTGGAACCTGGAACCATGTGGGAAAAATACAAACAAATCATTGATGAGGAATTTGGTATATAAGATTATTCATTCAAGTTTGTTCTTGGGCAAATTGGTAAATGTAGTAAGTCCATATGGCAGCTTAATTTGAGCTTACTCCAATATCGGTCTTAAAACGGATCTTGGCAAAACGTGGCACCCCATCGGGAAGCTATTTGCAGTTCCTAGAGAAGATTTCCGCTAGCTTTCTGTAGTGCACATTTGCCTGCCTCAAAAAACAAAGAAAAGTTCAGTGCCTTCAGAGTTTATTTGGGAATATATCAAGACAACTTATTTTTGGAAGCTGCACTGCATGAAAAACTGTGCCAAAATTAGCAGCATTTGAGAGATCGGTTGCAACTCAGGATCCTTTAAGGTCACTTTTGATACTATATGTGTATATTAGACACTGCATTTGTACCTTAAAATATTCTATCTAGATGGCCATAGGAAAGGGTCAATTTCCAGCTTCGAACATGGAAATATGGTCCAATTTTGGAACTGTTATTTCCAGCTGTGGAGCTCCCTCCTTCCTCCTGCAGAGCCGGCGTCTTTCTTCCTGCACAAGCTGCATCTCTATGACTGCAAGACTAACCTTGGAGCTGGGAGTGGGGGTGGATCAGGGCTCCACCTCAACCTCTCTTCCTCATGAGTAGGTGCAAAATCTGAGATGACCAAATGAACTGACTAAGTGTTTTGCAGGGAAGGAGGAGCACGTGCACCATCCTCATTGGATGGTACCTTTAGTCTATATCTTAACATGAACAATATGAGTGTATTAATACGAATGTGAATTCTATGGCAGAAGAAATAATTTTGGATTTCCACTCCAAAATGGCTGACAATGCTGGGAGATGTTGTCCAAAAAATCTGGAGTGCACCAGGTTGGGAAGGGCCACTCTATGGCAATGTAGGATTTGAGTAAAGGAAGGAAAGGACTTCCTGTCCCTGTCCCAGAGGTACAAAGGCTTTGCAGCCATTTAGAATATCAGTATCTGTCAGCAATTATAGGCTGCCTTGTATTGTTCCTGCTCTTTAGAAGGCCATATACTGAAGATGAAACTCCATTACTTTGGCCACCTAATGAGAAGGAAGGACTCGCTGGAGAAGAGCCTAATGCCGGGCACAATAGATGGCAGAAGAAGAAGGGGACGGCAGAGGATGAGGTGGCTGGATGGAGTCACTGAACCAGTTGGTGTGAGCTTGAGTGGACTCCGGGGGATGGTGGAGGATAGGAAGGCCTGAAGGAGTGTTGTCCATGGGGTCGTGAAGGGTCGGACACAACTTTGCCACTTGCAAGCAAGCTAGCTTGTATAGTTCAGATGATAATGCTATGTAGCTGGACATAATGCAGCACAATGGCAAAGATGGACTGTGAGCACAGTCCAACAGAACATTTAGAAGCATGTGAGTACCTTGCTGGGAACCCAGATATAACCTGTGCTCATTTAGGGGTTATGTGAAATAAAAATCTCATTGAAACCAAAACAAGCTGCTTCCTCTCTGGATAAATCCAATACACTTAGCATATCAGAGCAGCACATGTAGCATGGGATCTTAAAAAAAGAATAATGCTGTGTGTGTGTGTGTGTGTGTGTGTGTGTGTTTAAAACCCTTTTAAAAAAAAATAATAAGCTTGTGCGGAGGCCTGTTATAAGGCACGAAAGTGGAATACAAATGTTTTAAATAAGATAAGTATGTGTCTTCAAAAGTAAGTCCCACTGAATCCCTTTCTTTCCACTGATCTAACCGGATTTACTTCTGCCAAGACATGTAAACAATTGCACTATAAACTATGGCAGTGTTGTGCAGATTTGATACAGTTCTACTTGCTGTATCGCTTACATATTGCATATCGTGATTGTTACTTTTCCATTAGATATGGTAGCATTGCCGGCATTAATTGGCTTTGGTATTCATAAAAAGTGGCTCTCAGACAAGTTCCTTATGGGATCACTGAAAAATGACATCAGATTTCCCCAAACAACAGAAAGCAAGCAAAAGAACAAACAGATGTGGAAACAAATATGCATAAAAAGAACATTTAAAAAAATGTTAAAGGAAAAGAAAAGAAACAAGCATGTGCTTGAATTCCTCTCAAAGAGGAAGGAAAAGCCAATGATACAAGCATGGATAAATAAGGATTATATCAAGGTTATCTCTAAAATGATATTCCTGGGGCAGATGAAATTAGTGCTTCCACTGAAACTCAAAATTAGTCACTTTATAACATTGCTGGTACTATTGAATATATAAAAGTCTGACTTTTAAATCCAATGAATGTTAAAACAACTTAATTCAAATTGTATTGTATTTTCTGTGCTGGCCTTCAGTAGTCTGCATAATTTGGTGGGGATGATTCTTAGTAAACTTACACTAGCCTTTTAGAACACTTTCTTCTATACTTAAACAAAAATTCTTTAGCGGGAAAGCATCTTGTGCCTCTACGTAGGACAGCAGGGAAAATGCACACCCCAGTTAGGTGTGATTAATGGGAAAAGTTGGGAAATGGTGCTATGTAAGCAGGGCACTACCAGCTTTTTCTTTCTTCTGTACTGCTTCTGGAAACAATTTTATATGAGGATGTAGTCTGATGTCCAAGGACAATGACAGTCCCATTTCGAAGGTACCTGGCAGGGACTTTGTGTCACTATCATATGTCCTGACAAACATCAGGTACACTCATGGGAGACTCCCTGTGCCAGGTGCATGGACGAGTCAGATTCCGATTTTGAGGATGAGACTGTTTTCAAAACACCACCGCCTCCAGCTGTGATTCAAGGCCCTGGGGTCCAACAGGAAGTGGGGCAGTGGAAGAGATTAGCTCAAGGGCAGATGGGGAGATAGATCAACTTGACCCTAGGAGTGCTGAAGAGTTACAACCCGCAGGAGGAGACGCTGCCACGCAAAATCGCTCCAATGGACAGCCCCTGCCCCTTGAGGAGGTAGACCTGGTGGATTGTCGCCAACCCCAGAGGGAGGCCTAGTTGGGGATACAATGGGAGGAGCGCAGGCATGCCTGTCTCCAGGGTGTGCCTCCGCCAGGGGTGAGACACGAAGGGCTCACAAGGACAGCTTTGGAGAAGGACAGTTAATAGGGGCCAGCGCTCCACTCTGTGAGTGCTCAGGGGCCTCTGTGTAACGACAAGGATCATTAAGCAAGGAAACTCTGGTGAGACTGATACAGCTCAGAGGGACAAACACGGATCGTGACACTATGCTTCCAAAACGCTCACATATTCTTCTACCTTCAAGAACTTGTATAAAATAATGAAAAACGGCCTTGATGTTACTGTAAGTTAACATTTTGAATGTTACTGATAGTTTAAAATTGTTCTTCCCTGGAAATCAGAGAAATTTAGCAGAGAACCCCCGCAGAGAAATTTTTGTCTAACTTAAAACAGTAGGTTCATAACATGGTAAACCAACTATGAACAATAGAGTTGTCAGTTTGCCCATTCCCAACTGAAATGAGTTTGAATGAATAATCAAAAGGCCATTTTAAAGACCAGAGACAGTGTACTGAGAAGCCACAATGATTTCTTGCTCAGGATGGTGTCTGTCATTGAAACCCTGGTATGGTATTTCAGAACAGTACATTAGGTTTTTAGAAACCATCTTAAGAAACAACAGTCTGTTCTGTGGTTTCCACACTTCATCATGATTTCTGCAGTCCTAGCATACGACTACCACAGCGTACCCTGGAAAGAACATCAGCAACTGCAGAGGTTTTTCCAGCCGTCCATCATGGGACTGAATTTCAGGCACAGTGCCTGATGGGAAACATGCCAACATTGGGAGGACTGAGTACGAAAAGTGGAAACCATGCTAGGAGGAGTTCATATCGTATTTGAAAAAAATATGCACAAATTCACGCAGCACAGTTAGAGGTTTGTTGTTATCCTTATACATTCCAGTTAGGCTTTCTAGGTGCACCTGAGTTGCATAAAACTCCTGCTGCTGCCATAGCAGAGGTGAGATGTGAACCAAGGATGTGCTAGCCTGCAGCTCAGTCGGCCATCCGTTATGCCAGACTTGCTCTAACTAAACATCCCTAGGAGTACTTGCATTTATATCATTCTGGCCAAGACTTTTCGGAGGCTGAATTAATGCCTATATAGCCTACTCCTCACCAAGAAGAAGTTCTGGTTCCATTTTGTGAACCTCAATGTTCTGAGCCATTTTGAGGCAGCAGTGCTCTTCAACCTTCACTTCAACTTTATTTCAAAACACAAGATGAAAGGACAGTCATTGTGCTCGTGGGCTGCAGAGGGTGTCTTCAAAGGCATTGAGATTTATTACAAAATGTTCTGGTTGGCAGACCTCAAGTTCTATTTTTATTGAGTGCCCTGAAATACACATAATGCAGCACTTTGTGAATTAATTAATTCCTAGCCCATCATGTTGCTTTCATAGAAGGTAAAAATTTGCTTAAACTGTTGCCAGTTGATTTAATTGCAGGCAATACAGGGGCCAGAACACATTGCAATATGGTTTGCATTTTAAATAGCATATGCATCACTCTTCCTGCCTCCAAAGCATTTAGTGAGAAATTGGAATTCTAAACACAGTGTAGTCAAGAATGTGAATGGTGTCTGGGTGAGGAAAGGGAAGATGCACACATAGTAAAAGTGATTAATTTCCTCAAACTTCAGTACAAATAAGTTTCTGTTTTTGTGGCTTATTTGGGTGACTTGCTCGTGCTTATTTATCATAAAACCATTCACAGAAGTACATAGCTGAATGTTATTTCCCTTTTCATGGGGACTCTTAATGAAGCCGGTTGATCCTTTGCTTTCATGTTAGCACAACTCCACATCAATAGGGTTTTGTTGCTGTGTGTGTGCTATGAATGTGCCACCCTCCAGGAGCTGAGGAGGGGTTTTTTTGGCTCCCTCAACTTTTGTACTGACACATATACCCAGCTCTGAATGTAGGAGAGATTTTCGCCTTTCTCCCAAGTTCTTGGCAAGCTTTTGACTTTTAAATCATGATGATCATTTAGGTGCCTGGTACATTTATTTGCTTACATTTTTCCTCAGTGCCTTTTTAAAAAGGCTTAATTTGCTGTGTGTGTGTGTGTGTGTGTGTGTGTTCATTCATTTCAAGCAAGAGGATTACTTTTGCTACAAGGGTCAGTCCATCAGCCCTTTGCACAGTCTGCTGAGAAACAAGAATGGTTCTATCTATTTTTCTGGTGATATCTGCCTATATCTTGGATTACTGACAAATTTGATCAGGTAAGAGATGTCACTTATTCCTATACTAGCGGCATTAGTCTCATGTGGGACTGGACCAAAGGCAGGAACTCGCACAACCTGCATGAAATGAGGCTCCATTTTATTGAATTTTTGTTGCTAAATGAATTGAGATTAGAGATTTGCTTTTAGGGCCTGCTGTCCATTCACAGAAGGGCTCCACTCATGGAAGGTGGTTCTGCATCTCATTCCCCATCAAAGCTCTGTCCGTTCAACAAGGTCTCCTGACCCCCTGGGCAATGTTTTCAGGAGGCTGGCATGACTGCCATGGGGAAGAAGGGGTAAGGAAGCCCCCTCCCCCTGCTAGCTTGCTGGATCAACCAATTAAGCTGAGGGTGTTGACTCTCAATTTGTTTTTACTGGTTGTGTGCTTGTATTTATGACGGTTTTGTTTTTACATTGCTTTTTAGCTCAATTGGTTTTAAAAACAAGAACAACTTTTATTGCTACCAGATTCCAAATATGTTGCTTGAAAGGGGTTGTGGAGAAGGCAGACGAGAATGTTTTATGAATGCATTTTGTTATGAAAGCCTAGCCTTGATTTTGCTCAAATGCATTAGTTTGATTTTACTAGCATTCACCAGACCCTGCACTTAAGGTATCTGTTTTAGTGTTGTAATCAAGGGTGCCATAATGTTGTCTTCATAAACAGTCTCAGCTCCAGAATCCAAATATAATTAGTGCAAAATTATTCATGGTGTGCACCACCAGACATTATTGCAACAGCAACATAAATTCCACAAAGATGATGCATTACCTGGGAAAAAAACAGCAAATTCATCATGCTGTGATGCTGGCGCAATATGGATTGCACTTATCTTTTTATTTTCCACAGACAGTACAAGTTATGTGTAACAGAATGGTGATCCATATACTTTAGCATCTGTGCAACCATATAAATTACAGAGGTCTCCATACGCTAGAGGAAAAGAGAAGTTACCAGCCTTGAGTTCAATGACTTGATATGAAAGGGAATGTAGTACAAATAACTTTAAGCTAATGATGAATTGAACCTAGGAGGCCACGAAGTTCCTTCTGGGCCTGAAAAACTCTGTGATGAAGCTTGATCCATTCAAACAAGCTTTCCCTCTTACTTAATTGGGAGCAGAAGTACAGCAGCCTTGTCAAATGCTCCTAAATCCCTCCCGCACAAAACGCAAAAACCAGCTTTAGAGTTTAGCTAGCTCTGGGCCAGAGATCTTGGATTACTGGCTTGCCTTATGTCTGAGCAGCAGTAATGCACACAGCAAGGCCAGTGTTATGAACCTTCTTTCGTCCTCCATGGGCCCAGCCAATATGCCTCTTGCATGTGGATGTGTTAGGGCTACATAGAAATAGAGCTATTTCTCAGGCTGCCTCCTGTGGCTTTCATAGCTGTGTGACACGAAGGAGTTCCACAGGCAAAGCTTTGCCCATGTTGTGTCCAATTCACATGCTACAAGCAGAGTAACACTGCTAATACTATTGCTTAGGTGTGTTGTTTTGTTTTGTTTTGTTTTGTTTTTGCAGTGGCTTGCACCAAGGCACCAATTGCTCGCGTCTCCTTCTACCCAATTAGACAGGCATCTCTTCAGAAAAATATAGCAAGCTTCATTCAAAAATTCTTCATTTTCATTAATCTACTATTCCTTTCTGCTCACCTTTCTCCAACCGGTCATTCAACAACAGCTCTTGTCAACAGAATGGCCATGCTGTCTTGGAATAGTGGGAGTTATAGTACAACACAACTGCAGGGTATCCTGTTGAGCAAGGCTGTGCTGTTAGGTGTTCCTCCTTCCCTCTCACAAGCAGAAATTATGCTGGATGCATAAGCCACCTGCATAAAGGTGGGGTTTGCCTGCTCACACACATAGAACCTAGATTAGAAGAGTTGTAATGATCCTAGTAAGGATGTCACAAGCAGAGGAATCTGTCAAAGCTGGTTTAAAATAACTAGGTAGTGTGCAAGATCTTTCTCTAGCTGATAGTACTGCTAAGTGACAAGAAGTGTGACCTCTTTGGCTAGCAACTGGGTCCAGCTTGTCCTTTCTTCATCTCTTTAGCTGCACCATAACCTTTTGCATTTATCAGTGTGTTTGAGCAAAAGTACAGTTTGTTGCTGAAAACTGGAACCAAATTCTCTCCCTTGTAATAACCAAGTAATTACAATCAAGATGACCACCCATGGATCTTCTTCCTGGACTCCTTTATTCTAGTGCTGATGTCTATGTGAAAAACTACTTCGTAGGCTCAAGTATACACTAAATCTGAGATATGGCATTGTGGTTATAAATCAAAGCACATATGGTTCTAATTGATCAAATTATCCTTCCTAATTTTAACATCGTCATTGACAGATCTGAGGAAAGTTAGATCGATGGTTTTAACAAGAGAGGGGGAAAGAAAGGAAGGAAGGAATGTTCAAAGCATCCATTTTTAAATGATGGAAATGAAAATATGACTTCCTTCTGTCCAGAGCTGCAGAGCTTTCCCTTTAAATAAGGGATTTATTTAACAGATTAAAGCAGGTTAATCTATTTTAATCTAATCTAATCTATTAGATCTATTTATTAATCAATTTAATCTAACTGATTTTGCATAGATTCCATCTTATTTTCCATTTCAAGTGTATTGTTTCCATCCTTATCCTTTGAAATAGATAAAATAGATTAAAATGTATATCATCATAATTTCTTCAGAAACTATGCATTCTGGCACAGTCCCCACAAATAGTTTTCATCTGGACCAGCCTTCTCCAGCACGGTACCTTCTCCAATGATCCCCAGCCTGAGTAACTGAGAATGATGGAAGTCAGAATCTAACACAATGGGAGTTTCAAGAAGTCTTAGCTAAAAATGGCCACTAAATGCATCAGGATTACTTTTCTCAGAAGTAAGTTGGAATTGTGAGAGGTCAACAGTGAATCTTTGGGCTTCCCACTTTGGTCCCCACCACAAACATTTTCCCAGTCAGTTCATTGTTCTGTGCATAAAAGCTGTGCAGGATATTCTTCTGGCAATGCTGGGCTGAGATTTATCTTTGCTCAGGGCCTCTGCACTGATGAGCTGTCCAGCCATGAAATTTGACCACTCATGCTGGTGTGAGTGCGGAGGCTGCGACACTGTGGCTGTTTTTCCTTGTATATTTGGTTGCTTTGGTGGTACACCACTTCATGGGATTTAGCAATACTTTCCTTGGTGCATACTGATGAATACATACGCTAGTTGTAGCAGATGCAGGAAACATATGGAATGAATGTTAGAAACAATCATTTGGAAGAAAGAGTATGTAGCTGAAATCCTTCCCAAAACTTGAAGTGTCTTTTCTGTTGAGGTACAGAACAGAGCAGACTTTAATTTCCACTTCCTATTACTGGTCAGGAAAATAAATTTCAAAAGACCACAAGAAAGTCTCTTTTTGCATCATTTCCAGCAAGGCCACGAAATGCCAGCTAGTGATGACCAGATAGTTTCAGAGATTTTTCATAACAGAATTGTGGAGTATGGAAACCAGCAATTAAAATAGTCAAGACTGGATTTAAAATGTTGGGAAATATTGGGGAGGTGGTGGGGAACCAACCTACCTAAAGTTGAAGTGCTTTAAAGGGAATTTATTCTCAAAGAAGTCAACGTAATATTGTTGGCTTGCATCCTTCAACTGCAATTTATATAGACGTGGGTGGAAAAGACTACCTGTAGTGACTGAAGTTGGAGTCCTTCCAGAGTTGGATTCCTGAACACATACTGGATAGCCCATTCTGATACTTTTGCTCATTCTTTCAAAGCCACTTACACAGAGCTGTGCTGGTTCAAAATGGTTTACAAAATTAAAAAAAAAACTAAATAAATGGTTTATAAAATAAAAAATAAAATACATAAAGTAAAGATAGTGTGGTCTTGTCAAAATGCATTGGTTTGATTTAAATCAAAGAAATATTGTGTTCTGCTTGCATATTACAAGCTGCTTTGAACCATTTTTTCATGCAAAGGCAGCCCAACCCTTAAAATCTAATCTAAGAAGGGACATTGCGTGGTACTAGGGGAGCTGCCCCTAATACTGCAAATGAGTGTGGCAGAAAAGGGTCTTCAGGGGACACTGACTGAGAGGCTCTGATCATAAATGATAGTTTATATCAAATCATTGATAGAGAGGCAGGGCTGGGTAGGACGGGATCAAAGAAAGAGAAGGGTAGAGAGTTGACATCTCTTCCAGCTCAGAACCATCCACCCATTCAGCAACTATGCAGGACTATTCCTGTTCTGTGGGTTTTATAGACCTCCACTGGGTGACAGAAAAAATACTGATATTTCTAATATGGTCTTGCATGCACTGCTAATGAATCGATCATCAGCTATCAAAATTCTGCAGTTTTATGATTTAGCAAGTGCTCTGTATTTTATGGTTTAGCAAGTGTAACTGTCTTTTGAATTCAGCAGTAAGTGTTCTCAAATAGGATATGAAACAGTGATGACATTCCCACGACAGGGCATAGAGTGGCTTCATGCAACCGGGGAAGGAAAAGAAGCCAATTTTCCTTCCACAGTTTTGCAAACCCAGCCATACTTAAGGTTACATATGGCCTTAGTGGGGCTTGTTACTGAACCATGGGCTGTGGTGGAGCAAAGGCAACCCCTGATTGGAACGATTGTCTGTAGAGGTTCATGTTGTGCAAATCCACTATGGAGGATTATTTGAGGGTTAAAAATCCTCATATATTATTACTATAAATTATCACATAACCCATGGTAGCCTGGTTGGGTGTTGTACATTCAAAATGGCACCAGGCAGTTCCGTGGGGATTAAACACTCATGGAGAGTCCGGCATGCTGCACCCCAGAATATTCTAAGTGACATTCCATGCCCATGTCCCTTTCTGCTCTTATTCCTCGCTGTTTTAATACAAAAACACAACACATGACATTGCCTTTGTATTTGCCCCGGAACCCCACTGCTTCCAATCCATCCTGCAAGATAAAGGTAAGGAAAAGCAAGGCACAGTGGAACATAATGTATAAATCACATACAACGTTGCAAGGAAAAGCACATATACAGCCTGCCATCTGTGTGAGATCACAGTCTTTCTGCCCAACAAGGTTTACAGTTGAACATATTAATATACTTGTAAGTATTGTCACACACAGCATGAGTGAACTTTCTGCCAGGCATTGTTTCACGAATATAGATGTCTTCCACACAGGCATAAAGATTCTGAACTAAGAGTAAACTAAGAGTTTGTAAGGGCAACCACATTAAAGGAGATGTGCATAACCTGATTCTTCTGACAGTGAAATCACAGGTCAAAATTAAACTGAAAACTGAGCATCTGCAACAAATGGTGTCTGGAAAGCTGCCCTTCATCAGATTTTCTCAGATAGCTTTGTTCCACTTGATTCTTTCCCAGCTGCTTACGGCCGCGCTGGCTTCAGCTCCAAGTGAATCAGTAGAACCTATTTAACAGCCATATATTGAAAGATTATATTCACAAGGCTCATTCCGTGTGAAGACACAACCAAAATGAAGGAATCTTGTATTTTGTATCAAATATTGATTATTGTCATTTATTCCAAATTCTGCAGGAAACATTTTGAAGGCTTGCAAATGGACATTGACTGCAGCACCATTTTAGTATTTTGATGAAAATAAATCCTGGTGTTAGCTCTGGACTACAGTTAGCAAGGTCAGTTTTGCACACTGGGCACATCAATAAGTATAAATTTGACACAACTTATTATTACATTGTTTATTAGACAGCAACTACAGTAGCAATGTGGGAAGAAAGAGAACCTACAATAAGTTGTTTTAGGATCTCTCCTCTTAAATATTCTTCATTTTATAACTGGGAAATAATTCAATAACTTTGTGAATAAATTATGCACTTGAAGGACTGTTACCTCTCAGTGATTATTTCTAGTTACTGGTGGCACTTACTGCTTAGAAAAACATTTTTTCATTTATATTTAATCTTAGCATCAGGTTTCCAGTCCTTCTACTCCAAGTAATGCATCCTTTTCCTGTTAGCTTACTGGTACAGGTGGCTACCATTTGTAGAGTTATCAATTCCTCTGTCTGTTTAAAAGCACCTATATTTCTGCCTGTCCCTGCTTATCCTCCTTTTTATTCACTTGGACAATAGGTGCTACAAAACATTTTAAACAGCTTGAGATAAAGGTTAAGTTTAAAGATCACATGTTATCATGCACAGCTTCAAAATAAATGGGTTGAATCTGTTCCAACACAATGCTCCAAAACTGTGTCTTTAATGTGTATTTAATTTGTGCCACTCTTTCAGATGTGAAAACATAAGCCACACTAAAACATGTGCGCACAAGCACACACTCACACACAACTATGGCCCATGACAAAAATCATCTGTAATAAGTTAAAAAGAGCACTCTTCACTTTTCCCCCTAGACCTGTTATTGAAGATCATAAGAACCTTTAAAACACTTTTTAAAAACTGCAAAGTTATATGCCTTTGTCCTCTTACTGTATGTGTATAAGGTATGTCTCATGAAAGAAGTGTGATTATTGAGAGCAGAATATTTATGTTTTGCATAATTATTTTAAAAGGTTTCATGTTAGAATTAATGACTGGTTCACAGCACTTGTTGCAAACTATAAATTACCAACCCATGTCTTGCCATAGAAAGAGATTACTTAGTCATTCATTCATCATTAGCTATCGGATGCTGTCCAGATGTCACATATGAAGTTCTCTGATTTTTTTACTGGCATGCAACCAAGTCAATCTGTTGTTTAGGACACCAAAGGAACTGTGAACTATCAATGAAACTTTACAGGAGTCCAGTTTTCTGTTTAAATATTTGGGGGAGGGGATTTGGTGTGTGTCTTCTAATCCAGCAAGAGCTCTTTAACAATGCTCCACTGTTGCATTGCTGTTGTTTCATCCTCTACAGAATAATTTTATGTTAATCCCTGAGCTGCTGAAGAGGCATTCATTTTCTTGGTCACATTACCCAAACACTTTTACTCAGCATTCATCTGATGAACCTCACGTATGATTTACTATGTCTAACCATTCCTTTGACTCCTGAAAATGTGTTGGAGTAAGAATTCTCATTTCTTCTGTCTACTGTAAATATGTCATAATACAATCTAGTCAATGAAGGGACTGGGCTTTCATCAGTGTGTTAGAATATGGTCCAGATAATGGATTTCAAGGCAGCTAAAAGCAAAGACAATCATGTTACCTTAAATCCCAATTCAAATAAACTCAGGCTTTATGCCAAAGTCTAAATGTTGACCTTGCTGGGGAAAAAAATCAATCTTCAGAATAGCCCATAAAACTTCGAAAACACTCCCAACATATGTCTGAAAAGATTTTGGGGGACAATGTCGGCAAAATATCTTTTGGTTGCCCTTAGTTCTGCTTAAATCCCATGGAAGTATTCCAACCTCCATGATGTATTCAGCACTTTGGAGAAATAGCTCATCACCTCATCCTAGAGCCAGCTGACTGCATGGCTGCTTGTGTACTTTGCCCCCCATCTATTTTTCCTGGTTCACCATCAGACTAGACAGCTCTGTCAACTCAAAAAGACATTCTTTTTTCAAACTATTGATCTCTGTTGCTCTTCTAAATCCTTTAATATTGGCCCTTAGGATTACTATAATGCTATAATCATTTTGTTAAGGATTCAGATTCATGGTAGACTAAAAGATGGTAACATCAAAAGGATTGAAATGCCCTTGAAGAAATCAATTTTTGTTCATCAAATACAAATGCTGAGAGGCTGCTTTCAGCTAATAATTTATAACTGAATTAATGACACATGGCTTCCCCTGGTAATGGTCTTTCTCTTCTTTTCTCTCTCCTTCTGCTTCCCTGCTGCCCTGCCCCCTTTGGGAACTTGTGGCTCTGTGATCTGATTTTATATTCTGTGGATGAAAATTAGAATGCTAAAGAATTTAACAGGGACACTGTGATTGGAAATGCTTTTTTTCTTTTTCTGAGTCACCTTGCCACTGAGATGCAATTTGGAAAAGGGAATCATTAAAAATATGCCTTAATTGATAGCGTTGACAACTTTTCACTCTCTCTGAAGTTCTGTTCTTATGGAACTCCCTTTATTTTCAGTGGGATTCATGTGAAATCAGAACCTCTCATTACTGGTTCTCTTCTTATGTTTTACTTTTGTTAAATACAAGTACCTATCAACATTGTTAAAGCCGAGCACAGCTTCTCCTTCTTCCAGTTGGATGTTAATGTTGCATAAAAGAAGTAGAAAGCTTTCTGCTTGCTTCCAGCAAAAGAAGAAACAAATCCAGAATGCCTGGTTGAAACATGAGGTGGCAGTCAAAGGGCTGGACTGGGATTCAGGAGATAAAGGTTCCAGTCCTCATTTAGCCACTAAGTGACTTTGAGCCAGTCAGACGGACCTACCTCACAAAGGGTATTGTGAGGATAAAATGGAAGGAAGGCGAATCCTGCATGCCATGCCTTGAGCTTCTTGGGGAGAAAGGAAACAAAGAAATAAGTTATTAGTCTCTTCCCATTTCAAACCTCTAATATTTTTTGAATTTTAAAGTTTGTATTAGAAACATAAAGCCAGCTTTAATAAACAATTGCTTTCAAAGTGAAGCCACCAGAGTTCATTGTTTGATTGCTCTGAATATACATTAGTTCAGTTCAGAATGCATGCCTGTATTCTGAATTGAGAACCATTTACCACAGGAGTTCTTTTCTGGTTCAGAAGTCAAATTAAAAATTTTGACCTTCTGCGCAACAAGCACACCAGACACTCCAAGTTGGCATTGTAATGTGTACAAGCACTTTTTCCTTTTAAAACTCTTGCTTTCAATGGAAAACTGTCCTCATTACCTTAAAACTGTTTTAAACTACAAACCCAGCTATTCTGCAAAGCTACAAAGTTCTTTCATGTTTACTGCTTATACTAGATGAAATTCTCATTGACTGCTGTGAACTACATGAAGAGATCCACTAAAAATACTTTTGTTTAGTCAATTCTCTCATAAATTTCTCTCCCTGCCCTGCACCCAGTCTAATGACATCAATATCTAACCTCTTGTTCTCTTGTTCTACAGTGCCCTGCCTACAGTGCAGGAATCCTCTTTGGTTAGTGCTCCTAGAGGCAGAGAAATCAAGGAGCAGTGCATACCATACGGCAAGGAAGAGCCTGGCTCCATGGCGAAGACAGCTGCGGGCCCATCCCTGCAGCGGAAAGAACAGTCTTTCTCTGAAACAAAACTACACTATGCCTAGGCCACAAAAATGGTGGCAGGCCAGAAGAATCCCTGTGCAAAGGGATGCCCATAAGTAAAGGACTGCTTATGAGGAGGTTTCACCCTACGAGGACTTCCTTGAGAAGCCTCTGAAGATCAGTCATAATTGGCAATCTGGAAAGCTCCTGCTTAGACAACCTAAAGTTGAGACCTGCTGCTTGTTTCAGCTCCCAGTACCTTGAAACCTTGCATCCTAAACTTTTCCTTTCCTTGAACTGCTCTCTTGTGCTGTGACTCCCTGTATAGCTGATAACAACCTGGACTTTATCACAGCATGGATCAGTGTTTTCTTATTCAGGAAAGATCACAACTGAAGAACCCAAACAAAGCTAGTGAAAGCTTCTAAAGCTCAAGTGATCTTAAGTGTCAATGCTGGATCCAAGACGAACCCAAGTTGTAAGCCTCCTCCTTCAGAATATGAATCAATTTAGAACAGGTTGCATACCAGCTTCCTGGACTGGAAAACTAGCTACTTAGAGGGTCTTTGTCATGGCAAGATCCACCTTCAGTTTACTGAGCCCAATTCAGCCCATTACCAAGCCCCGAATATGGTTCGACCACTCCTTAGCGTCACCTGATCCAGATGGTAAAAAGAATACCGTAGAATCAGATGCCATCAGCATACCAATAGCACTTTACTCCAAAATCCAGGCCAACCTTCCGCATGGATGGTAAAAAGCATGAAAAATGTTGTGGAACTCAATAACTCAAATGTTGTACAGGGGAGCAACAATACCTGCCACAATTTTTTGAAAATGCACCTGCAGGTATAAGTGGATCCACCATATTGCCAGGCCCACCAACCCAGAGAGTTAATTTATGGTATTAAAACCAGACACATATAATGAAAACTGATCCCATAAACCAGATCAGGCAGTGTGCTGTACAATTCCATCACTGATTTCCAGGGTAATCAATGTAAAAATAATTTTACTTAGGGGAAATCAGCTCCCATCCTTTCCTGAAAGCTATAGATTTGTACCTTTCTCATGGTAGATATCACAAGCACAATTCATCCCTTTCTCTAAGAAGTGAGTCCCATTGTGCCTAATGATGGGTAAGTATAGGATTAAGGCCTAACGCTTTCCCTCCCATCTTTCTTTCTAGTTGCTACATAGGGTTCATGACTCCCCTTCCCAAATGCACACACCAGGTGTCATATGTGGCTCCCCTTCCCTCCCTCCCTCCCTCCCTCCGAGCAATATGAGCATAACATGAACAGGATCATTAGCTGAGCTACCATAACCCAAACTCAGTCATAGTGATGTCACCCTTCCCCATACACACGAAAAGTATCATGGGGAACCCTGTTTGATTGGAAGAGTGATTTTTGTTTAATGTTTACAAACTAAGTGGAAAAATCAACAGTACTGTCTTTTGGAAGTAAGTTCTGAGCTACAAAGAGCTACAGCTCCTCTCATTGCTGCTGCTAGTTGCTGTTTGGGTTGCATTTGTACTGGCCAATTGCAGCTCTGCTGGCCTTCCAGATTCCTCTGTTGCTGTGCATGGGTGTAACCACTACTCCACAAGGTAGTCCAAAAACAGGAAAAATGGGTTCAAAATGAGCTTTTCACTTGTTGTGAACATGTTTTAACGATTGAGTGATTTGTAAGATATATCTTTGAGCATCTCTTTTCTTATCTGAAGGAGATCAGCAACACTGCAATTTTCTTAAAGATGTAAATAATAACAGAGAGGTGGTAGAAATAGCAAACTGGCCCAGAATCAGTTCTGTGAACCATGTTGCTGAGATTCCCCTAGCTAAGAAGGTGCTGTTGGAAGATTCAGGGAACAACTGTGAGATTCAACCTATAGGAGCAACCAAGCCCCACAGAAGTGGGACTACAGCTCTCACTCATGACAATACACCCCATGAATCTGGACTTTACCTGGCTAGGTAATACAACCCTAATTAACCTTCCAAGTCATTCCCTCTTGGCCATAAGGGGCGTTAATGGCCCTAGGACTTAAGCCACCATGTTAAAGGGGCATAGGAGTTAGGGAAAAGCAAGGTAGAAGAAGCAAGAACAGGTGAGTCTACCATTATAGGCATCCAAAAACAGGTGGGTCTACCATCATAGGCCTCATAATTCAACTGCTTATACAAAAGACAGCTGTGGAGAGCATAACTTAAAACTTGGTATTCATCATCTAACTGACTAGGTCTACAAAAATGCAAACAGTCAAGCCAATCAAATACAAATTGCCACAGATACAGCAAACCAAGAAGTGCAGAAAATGGATGCATTTGTACTTTTTACATTAAACTCCACTCAGCATATCATATATTTCTTTCAAACTCTTGGGAAACTGCTGAGGTACTTTATTCAGCTTTATTCAGCTCCATCAGGAGGCTGAGTTCTCCTTTGGTTTGATGACATTGTAACTGCCAGTTTAAAAGTTACTCAGGTTTTTCTGTCCCATGAAACTGTGCAGCAGCGGCTGCAGGCAAAGTCATTTCAGGCACACCCAGTTTAATAATGAAGCTAGTATGCTGCCAGAATTCCAGAGTTTTAAATCCAGCTGCTCCTTTCAGCATTCTAACACTGGCAAAGAAGCTGTCAATTGAGAAAAGGGAAGGTAATTTTGAAAGCTGAGGCAATTACTCCTATTAATGAACAAAGGGAAGAAAAAGAAGGAGCTACCTGGAGTCTTGTGCTAGTTTACTCTGTAGTAAGCTACTCGAAACATGGCGGAACCCTATCTATAAATTTGTAGATATCTACTCAGTTAATGAACTGTGTGTGAGAGAGAAAGCATTTAGTTTGTGATTTTATTTTGTTTAGAAAACTATAATGCAGTTCCCTTTTGAAAATCAGGGTATTTCAAAGTTGTGCAGAGGGTTAGTTTTAAGCAAGCAGTTTGTGTCAGTGCACAACATGATTATGATCATTGGGCATGTAGGTTAAGATACCAGCCTTAACTTTGAATTTCATGGCTTTGTAGCTTTAATGAGGTAGCCTTAACTCTGCGATTAAACCACAGGGTTTATTTTGTTTTGATAACTGAATAGTATGCTGATTGTACAAATTTTGCATCCAAATCAATGGGCTAACATCTGCTAAGTTCCAAATGCCCTTACATTTCTTTCAAGTCATATTTCATATACATAACATCTATTTGTCTGTCTGTCTGTCTAGCTATCTTTAAAAACTTAAACTCTAGTCCCTATAAAAACTCCATATACACCATTTTGACTGCTTGAAAAGAACACAGAGTATTTTTCAAAATTATCTAATTCATTTCAAGTTATTCCAAATAGAAGTTACAAAATAGCTAAACAATTAGAGTAAAAATGGGTCATAAAAAAAGCTTTTAAACTAATTGAAAACATCATAACATTAACCTCTATGACAAGCATGGGCTTTAAAAAAATCAGCCAAACATGCAGTATTTGGCAAGCAACTTTTATTTTAAAATCTCTCCCACCCAACAGTCTAATGCTTTCCAAATGTCTTTCCTATGTTTCTTCAGTCTAATCCCAATCAGGAGCTTTCCTCCCACAGTAACACTCTGGGACTGTCTCACTTTCAGTTTTGGTGGATTCTCAGAGCCTTTTCTCTGTATCATCAGGTCCAGCAAAGACTGGTGGACCATTGGTGACCCCCACTTGCGGAGCAGAATGCGTCTGTCCTCTGCTCCCCCTGCAGCTCTCTCATGCCCCTAGGTCTGCTCTGAAGGGTTTCCTAATCCTAGAAAAGACATCAGGGGGACCGCAAGGAGAAGGACAGCTGCTCTACTGATGAGCAGGCACAATTAGATTTCATCTACTATCGCTCACTGGGATCCAAACAATACATTATGTAGGCCAAGCAACATTTTTGGGTCATAGGTGCATCCGATAGTATGATGTACCAACCTGGGCACCATCACAAAATGGCTTCCATGTGAAAACCTGGCAAAGGATGAACAACTTGCCCAAAGGACTGAGCATAAGGCAGAGGTCAGATCTCCTTCAAAACCAGTTTTCATCATGAATAGAAACTACTTCACAGCAGGTCCAGCAACCCATGAAAAAAGTTTGTTGGTGTTGTTGTTGTTTAAGTGGGAAAGGCTGGGGATGATGTCAAGTGCCAAGAAAAGACATTGGTGCCCATAGGCACCCTGTTGCCTAACCATGCTTTACAATAACTATATAGCTGAGGTTTGTCGGACATTTTACTCTAACTGTTGGTGTTGCAACCCCAATTTGGATCAGCACCACTGTGCTACAGGAGAGGCGAGTTTCTGCTACTGCTTTTTCCCAGAAATTCCCTCCCCCTCCCTGGGGAGCGGGAAGCTCTTTGAAAATAAATTTCCACAGGAAGAAAAATCCTCCTTACACTTTTAAGAGAAACATTTTATATGCAAACTGAGTCATGTATAAACTGGCTCTTCATACTCAGAATCCAGCAAGATGTATAGATCCCATCGTATATTTAAATGCCTTGTGCAATGGAATGTTTCTGGAGAGAACAAGGTACTGTGAACTGCTCAGAGAGCTTATTGCTAATGAAGAAGCATATAAATTAAATAAATAATAAAACAATATAATAATATTTAAAAAGAAGTGCACTACTGCATAAAAGCTTGTCTTGGTTCATCTACCTCTGTATTGTTGACACTGACAGGCAGCAGCTCTTCAGAGTCTGAGGCAGGAATTTTTCTTGAGATGCTGGGGACTGAATGGTGGACCTTCTGCATGGAAAGAAGGGGTTCTATCACTAAGACACAGCCCTTCTGCAAAGCTGCCCTTCTCTAACTATTTTTTTATATTTATATCCTGCCTTTTTCCTATCAAGGAACTCAAGGCAACTTCCATAATTTGCCTTCTCTCAATCTTACCCTCACAACAACAACCCTGTGAGGTAGGTTGGGCTGAGAGTCTGTGACTGGCCCAAGTCACCCAGTGAGCTGCATGGATGAGGGAGAGTAGAACTCAGGTCGTCTGAGTCCCATTCCCACACTCCTAACCAGTGTACCACACTGGCTCTCATCCTTATCTACAAAGGATTGACAGAGCAACTGCTGCCAGTGACTGCAAAATCTAAGGACCTTGAAGTCCGGGATTTTTCTCCAGTTCACTTGCAATTTTGACCCTACCCTTCTGCCTCCTTCCCTCTCATAAGGGTAAACCATGTACAGAGCATATCTATTGGAAAAGACAAAGTTGTGGCCCCATATGTTTCTGCTTAGACAACATTCTCCAGACTACAAAGATACATGGCTGGGCATCTGTAGTGTATACACAGGTCGCAACCAGCAGCAACCTAGTGGCTTGCTAGCACAAATGCGTGATCACAGCCCAGTACACCCTCTGGATTTAAATGTTCAGATGTAAGGCATGCAAACCTATGTTACCAGCTCTTGTGTTTTACATGAACATAACAGCTACATATTTGTGCATTTAGACTGAGGTAGCTTGGCTTACTTCATGCATAAATCAATGCTTTTTATTTATTTCGGTGGATCTAAACTTGCAAACATGTTTCAAATGAACAAGAAAAGAGCTCTCTCCCCTGCCCTTAGACTGCCACAGCACCCTCTATGAGTATCAGTATTCGCACAGGCAGTGATGGTGGATTTGCCACCTCACAGGCAAATCTTTTGCATGTTTGCATGAAGGAAAGTCCTATTGAGGTCAGTGGGGATGCTCTATCATATCAGCACACAATCTTGTGTAGATCTACTCAGAAGGAGACCCCACTGAGTTCACTGGGTTTCACTCTCATCAGGCCTGACTGTGTCTAGGAGTTGACTTGCACTCTATGCCTGATTGCTTGGAGGCCAAGTGTGCAAAGTTCAAAGCCCTCTCAAACAAGTGTGCACAGAATTTTGGTTTCAGAGCATGATTCTATGTTTCGTATCTCAAACATAAGAAGCACAGAGTTCGATGGGATGTACTACCAGCAGTAAATTCATAGTATTTTTCCCCCTAAAATATCAGGCTGTATCCTATTTTAACATAGGCCCATTCATTTCAGTGTGTCTACTCTAAGGACCAGCTCCGGTGACTACCCATTGAGACAAATAAAGCAGAAGTGTCCTTTTGGGGATTAAGTCATGGGGAAAGAGATTATATGTGAAATAAATCACTCTTATACCTGTCCTCAGTCATCACTGAAATACTACAGTCAGTGAAACTGCCTAGCTGAGCTCATCACACTGAGTGACTGATGTGAGGCTCATCAGCCGGGTTTTTACAACCGTGTAGCTGCCACACCCATCGCAGCTGCTGGCCGCATGCTCACTGATGAGTTGCATGCACAATATTGGCTGCGCAAGTGCTCATTTGGGAGAGCTGACCTTAGCTAGACACGGTTCTGCACATTTGGAGGTGTATCTACTCTACCCCATTTTCTGTTCTGAAACAGCTTTGGGGGTCCAGGTGGAAAAGACACAGTCAGAGCAACGAGAAAGGAAGGAAGTTAATCAGCCTGATTGGTTGCCATGCCGACTGACCTCCCAGCTAGAGAACCTTTCCACGGAGGACGACTTCATCAGCACAACATGCGAGAAAGCTACCATTAATTTTAGACTATTGTGATGCAGTATGCATGGGGCTGACTTTCAGAATAGTCTGAAGATTGCAGTCAGTCTAGAGTTGCCGTCTATTTGAATTACTGTATAAAAGCCTTACTTCATTAGCCTTGGCTCCCAGTCCATTTCCAGTTCCAGTTTTGAAGATTTCCCCTTTTCAAGTCCTGAGCAGCTTGGATCAACTTAGCTGAAAGACCACTGCTTTCTATATATATTTATCTGGGACCTTCAGGTCTTCTTCAGAGGCCCTCTTCTGTCTTTCCCCAAGTGAACTAATCGTGACTTCTTGGCAGTGGAAGAAGGACCTCCACACAAGTCCATTTAGTGACTTCGTTATCACCTCTTCAGTGCCAGTGAATATCTTTTTTATTATTAAAGGCCTTTTAACAACTTGCGCCTTAAGCAACATCTGAGCAATCAGTGTTTGGGAATGTGCACTGTTAAGTGCTTTTATTGTTCTCTGCCAAAGATGTCCATTTTATGCTTTAAGCATTTTATTAGTTTGGTATTATTAATGTTTTACTATTACAACATTTTGTGTTTGTAAGCTCCCCAGCCCAGCTTTGTAAACTGCGTGAAGGGGCGGCTTATGCAGGCCTCAATAGCTTTATGACATTGGCTAACATCACACCTGGACTTCCGCACGAGTAAATAATAAGGAGCCTTGACCGGGCAGGGATGGAGCAGGAGGAAGGGTCCCTCTGCAACAGAGCGTGTGTGGTTGTCTCCCATCCTCTGCCTGCCAGCTTGGAAGCTCCTGGAAGGGACAAATAGAGTTTGACCTGAGTTCTACAGATTTTATTTGAACCAAGGTTTGCACTTCCTCTTTACATCTCAGAATTATCTTTGATGCCAGTGAGTCAGAAATTGCCCATATCTGTTCTCCAGTAATGTATCAGGTTTCTTACCAACAGGCAGCCTTGCAGCTTCTACTGTGTTCATAGCCATCCAAATTTTGTTATATTGAGTTATAGAAATAAGGCTAGCAATTGGCCACCAAACAATATATATACGTAAATAGCAATTGGCCACCAAACGATAGTGGGGATTTGAGTATCTACACACATATACATATGTTTGAATCACTTCAAAACTGTAAAGACCTCCCCTGTACCACAGCTCCTGAACATATTTGCCTGAAAATGGGCAGACCTAATCCCTGTTAATATTGTCAAAACAACAAAGAAGTTATAGGCTTTTCCCTTTAAAGTAACAAGAAACCTTAAAACTGCCTAGTGTCAAAGTTTCTGTGTCTATTTCTATACAAATTTCAGGTTTCATCCATTCAGAAGAGTCGTCTATGCCTGAACATAAAGGTCTGTTAAAAAGTTACAGCTATTTGTGGATTTCAGATGGTAGTAAATCAGAAACATGAAGCATCAGACTTTTGCACTTCACTTCAGACTTAGCCCACAGCTGAATTGGGCTATTTTCTGAAATACTGTGTCGGGGTCCAAACTAAATCTAGTAGCTAGCCACACCCCTAATCGAAAGAAAGTGTTGGAGGCAATATGGTTTTTGATAGCATAAGATCTGGTCATTTGAGTCATCCTTAGCAAATTCTACTTATTTATATGACCATACAAATAACCAAGTCAGAGTACTCAGTTTTGGCCCTCTTTGTTTTCAACAGGAAAGTTTGCAAAGGCTTTGAAAATCCTGCTGCCAGAGGAGCTTCAACAATAACTCACAACATAGGATTTTTAAAAAAAATTGGCCCTGATTCTCTACAAGTTTTTTTAATAGTCTTTCTGAAAATCTAACTGCTTTTTTCTCTTGTTTTTAAGATTTCTATTGATTTCCCCAGTGGAAATGAAGTAGCAGTATCTTTTAGACTTTCAATAGCAGCCTTTTTCCTGGTGTTTCTTCCTCCTCCCCACTTTAATCTTTGTAAACAGAGATATTTCTGAGTGTATGGCCATGTGTTTTTTGTGTGATATTTATCTAGCTGTGACAGTGCTCCTGCTGACATTTCTGAAACAATCTTAGATCCCCGTGCTACCTTTCTGCAGGTGCCGGATTTCTTATCATAGAGTAGTTCAGAATTGGTTGATAATGTCAATATTTGGCTACTGCTGGTTCTTTGCACTAGTTTACCAGTTACATATATAGTGTGCACATCAGCTCTGTCTCCTCTCTTATCTCAAGGTATTGACTAACAGCCCAATGCATAGTTCTCCTAAGTGAAAAGGCTCAGATTTCAAGTAAAGCTAATGGGCTGGAATCTGTGATTCCCAAAATTCTCACCCCTTCTCTGTCACACAGAGTCACGCTTTCTGCTAAACTGACTGAGACTCACTTTTCTGTCCATGTTCTGATGAAGAGGCCTGCATGTAAGGCAGGTGAGGTGCAAGTGACGTCATGTCTTCACCCAGTGGCTACTCAGAGCAGCAGCCCAATACCTTAGCCTTCTTTACTGCCAATGCTTGGTCATTTCTCACCAACTAGGGGACAGAATGTATGTGCACTAGTGATGCTGGAGAAAGCCACAATGTATTCAAATGTATGCAGGTTTTGAGAATCCGACCTGCAAATTCTATAGCAGGCTGGCTTTTTCCAAGTTGCAAGGATTCTGTAGACTTTCAGACTTTATTTTCCATAGTTTTATGCAAATTATTTGTAGAAAAATGCAAAAGACCAAAAATGTGTGCTTTCTCCCAAAGACTAATGGATGAAAATGAACATTTGTGAATTTTCAGTAGTACCAGTCTTTGCAAATGCATATGAATACAGTTGCTCAAAATTCCATTCCACGAATGAGCAGACAACAGTGGTGCCTGATAAACAGCAAATTTAAGACAGAATGGATTTAATAAAGTCCATGAGCCCCTAGTTATAGTCTGGCTTCATTCCTTTTTTCATAAGGGTGTCTGTGTGCGTGTGCTGCGCGCACTTAATTGTCCCTGTGTTAGCAGGCATTTTACATTCTTCACAATACCCCATATTAGCATCATTCTGAAAGAATGTAAGTGGAGTTCAGGGGACAGAAAGCAAGCCTTGCCCATCAATAGGGAAGAAAATATGAGGAAATTCTGAAAAATGCCTTTTTATTTGTACAGAGGTAAGAAAAGAAAAAGAAAATTCAGGAACTTTTCAAGAAAAACCTCTTCTGTGAATTTTTTTTCTCAGCTGTAGAGTAATTCTTTAGGGTTCAACACATTCTCCAAGATCTTCTAAGTGTACTTTTCTGTGGAGTGACTGTTGATACATCTTGTCTCTAATTCACATGCAGGCAGCTAATTGTACAATGAAAAACAGTCATACATATTTTTCAGCCACCTCATAAGTAAAGTAAGCACAAGGAATTTGCATTAAACACATGAGAATTTCTCAAAAAAACATTTCACTTGGATTTTTCCCCCTATTAAATTAAATAAGAATGGTCAAAATTGATTTAGAAGAGATTTTTTTAGCACAGCACTAGAGAAAAGATCTAACCTCAACAATCTGCTTCTAGATTTTTGGCACTGGAAGAATACCTTCAGTTTACCTTCAGTTGATCCCCCCATTCTCCAAGTGAGCTTTGTGTAGAATGCGGTTGCATATGTTATGGTCACTTACTGAACAGTCCCTAATGATGGATGACGTATTGCCCTATAATTCCAACATTGGAAAGTTCTATTTTTATGCAATTGAGAGGCTGAGAACACATGCCATTACATTAAGTGGCTTGAACATACATAGCCCCCTGAATATTTTTGAAACAATGAAAAGTTATGGCTTTGTCTCTTTCACCAGTAACACTACATTTTCCTGCAAGAAAGCAATGACCTTTCCATTATGTTGTAACAGGGTATAACATTAGCTGACTTTACCAGGGATCTTTCCAGATGGAGGGGTCATGGCACTAATGTTCAAAAGGTTTTGTGCAGCTATTCCATTTTTCTTCTTTAATGGATCTTTTCCAGTAAGAATAAAAGATGGAAAAAGTGGTGGGAAAACATGAGAAGTCTACAATTGAAGATGATGTCTTGGAAAATCCATAAAATTCTGTAAATAAGGCAGATTAGTTGCACAATAAAAGCCTCAAGTAAACACACCCTATTTCTACACAAATTTTCATCTAAAGAAGGATGCTAGGCATCTTCTAGTATATTTATCCACAGCTTCATCAAGACAATATTCTCACATTTTAAATGCTTTGGACAATAAAAATTGATAGTACCAAACTGGCCTAGTGCCATCATTTTCAGCCTTGCTGAGTGATGGAGAGGGTGGATGTTTTAGTAAAATATTGCTGTTCAGTGCAATAGAAGAGAAATCTTTCAAAAGGCTGCACTCATTTTAACTTGGCACAGGAATAAAGTTTTTGGAGTGGAATTTTTTCCTTTGAAAATCTTCTAAATTTCAATTGATCATAACTGAGTCATCACGTAAGGAGAACATTCATACATGTTCTTGTTTACCTGAGCTGGAAGTTAGACCATGAAATCATTGACAGGAGGTTGTTATGGGAAAGCAGAAAAAATGTAATTTTTAAAAGGTTGGGAATATGTGTGTGTGGCAAATGGCCATTTTGGCAAAGTTTTACAAAATCCAGTCAATTAACTTCTACTAGTTAAAAGCAGCACATACATCAATATAACATCCTCCCCCCCCCCTTCAATGTGAAATTCAGAAACATGCTTGTGCATTGTCTTTGAGCAAATTCTCAAGAACCTCTTTAAATATAGTAAGCAATTAGTAGTCCTGATGGAGCTGTATAAGGTGATACTGTGACAAACAGATTGGAAAATTCAGCCATGACAAGCACTGAGGGAATTGCTGCTTAGGAACTATTTGGGAATTGTGATAGAAAATGACCCTTATGAAGCAAGAAACAGAGGCAATGTAAAAGTTGATATGAGCTTGTGTGAGCTACATATTAGTAGGAGAATGTAAGTGGAAGCAACTTTACTCAAGGAACAAAGCCTCAGGGACTGCCTGGAGAGACTAATGGAAGAATTTTTGTAGATTTGTTTGGAGGAACAGCCTGCATTTTCCCAAGGAAAATATAAAACAGGCAGTGTGCCTCTTTTTCTGCCTTATCTTGTTCGTAATCTTCTTGCATGCAGTTTTCTCATCTAGCACGGCTTTCCCATCTACTGTTGAAGATTTCATCATTTCTAGACTGCCATGTCTGTATCCGATTTTGCAGAGAATGTGGGTATATGACTCAGCCAGTGGTAAGCACTTTGAATGTCTGTCTTCAGTGTGGCAACATTGACCATGAGGTTATGAAGTCAGTGGCAATTAAAAGCGAGTTTTCATTTTTGCTGGATTATGTCTAGTAGCTACAATCCAGTTTAGCATCGGATTGTGGCCAGTTATGGCTATTGGGCACAAAGCAAATATTCGCTCTTGGAAAACCCTTTTCCCAGTAAAAACACCAATGGATTTCAATCCAGAACATCAGGAAGAAAGGTTCTAGATCAATCTGTTCCCTGTTGCTAGAATGAGAACCAAGGAACATCTGAAGACCCATGCTGGCCAAGACAACTATTTCAGCCCCTGATCATTTCGGTTGCCCTTTGTGTGCTTTCCCTGGTTCGACACTATCCTTATTGAGGTGTGGTGACCAGAAGTGTACACTTTACAAATGCAGGACTTCAACTGCAATGTGCCAGAGATTTGAATTTGCCTCTTTTTCACCACAGCTGCACACCATTCATTGAGGATTAACAGATGGCCTCTCACTTCAAGGATATATGTACTTCCAGGAGGAAGAGGGATTGTATGTGGGCAATTTTTTCATTAGAGGCATAGATTTTTCATAGGCATGTAGACCACATGGGGGACTTTCTCAGCTATGTCAGTAATATGAGATTAGCTTGGTTGGTGCCAAAGCGACAGATTTCTCATGCCATCTAGATAGCCTGGGAGATACTAGTGAGACAGAGACAGTCATCATGGGATACAGTAATATGACTGACAAGGGGAAATATACTCGTGAGACCCTGGAAGTCTAATTTAGGTAGCCAGGTAGGAAGTTATGTAGGAGGTTGGAAGCCAGGACCCCCAGAGCAATGTTCTCAGGAATGCCCCATGTTACATGGTCAGGGCCAAGTAAAGCTGAGATGTCTCAATGAGGGAATGCGATGGTGGTGTACAAATGTTTCTCTGCTAATATTAGAAGCCTCCAAGCCAAGAGGGAACAGTCAGAGTGCTTAGTTTTAAAGAAGAATATAGAAGTAGTGGATGTAATGGAATCCTGGTGGAATGGAAACCATGGGATACAGTCTTCTCTGAATACGAATTCCATAGCAAGGACTTGGAAGTGCATATTGGAGGCAGTGTTGCTCTGTGTCAATGTAAATGAGGACACGGCATCAAACAACCTAGAAACTTCAAAAGGAGCAAAATCCTCTACAGAATTAGTATAGATGAAAGACCAGGCTCCAAGAGTACTTGAGTTAAAATGCTTTGAAAATTGTTGAGTCCTGCTGAAAAAGAATTAACATGTCTTCTGCAAAGTTACTTTGTCTCCCACTAAACTATCAGTTTTCTGACACTGGCAGTGTCCATAAAATGTGGATAGGGGTGATTTGATAAACCCTACCTGGATTTTCAAAATGGTTTTGACAAAATTTCTCACCACAAACTCCTGAGGAAACATAGCCATCATGGAAGTTCTCTTATGGGTCAGTGTCCAGTTAAAGAACAGAACATGAAGGCTAGGATCAGTTATTAATTATTTCTGTGGTGGCAGCCCAAGTATGAAAGAAATGCTTTGCCATCAGAGATCCATCAGGCACATACTTCATTGGATTTTAACATTCCTTCTTAGATGCACCCATGGCAATACTTCAACTATTTATATGACAGCACTGGTTTTAATTTAATTTTGATTTAATCTATTAAATTTTAACCATTTGTTGAGATACATATTGTATTCTATTATGTCTATTTATTACAATAATTTAATTGTATTGTTTTATTAATGCTATGATATTTTATTGCAATGGCCACCCTGACAGCATTATGCTAATAGGCAGTTTTTATACAAATTTAATAAATAAATATTTCATTCCAATATGTGGAACATGAGTGGGTTTCATTGGTTCATTTTAATATTCTGAACCTCTGCACGTCAGCAAATGTGTTTTCACAGGGTGGTTGTCAGTTTGCTACCATGAGAAGTAACTGCATTTCATAAGCATAATGGCTCCAATCCAGCAAAAATTAATCCCATGAAGCAACACTGAAATCAGTGGAAGACTTTAGTTGTGACAAGCTTTAGCCTGTTCTATTGTGGTAGAGTCAAACATGACTAACTTTAGTAGCATTGTGGCCATGGAGCACAATCAAAAAAATTCAAGTCACACCATAAATTCCTTTTGTTCTCTTTTGATGTATCCTAACATGTGCATTTACATTTTGACACAGCAATTCTTAGGACTGGGCATGAAAGCTATTGATCTGAAATAATATTTCTCTTTAAATATCATGGTCGGATTTTCCCTCTTCCTGAATCTGTGTACCTGACATCTGAATTGCTGCAGTTCTCTTAACAAATTCAGATCCCTAAGGCCAACATCAGAGACACTTTTAAGTCCCTTTTACAAAGCACTGTGATATCAGCTTTTTTCAGATGCCCTCTAAAGGCACTGTGTGTTGGGCTGGAGGGTTGACCCCTAGACACCTTGTCTTGGCCACTGACCTGTATAGAGTCAGGTCGGGCACAACCTTTTTGCCCGAAGACTGTGTTCAGATGGAGGGGTTGGGGACCAGTTTGTGGACACACTCCTCCCCCAGCCCCTGAAAAAACAGCTGTCCCTTCTCAGTGCTAGTAATAACAAAGGGAATCCTTCCCTTACCCCCAGGTGGGCACCTCTCAGCTTGACAGGCCAGCCATAGGATGTGCACCTGTCGCTTATGGCCTGCTTGCTACTTATCCGCTTGTTTCCTGTCTTCATGGTGCGTTGCAGATACCAGTTTCTCTGAAGAGCCCCTGCAATGCGCACTTAAGTTTTCCATGGACACCCTCTGTGCTGATGGAGGCCGAGCTCAGGGTAACTGCCAGCTCCTCACCCCTCTGTCCCGACACATATTCACAGGGTCTTCCTGAGAAGGGATGCTGTGGCCTTCCACGTGGAGGGGATGATGCTTAAAAGCAAAAATCCTGTCTTTACGTTGCACCTATATAATACCACATCTTTATGGTATTTATTTCCTGTTTGAGATATTACATTTTCTCAGAAAAAGAATCCCATGCATAACTGTGATTATACATTCATAATGACAAAGGCAAGCAAAAGCCTAAGACATCTGGAGCTGATGGAAATAACCATGATGCTGCATAGCGTATAGTTTCAGTGTGGCATACCAGTGAATATATATTTATATGCAACCTCTGCTAGTCTCTTCTATAAAACGTTCCATTGAAATTCTACTGCTGTTGTTCTGGATCATATTTTCTTGTCAACAGGATATAATGTTTTATTTGATGCATTATTAAAATATTGGTATTTTTGTTTCGCAAGCATTTGTGGACACACCATTAGCCAAAATGAAGCACACAGTGCAGTAACAAATGCCCTCTTTTATGACTGCTGTCAGGCAATATATTGTGCAACGCTCCAACATCCTCACCAGTCTAAACTTAAATTGTCACCACCCCGAATCTATGAAACAGGAAATGTATATATCATCTCCACAGGGCCATGTATTGAACTCTGAGAATTAAAGATCAATTTCAACGGGGTGTCAAGGTCTTGTGGTGGTTTATTTCTTTGGCACAAAACGTTTCCATTGAGGTAGAAATAAAGAAAGGCCAATATGCAAAGAAGAGCCAAGACAAGGAAGGTGTTTCAAAGTTGGGGCATTGCAACCCACAGATCCAACCAGACTCTGTTTTACAACAAACTTAAAGTTTTATTTAAACAAGGCCTTCCACGCAGAACTCTCTCAAGCGGCGCCACTTCTTCTAGCCAGAAGTGGTGGGTGTTGCCCTTACCATTTCCTGTTCCTCTCAGGAAGCACTCCAGCTAAATCTTCTTGCTCTTTCGTATTGTTACAACCCTTCACCTTTGAAAAAGAAAATAATACATAAAATAAAATAGGGAACTTTACACATCATCTTTTGGTTGATGAATATGAGAGGGGAACATCTGCTGAATTTTCATGATTCCCCATCCCCATGCCAAAGATTCTGGTGCTATTCCCAGTGTACTATCACAGAAGTCAATCCAAGTTGTGGACTCCTTCCTAAAGACTGGTCACCATCTTCACATTTTTTAAGTAAGACATTTTGTGCAAATCATACACTATATGGAAATTAAGCTAGCACAATTTGTGCAATAAAGTGAATTGTGCAAACCAGAAGCCAAACACTATGTCATTCTAGTGAAATTTGCACAAATCATGCTAAAACAGTGTTTTCAGCTTCTGATCTATGCAAATTTGTTAAAAATGAAAACCCTGACTTGGACTGCTTTCAGATCAGATAGGAAATCTGTTGAGCTCAAACAAACCAGATTTGCCCATGTTGGCACATTGACATGAACTTGGATTCTGTGCTGCTGCAAAGGTGGGAAAGTGAACCCAGGAACCCAGGGAGATCTTCCTTCCCGAATTGATTCCTCGCACTTCCCTAATTCAATCTGATATTCTGTTCTCTGCATCTTTCTGCAATGCTATAGGTTAATGTCTATGGTCGTGCTGTGCTTGTGGCAAGCCTTCACCCCCTCCCACTGCCTTCAGCAGCAGCAGCAGCATTGCCCAGATTCCTTCACTCTCCAACGCTTGTGTCAGCCTGCTTTGAAATAAATCAGAGGCAAGACTGATGTCCACTGGTATGGTGACCAATACATCTCCCAAAGGGAGTGTCAAATGTTGTCAAATAACTGGGCTCTTCATCCAGGACGTTATGCCAGAATCCACTTTTGACATCACAGATGGAGAACAGTTTTGCTTTTGACAGATGCAGAGATGTATCTTCAATAGTGAACAGTGAAAAATGACCTCAGTACTTCATATAAGGGCTTTGGATCCTACGTTTCCCTGATGGCCTTCAAATCATGACCAGGCTGCTTATCCAGTCTGTACTTGTCTGTACTGGTTGAATAATTCTCCACCCTTATAGACCTTGCAGCCTTTCTTTCAGAGGTTGTATTAAAGGTACCAATAATTTCCTCTTGGGAAACTTGAATGATTTCACTCCTGTATCCATCTGCAGTTTATAAACTCCACCTAATTGTCCATCTCCCTCAAAATTATCCCTGAATTCCCTCTGAATCCTACAAGCTCTCTAGGCAACTGGTTCCACTGTTGTAACCAAGAAGTAACCAACCAGCAGCACTGCTAAGATCTAAAATGTACTAAAACATTTTTTTAGATGAACTGGAAAAGCTGGGAAAATAATGATGTTTGCTTTCACATCCCCACATTCATACACTCCTGACTGAAACTGATGAAAATGTTTGTTGTTTTCACTAATCCCCAAAACATGTCTGCAACTAGAAGCGGGCCACCATTTTCATTTTCTTTTGGTTCCCATTGACTTGCATGGACTATATATCTATTCTTCAAGAACAGCTATGAAATATTTCACGAATTTTCTGAAATCTCCAGCATTTGTTCCATGCAATGGCTGTTATCCAGCAGAATGAATCCATCTGTGCATCATAGTTTTTCTATTGCTGGCTGTAGAATGGGTCTTTTATCTTCACTAGCCAATAATTACACTTTTGGATTCTGCGTAATGTGTTTAGGATTGGAATGTAAAAATATTTGCATTAGTGTCCAATCCAGAAGCCACTTAGATTTAAACCAATTAAGTCTGACTGAAGTCAATAATGCTAATAGGCTGATTCTCTGCATGGTATATGGAAGTTCAATTGATTTTCATTCCCTGTTGATACATTTAGAATCAGGGTGCCAATTGGTTTAAGCACTTCAGTTTAAGCAGCTTATGGAGCAGATCACTAGTAAAGCAGATGATTAGTACACACCCCAGCATTCCCCCGAATGATTGCATTTTGTCCAATGGAAAATTCTGTCCAACTTAAAAAAACTGCAACTTTCTGCATGCAAATCATATGCAACACCAATTGTCTGCAGCTCCTCCCAGAGCTGTTTGAGGGAAACAGGTTATCCCTATGAAGAACCCAGTGTAGATTGCCCATATCTGAATGGGTTACAATTAGGTTGCAAGCTGAGAGAATTTCAGTAGAGTATATCTGTTTGGTAGGATGGCCATCATAACAGGCAAAATTCACCGTATCAAGTTTCCCACATATTTTATCTTACTGGTGGAAAAGTTTTTCCATTGTTAAATTTCTGGCCATCATGTACCAGTTAAAGGTACCAGAGTTTTGCCAGAATGAAGGGTGGGCAATCCAATCGCATGCTCTCCCCTCTCACACTGTCTTTCATTAATAGCAGCCATTCGAGCAGAAAAGTGCCCTAGAGTGTGGCACTACAGGAAAACAATGTGGAAAGAGAAAGAAAAACAAACATCTTAGGAAAGAATGTGTTCAGACTTTCAAATGCATTCTTTGTCAAACACTGGAAGAATTTTGATTTAGTGGGACTCTCGAGTATGCCATTTGCAGTCTGTCTTTCTGAATGGGTTAGATAAAATACACACCGTGACTGCCACCTAACATTATTTTGAAATGCAAATGGCTGCTGTTTAGTTTGCTTTTTTGATTAGGCAGTTTCAGATCCAACCACCCCAACTAACCTATAGTTTTGTTTGCTCTGGATTCATTCTGCCCTGCTGGCAAAGAATAGCTACCATCCATTCAATTGTACCCTTTCTTTGCTTAGCTTTCTCACTGCTCCGACACTTTCCCCTCAAATGCTGCTCTCTCTTTGCTGATCCATATCCTTTGTCATTCAGAAAACAATAGGTATGAGAGCTGAAGTTTTCTTTTCCAGAACCCAATACATTTTTCTCTTTTAATGGTTTATTGTATTTCAGATTGTGAACCTCGGCATGGTGGGCATTTTCTTTGTTTCTTTGCAAGCTTCTGTAGATGAAATAAACAGTAACTGTGTTTGTTCCTATGCTGGGAATCAGTAAAGTAGGGGGAAAGAGAGATTAACTTCTGAGCAAAATAGAAAAAGGAGAGAGATCATCCAAAAGATTGCACTATCTATACAAGTACTGACATACAATACGTTTTAAAATGGAAGTACTTTCTGCAAACTTGTGCAAACTGACACACAATATGTTTTAAAATGGAAGTACTTTCTGCAAACTTGTACAATGCTGATGAGAATTTTATCATGCTCTTTGCCTGCTTCATTCACAGAATTTTAAAGGGTTCCAGACAGTGATGTTTTGTAACCTTCCTTAATTTTCATATCACTTCCCCATAATTTTTCTAAATGCAGCAAATGTGTTAAGGGGGGAAAGTAGCTGCATAACATCTTCTGATCGGGGGTACTAGGAGCACTTCCTCTAGGAGCAACCTGCTTCGTTCCGACTTACTGTCTTTTCACCAGCTTGGGTGGGGAAAAGCTTTTGTTGCTGCTCTGGCTTAAAAATGGAAAATCAGAAACCCTCACCAGTCTATCACCTGGTATGTGCATGTGTCTATTTAAGTTAAAGGAAGACTGCGAAAGTACGACGGACTCAGGGGAATCCTAACACCCAATGGGTGGCCATTCGGAAGTGTGATTTGGTGTGATTAGAATTAGAATTACAGGTTGCTGCATTTTGCGCCTTCTTTTGCTGAACGTACATGCGTCTTGCATCACTGCATTCATATGCATTTCTCTCTTTAGGGGGCTTTCTTTCATAACTGCTCTACTGTGCAGAATCATTAAACATGCATTCATAAATTGTCCAATTTCAAAAGTTTCTTAGTGTTGTGTTTTCTCATAGAAAAGAATTTTGTTGTGTTTTCTCATAGAAAAGGAATTTTCGGAAAGATTTTCTTAGCCCCTTGGCTTCAATAGGAGAATTATGTGGCCAAACCTCTCAATGTGTACACGCTGAACTCTGACTAGACTGACCCCATCTATCACACACTTGATATTCTGTGCAGTCACGTTGATATTTGGAATGCCTCAGTGTTCTTGCTCTCTCTCTCTCTCGTCCTAATCTCCTCCTGAAAAAAAGATGTACTATCTAATGAAAAATCAAATTGAAAATGCATTAAAAAGAGCAATAAAGGGCAATTACTTGAGGTTCTGGTATGAACATGGGGAATCTAATCATACATGGAAGAGAGTGGGGAAAGCTAAAGAAGAGAGGACCTGCCTGGAGCACTGTGTGCAACATCGGAACCCTGCAGAGCATTGGCTTCCTGCCAATGTGTGCACACTTCTAGCCAGGCAGCAGCAGGCACAGCGGGCAGCAAAAAGGTGCAGTTCTGCCACGTTTATCAGTGATTTATACTGGGATTAATTTGAATCAAGGCTAGCCAAGGCTTAACTCCGGTAATTGCTTTCAATGGCAAAGTGTTGCTCAGGAACATTTCACTGACATAAGAATAGCACAAAGATGTTGGTGCGCATGTGCAGAAAGCCTTTGCTGGTGCTGTATAACTGCAGGTCCTGTAGGTGGAGGGTGGAAGAGGGAAGGGAAGGGACGGCATGGGACGGGACGGGATGGGAAAGCCAAGCCAAGCCAAGCCAAGCCAAGCCAAGCCAAGCCAAGCCAAGCCAAGCCCAAGAAGATGACATAAATAAGGTTATGATCTGCTAATTTATAGCATTCAATTTCAAAACAAATGCTATAATTTAAGTAGAATACAACATATCTCACAACAGGGTGCTTGCTCAGGCAGTTGTCTGGACGCTGATTATGGGCAGCTTCAGGGATCCGGCACCTTTCTGTAGTTCTTTCATTTATAGTTCTTTCAACTGGACTTGGACAGGACAGCTCTTCAAACAGAGGATTGTTTTCTGGAAAGTCTTCGAATGGAAGACTGCCTCGTGTAAAGCAGGACTCTTGGCCACCCATGGCATCTGCATGACTCCAAGGATGCCCCAAGCACTTCTAGGGTGGTGCAAATCATGACACTGCTGGGTGTCACTGGCGGTGCCTTTTATGATCCCTGTCAATGTCACTCATATGCAGGGCCCTCAAAGTATAGATTAGGCCTGTCTGCTGTCCACATTAGCTAAAGTGATGCTGAGGACTGTGGTGATATGTTCAGTCCAGTCAGAAAGTGAAAACATAATCCACATAGGTGTAACTTACACAATTTCAGTTTTATCCCATAGTGGCTCAGCTATACAGCAATACATTTTGGCACTTGTGTTTATCTTGAAAAAGAGGATTTGACTGATCCTGAAAGCTGAACTTTGTGCCACAGATGGTGAAGAATTCAGCTGGAAAGAACATGGTGGCTTCAAAACAGTTGCAATCTCTCTCTCCCCCCACCCTTCTCTTCCTTCTGGTATTTCTTTAAAAGCAAAGTGTTCTCTTGAGATTAGAATGTTCTCCTGCTCTGCTATTTTGTGATAGTTTTTTCAGGACTGGAGTGCCAAAAAATAACTCTGCTATTGATATCAGGTTGTTCCTCTATTTCAAGGCTGTACTGAAATTCAAACGGGGTGTGTGCCAAGAGTATCAGTCGCTTCTAAGAGCTCCCCAGGGTTTCCATATGTCTAGTTTGGAATACAGAAGAGGACAATGGCAGCTGCAATCTATTTTCCTTTCCATTGGGCTGCTCATGGCTTGTATTTGACAAATACAGCTTTCCTTTCCTTTCCTTTCCTTTCCTTTCCTTTCCTTTCCTTTCCTTTCCTTTCCAAGCTAGGAAAGAAATGACAGTATCACATGACACTCTATAGGTATAACAGGGACTGCACACTACAGCTACTGCAAATATAGGTATCCATCTACTTTATTAATAGATTATTACTCAGGCTGTTACCATCTGTAGGATGGGCAGGATGTACGGCTTTTCCTTGGAGAAAGAGTCATATCTGTGTATAGATATGAAAAGTGGTTTCCTTAGGAGATTGGCGAAAGAGACACAGAGCAGGCCTCTTACCAGGACTTACAATTCAGACGTGCAACCTTGTTATCAAGAGTGAAGCAATGAAGACTAAATGGTATATTATATTTGAGTAAATGAGACCTTACTTCCCTTTGCTGAGGGAGTTATTACCCAGATTTTGTGAGGTTTCTGGAGCCCCCAAGAATCAATGCTAGCACCAGAATAAATGCTGTTTTGAACAGTGAGCTGCTGGTCCAGACCTTTGCCTAGGAAGAGGTGATGTGCTTCTCCAGACAAACTGGTTCACACACATCATGTTGCCACATCTAATGATGAATATAAATCAGGCAACCCAAAATATGACTGGAGCCAGACCATTGTTCCACCCACACAATATTACTGCTGCACTGATAGGCAAGCCTCTCCAGGGCTTCTTGCAGGAGCCTTTCCAACCTGACAACTGATGGGAACTGGACCCTGGTATTGTCTCTTTGCACCTCTCAGCCAAATCTTTGCACCTATCTCAGTAGGGGTATTTGGGGTGGAGCAGTTAGAGATGCCTTCTTTCCTTCATCTCTACTTTCTGCTGCCTCTCTCATGGAGACTGTTATCCTTTTGCTTTACAGTCACAGTGACATCCTGTTCACTACCTGCACGGATGTGTTGCCCTTCCCATGTGATTCTCTTGAATACGCGACATTAAGTGCTTGGCTGCCCTTTCTCAAGAAGTCTTCTTTATCTTGAGCCACAGTCTCTCCTTGAGTCAGCCATCTCCTAAAAATGGAACACACAAAACATGGACTCCAAGGTTGTTGCCTCAAAGTCTGAATTAGAACTGGAAGAAGATGAAGGATTGGAATTCTTACCTGGAATGCCAAGGACAGCGGGTTGAGAGATAAGCCATGAGACCAATGAGAACCAGACCATCTGATCCTGTGGGAAATATTGTTGAATGGAAGGGTTAGGTGGGGTGGGCTTAACATTAGCAGTCTGATCTTACACTGTCAGATCTAATTGGCAGACTGAGTTGCTGAATGGCCCTTGAACCAATAGCTTGAATCACCCTGGAGGTGGAGCCACCTTCTTTTGGCTGGAAATGGCAGAGAGATTCAACTATCTGCTCTAACTTTCCTGTGTCTTTTTAATGACTCCTGTACCACCAAGCTGACCAGTGTTGACACAAAAAGAAAAAAAGACTTTGGTTATAAGCCTTTTGTCCTGATCTGGGGGTGGGATGAAATACCAGTTTATGGCAGGATTAAAGGACAATTCCAGTGTGCTCATTCTCACTTTTAGAAGAACCTGTAGCACAGTTCTCCTAAAAATACCCCGACGCAATTGCTGGGGACTGAACCAAGAAATGTCTGCATGCGAAGCATGTGCTCTGCCACTAAGCTAGAGCAATGGAGGTTGGGGGACCAGTATGTGCCCGACATGATGAAGAAGCACCGTGGCCTGGAAACAATTCGATCAGAATCACGATCTGTTTGCCCAGAGACTTTGCTCAGCAGCCTTTTACCATCCTGGTACTTCGCAGATGTGTTGGATTACTGCTTCTATCATCCTCAGCCCTGGCCAGTGGCCATTCTGGCTGCGATGCTAAGGGTCACTGAGATGGCGGAAATTGCACTACAACGAATCTGGTGAGGACTAGATTGGGAAGGGCTGATGGACAGGACAGGAAAGGACTCCTCTGTTGTTCCACGTGCAGTTTCTTTAAAAACGTGTAGCTATATCCTTGATTCTGAACATGGCATTTGTTCCAATAATTCCCTTGTTCCTCCTTAAACATTTAACTTTGGAAATTTGATTTATCATCCTGTAGCTTACAGAAAGCAAATCTAATATGCCATCTACCACGCTCGGTTCCCATGGAGCCTACAAATATGATAATTTCAGGGAGTCCTCTGCGGGAGGATTACCTGTTTCCAAACAGCTGCTCCAGCTGAAAGAAAAGTTAATTGATCCCAGGGCAAGAATCAGCTATACATTGCAGTGGCATGTCATCAATAGCACTACCTTCCCAACCCCTCATTTTGAAGGAGCTGTTCAGCAACACCTCTCCGGTTACATGGGAACTCATCAGAAGACCTAATATTGTCCCAGTGACTCCAAATTTCTGTCTGCAAAACTTTTCTGAGATAGAACAGGCAGCCAAGAATGGAGCATTCTGAAGCACCTTCTCGGGATTTACGATACCCCAGGAGGTTGTTTTTTCTTTTTGGCCAAACTCATCTATTTAATGGACTCCTTTATTTATTGTTCCTGAATGGTGCATTTTAAACCACTGTGGTTTATTATTAGTATTATTATTGAACTCATTTTCTCCACTGGAGAAAGTATTTCCTTATTATTACTGTTGCTATTTTTATTACTATTAATTACATTTCTATACTGCCCGATAGGCTAAGCTCTCTGGACAGTTCACAAGAATTCAGAATACAGTATAAAAAAAAAAGCACACAGCTAGTATAAAAGCATAACATTTTTTCAGTATATGCAATTTAAAAAAAAGTCAACAGTCAGATTAATTCCATTCAGCTTGGGAGTGGGTGTACGCAATAGCAAGCTGGTGTCATCATGCAAGATTCTTGTTCAGAATATGACATAATCCCAGGACTTCCAGTGTTTCCCATGACAGCCCAGGAGCTTCCTTGCTTGCTTCCTCCCTGCCTCTCCCCCTTTCTGCAGTCATGGCCTGGCTTTGTCGTCATGCTGGCTCAACAAAGAAGGGCTGATGAAACATGCATTTAAAGAAGGGCATGGTCGGCAATGCGACATTTCTTTTGTTGCCCAAGCTGACAGTTTCTGTTCTGCATCGTGTTCCTTCAGGGTTCCCTTTTCCATTGCATGGTGCCCGTGTTGTACACAAGGGTTTGGAAAAAGAAAACTTCGGTCAACCCAGTGGCATCTGTGTGAACAGAGGCAAACCGATAAAAAGAGTTCCACTGCTGCTATTATTTGCTTTGGGCAGCTGACGTTGAAACCCAACTAAAAGTGGAAAGTTGAAACCCAACTGCTCATCTACAGTAAAAGAGCACTTGGCCATTTCCATGCCAATAACCCTTTCTCTCAGTTGCGCTCGTCATGTGTACACACTGACAGTTGCAACCCAAAAGGGCAAAAAGAGTTTCCAGTGATACTTGGATGCATATTTGTAAATACAGAATGTGAATTTCTTTTACAATCTGCCAAAGTTCATATTGTTGGTGATTAATATTTGCTTCCTTAATGGCAATTGTTGTGTGTGCACTTTTTTCCTGTAGCACACCAATACAGTTGTTCCTCTAGAATACAGAGATGTCATTACAAAATGCAATTGGAAAACAGCACATTTGACTGTATTATTATTATATTGCATTGCTGCCCCACCTCTCTTCCTCTTGCAAGGAACCAAAGGTGGTTTACAGGGTTCTCTTCATATTCATTTCATCCTCACTACAACAACCCTGTGAGGTAGGTTGGAATGAGAATCTGTGACTGGCCCAAAATGACCCATTGAACTCTGTGGCTGACCGGGGACTAGAACCCAGATCTCCAGTCCAACACGGTGTGGATAGTTCTGTAAAGCTAAAATTGAGGCTGCTGCAAAGGACTGCATACAAAGGGTTTAAAGAAAGAAAGAAAACCCTGTATCAGATTCTGAATGGCATTTTGATCAAAGTAAAGAGGGAGAAACTAAAATAAAATCAGCAAATCAGTGTGTGTCTTTAGCCATAGGCCTGAATATTTTTACTTTGACCAGGATTTATTTATTTATTTAAAACATTTGTATGCTGTCCAATTGTGCCACAGCACCTCTGGGCAGCTCACAACATGAGATAAAAACACAATAAAAACATAATAGAAACCATAACACCATGACACGTTAAAAACTACAATAAAATACAGCAAAACATACGAAAGAAGGTTCTATGGCAATTAGTTATTAATTAAAAAAAAAGGGAGGACTTCGCCTGGTGCTGAAAAGAAAGTAAGGAAGGTGCCAGGCGAATTTCCTTGGGGAGACCATTCCAAGTATGGCGAACAAGCAGATACTGACTTTGGACAGAGGAATCCACAGTTCAGATGGGGCTTGGGCTGTTTTTATCTCTTCCTCAAAGGATGTATCTGTGAAACACAAAGTTCAAGGAATGGAACTGCTGTGGCATCACACTCCTTCTGTTTTGTTCATGTTCCCATTTTCTTACTACAGCCAAATTCAGGGAAATCTCAGAGTTTTATTGAAAACACATGTATAGGATGATCCTATGAAAGGCTTGTTTCAGGTAGAAGGTGGCAGTGCATTGTGCTGCTTGGTCCAGGGGACCATGAGATCACAAACCAGTCTCCCCCACTGGAGCAGTTTTTGAACTCCTAAACCCTGAGCCTTCTAAGAATACAAATAATACTGAACCTATCACACTTGCAAGGGGCAATTTCAAAAACTAGCCAGCCACAAACAGGGAATAGTTCAAGACAAGTCATTCATTAGACTGAACTTGCTGATTGGTGTGTCTGTCAAAAGCATTAGGAAGACTGGAAAAACTAGGCTGGGCTTTGTAGAAGGTTGGACCTAGAGGATTCCTTCGAACCTTTATGATTCTGTGATCCTCAGGAGAAGGGAAAAAGAGCACAAGTCACCATAAATTACTTTGGAAAGTAATTACTGGATAATTGGAATTGTAAACCTGCAAGCAACACTTTGCTTAACATTATTTTTAACTGCATGTTGCGGATACCACATAAATGATAGAAGATGATAATGATAAAATGGTCCTGAAGCTCTCTGTACACTGGGCATATTGTGTGTGAATAACCAAACATATTTTGTGAAAGTAGATTCAGATCAGTGTAAGAAAAAGTACAAATAGCACTTTTTAAGCTGAACATTGATCCTTCCTTGCTCCTGAAGTTATACGGTCTTTTGCTTTCTACGGTCTGCTCAGTATGTGCATTTCAGTCCACATGAAGGAAGCTCACACCTTGTAGACAGATGTGTGTATATAAGGATCGGAATGAGTCACTTATGCAAACACAACCATTTACACAGGGTCTTCTTGTATGACTTTTTAACTTTGCCCTCTTAGGGCTAGAGTGTAAGTTACAGGCACTGTACATGAAAGAGTAATTTTACTAGACAAGTGATCTTATGAACTGTGTTAAGAAACCTCTGCTGAGAACAGTTTTCCAAGCATCAATAATGCAAAGTCTCTTATTTCAATTGGAAATGAGAAAAATTATATTCACTGGGCAATTGCATTTTTTTTTTTTTTTGGTTGAGTTTCACAACAGGAAAAATTTGTAATTTTCAGTGCCAAACCATGATAGCTTATCTTTTGAATGGTTTCTTATGTCAAATTGATAATAACTGTCTGCAAAAGCTGAACTTGCCATGTGTTGGAACTTACCCTTACTAAGAATAGGTGAGAAACACAAGGAAAAGGTGACAGAAATAGGGACAGAATCCTGGATACAACTTTTCCACAGCTATCACAATGAGACAAAAAGAACTAACACAATGTCTAGATCAATGATATAGCCAAGGAAAAAGAAAAAAAGAGACTTGTTTCAGAAAATCCAAGAAATCAAAAGGAAATTCAAACCTAGAATTGGAAAGACCAACAGGGGAACATACCACATGACCAGACTAGAATAAAGAACTGGTGGAAAGAATATACAGAAGAATGTACAGAAGAGTTAAAAGAATGACAGACTCTCTCAAAGAAGACTCCTACAATGAAAAACCTGCAATAGAAAGTGAAATGAAAGTTGCTCTGAAAGCATTGGGAAGGAATAAACCTACTGAAGAAGATAGAGTATCAATAGAACTATTCCAAGCTGCATTGACTGAATTGGTCCAAATCTTAACAAGAATATGCCAACAAATATGGAAAACAAAACAACGAAGCATGGACTGGAAATATTCAATGCACATTCAAGTCCCAAAGAAAGGAGTGGGAAGTGCAGCAACTATAGGACCATTGCATTAATTTTCCATACAAACTGATGCCCAAGGTGTTGCAACAATTTTGCCCTATATAGAGCAAACAGGATTCTGTAAAGGGACAAAGCGCTTGGGATCATATTGCAAATATATGTTGAATACTAAAATACTCCAAAGAATATCAGAGTCAGTCTATGCTGAATAGACTACAGAAAAGCTGGATCAAAAGAAGTTATGGATGGTCCAGAAAAGAACAGGCTCAACACTTGATTGTCCTGATGTATCGTGGACAAAAAGCTACTGTTAGGACCGAATAGGAGAAACAGAATTGTTTCATATAAGCAAAGATGTCAAATAGCGGTGTATTTTATCTCCCAATCAATTCAATCTGCATGCAGAACATATGACAAAGAAAGTTTGACTAGGAAAAGTGAACATTGTCAGAGGAAGGAGGAGTGAAAATTGAAGAAGTAGTAATAATTTACAAAATAAGGCAATACCATATTGTGGACAGAAAGCAGCTGTGAAGTGAAACAGCTCATGATGAAAGTGCAAAAGTTGGAATGCAACTGAACATTAAGAATCAAAAATGATGACCAATTGTACAACCTTAATATCAACGATGAATAAATTGAAATTGTGAAATAGTTTGCATAACTTGGCTCAATCACTAATTTAAGAGGAGACTACAGTCAAAAATTTAGAAGACTGAGATTAGGAAAGACAGCATGGAAAGAACTAGAAAAGATAATCAAGTTTAAGGATATTTCACTGGACCCCAAGGCCAGAATCATCTACCCTATTGTATTCCTGATCATTATATATGGATGTAAAAGCTGGGCAGTGAAGAAAACTGACAGGAAGAAAACTGATACATTTAAAACATGGTACCAGAAGAGAACCTTGTTGATGCCCTGGACCAACAGAAAGACAAGCGGGTTCTAGATCTACTTGGTAGATCTAGGTAGAACTTGCTCTTGAAGCAAAAGTGACACAGTCTCTCATACTCTGGGCACATCGTGAGAAGAGTTCACTGGAGCAGGCATTGTTGCCAGGAAAAGTCCAAGGCAGAAGAAGTACAAGAAGAGACTGATCATCTCCAGCCGTGAGTTTACAAGAGCTGAGTGGACTGTGAAGGACAGGACTTTTCATTCACAAGGACACCATGACTTGGAGATGATGGCATGGCAACAAGACAGGAATGCTAACCACTTAACTTGAACCCAATGGGACTTTTGTATGGGTAGACATGCACAGGTCCATGCTATGGGCAGCATCAGGACCCACCTGGGTTAACTGGGTCAGCCAACTCTTACCTTAATACACATGGAGAAGTTAAACTCTTCTGCACAATCTTTGGTCAAGCCAGAACAGGCCAGTCCTTCGGACATACAAGTACAGAATCATGACACAGTTTTCTCTATTGTTGGCTTCCTGGCCATAAGACTGATGTCCGAAATGCAGCTAATAGCCACACTAGGCAAAATTACATTCCATTTCCACAAACAGCTTCTCTGCATGGGAGTTTAATCCACTGCTTTATTGAGATTTCTTCTTCTCCTCTCATACATTTTTCCTCCCACAATAAAAAGGGAAATAATTTAAGATTTACAAAGTCTGAATGTGGGAAAAATGGAAACTGACAGGCATATTCAACCAGTTCTTGTGTGCTTGGCCCTTTCCTGTCTGGATTTATATCCTTGTGTATTCATCTGGGTTAGTGCTGAATTGCATTTGCCATTTCTTTTTTTTAAAAAACTGGCTCTTCAAAGCTACATGCAGCTTTTATTATGGCTCCCTTCATACTCTGAACTTGTACAATTTTGCTGGTCCAGATAGAGAAATATTTGTTTGGGCTTTGTTTTGGAGAAGAATTTATCAAACTTCACATATGCCTTCATATTGAGATGAAACAAAATTGACATTTAAAAACATTCAAATGTTAGAGAAAGAGAAACTAATGGATAAACCAACATTTATATATCAGCCACCCTCTCCCTTTGCTCTGTATTTTCTGTGCACCGCACAAGAAAACTCAGTGTGTCTTCCTTTTTATTTTGTTAAAGCTGGGCTGAAAGGAGGAGTCCTTGGTGTACAAAAAAAGAAAAAAGCATAAGATCCCTCCAAGCAGCTGGGTCATCTGCACAACTAAAGGGTTGCGAGCTACTGACAGCCGTTTTGCATGTACCCGCCTCCCAATATCTTCAGCTGCAAGCCACTATTGCCATGTATAAGTATTGGCACAATGCCGTGTGCAATGGTAAGGCTGTGATTAGCTCCTATTCCCACATTGCCTCTGCTTATGGTGGTGGTGAGGCAGCGGCTGGGTCAGGGCTGCAGCAAAGGCAAGAGGTTTTCCCTTTCCCTCCTTCATCAATGCCAAAGCGTCTGGGACCGCTGCTTCCGAGCTGCTACTTGGTAGTGAGAAAGCAGAAATGCCCATAGGGGTGATGGGTTGAGGGGGGGAGTTGCACCGCTGCTCTCAGGGCACCGGCAGCAGTGCGAAGCTTCAGGCATGTATCTATTTGTACCCTCCCACCTCCAGCCAGGGTATGGTCGTGTTCCTGTGCCTCCTTCATCCCTGGGTGTGCATGTGCCTCACAACTTCACCCAGGTGTGTGTTGCACTCCTCCCTGCATAAGCCTGTGTGGGCATCTGCAGCCTTCCCTGTGAATTGCAGATGTGGTCCTCCAGTCCAAAAGTTGTGTGTCTTTGTCTCAGGGTGATGACTGCCCTTTGCAAGAAACCCCTGTAGCAAAGAAGCCCACCAGCAAGGAAAATCTTCTCCTTTTCCAGATCCACAACAAGCACTCAGAGATGCTCATCACAGTGCGGGGTTTTGGAAATGTATTTCCCCAATACTAGCCTGTATGATACTACACTGGTTTGTGGGTTTGTGGTGCATCTGTCCCACTGGCCCGCATTGCCAGCAATAACTGTGTTGAACATTTGGAATAGTGTCCAAGTGGTCCCTTGAGATCTCTCCCCATCATTCACCTCTGTATTTGGGAGAATCAGGGACAGGCTCAAGGCAGAGCAAAGAAGATCAATGTCTTACGGACCCAAGCTCTGGAGGGCTCTAGCTTCAATTCCAAATAGACTTGGGATGGGATGAAGAAATTGGTGCCCAATGCTGCCTTCTTTTAGCTTTTGCCCATGACACTTTCTATTTCTTTCTCAGATACTTGTTTCCACATGCTTGTCAATAAACTAGGAGCAGACAGTGGCATCTTTATTTCAGATTTTTCATTTCTGAATACCCTTAAGCTGAGATGGTGAAATTTCTTCACTATGATTTCAGTTTATGCTCAAAAAAAGCATTTGCTCCTATTGTTCTAGTGGCATGCTCTATCTGTATTTCCTTGTTTCGTATTTTTGGCAGCAGTGCAGAAAAGAGTACTTTATCTTAAAATACACATTCTTGTGACAGATAGTGCTGCCCAACTTGATGTCAGGAAAATAAATATGGCTAATAACTTAGGATGTAATCAACATTCTAATCACATGTGTAAAGACAGATTTTCACAGTATCTTGCATGGCCCGTTTTACTGACAATATTGCCAGTTTTGTGTTGTATTTGAGAGAAAATAGATATTAGCTTACTCTCTGTTGAAGCTGAGAAGGTTAGGAAGTAAAGAATAGCTCTTTGAAGTGGAATGAACAGATGTACAGTCTGTTCCATGGCTTCTTAAGTCCAAATATTTAGATTCAAGTGAATGTATTCTCAGATATACTTGGAGGCAAGTCCCACTGATTTAAATGGAACTTACTTTCATGTAAGGGTCCCTAAGAATGAGGCCAGTCAGCTTGATCCATTTAAACCATGGCAGATGAAGTAGCACAAGTGCCGAACATGGTATCTGATCCCTGGCAAGGGAGGCAAAGTCATCTGCCAAGCAACCCTTCCATAAAATGGTTCCTACTCCCTGAAGAGCACCATGTTGAGTCAATGGACCATCTGCACTTCTGGTCCAACCCTGCTTGCAACAGCAAGTGTCCTTCCACCATGCCTGGACCAAAAAGGCGATGGCCAAGGATGTCACATTGCATCGGTGAATGTGATCGCGCCAACATCAGCACATGGGTCAAATGCCAGTATTGGCACTACAGCCAATGCTATGCTTGTGTGGACATAGGGACCTTACCTGTCTGCCAGTAGCCTTGCCCCAGTCTGCCAGTAGCCTTGCCAAATAAGCAGGCTTTGATCCCAGGCCTGCATACTTGAGGTTATATTTCAATGGATGGCCCGTTTCTGCCAGTGTCTGCTCCAGGTTTTTGAGGGCTCTTGGACAAGACACAGTGAATGGGAACCCACCTGCAGTGAGTCTGCCTTCTCACCACCGGCTGCTGCTGCTTCTCTCTAGGTTCTCATCACTGTTATCACTCACTTGCCTGACAAGCAGAGTGCCAGTGAGTAAGGTGGTAGGGATATCTCGTGCTTGTCCTTCACACCACCACCATTATCTGGGCCAGAGTGACAGGCAGGCGAGCAAGCACAGAGCAATGATGAACAGAAGCATGTTTAAGGGAATCTAGGGCCCCTGTTTGGACATGGCCCTGGGAGGGTGCCCCAGCACACCTACCCTTGCCTCTCACACCTGTTGAAGTTCAGGGTCATACCACTGGCCGCACCCACTTGGATGCAAGATACACACCTTTTCCAAGTAAGAAGCTTCCATACTGATGGTGTGAATTAGGCCTTATTTTTCAGAAAATGTCTCGAGAATTGTGGCATAGCTGGCTTTACATTCTTCAGCTTAAGTGTGAACCAAACTCCTAAAACATAGGCCCCCATTATGACATTCCTTATGCTAGTATAACTCTTTTGATTCCAGGAGCTGAGGTAACATAGCGATGATTTCTGGGCTCAGAGCATTTTAGTCCAAGAAAGCAATATAGAGAACAGGAAATGAGAGTGCACTTCAATGAATATCTTTGGGCCATTTTTGGTTTATGCACTTTGCTTCATGCTACTTCAGTAATTTGGATCCACAGCCAGTAATAGGGTGCACTTTGGCAGCAGAAATACTGGCATGGTTTAGGGTGGAAAAGCTCTACAAATTGTCAGCTCACCTCTGAGCTCTAGCATGGATTATAGGATCAAAAGTCATTAAAATGGAACGGTTTGTTTGCTGTTACATGAATTGGAACTATGTTTACTGTGCAGAGCATTTGGTGGCTGGATTTCAGGATGGAATCAAATAGGCCTGTTCATATTGGGGTGTGACATTTGTGAAGAGTTTGAATTGCTTTGGAAATACTTTGCTCTGGATTTTATTTTGCTCTGTGTGTGTGTGTGTGTGTGTGTTTCTGTACACCTCAGAATAAGAAAAGGCAATGTAAAAAATTAAGAAACACAATGGAAACTATGGCTCACAACATTAACCTTCCCATGCTTCCCTTTGCTTTGTGCCCTGTGCACATAGCCGCCTCCCAAAAAAGCACTGATTTTTCCTCAGCTTATCCAAATGGATATGCTTAGATTCTCCTGCTTCTGCTGGCTTAAATAAGAAATGCTGCACTAATAAATTCTAATACATAGCCAGTCTTCACAGGTTTATGACCTTCCAGCAGCAGGGGGTTCTGTGTAACACTTCATTCCCCTCCCTTCTTTTGACACTCGCTGTTTCTCTTGCCGTCGGCCCGGTGTCCTTGATTTATGGGTGGGCCACCAGGGGGGCAACTCACCTGCACAAATAGTTCACACGGGGTTGTTTATTGTACTAAGTAGGCTTCATGCTGGCCGAGGGATTTTCCAAGGGAAAGGAGCTGCTGTCAGATCTTCCATCATCATAACAAAATTGGCACTGGCAATCTCTCAAATTTCGAAAGGAAATCTAGGAATAAGTTACAGGTTTTACTAACAACCAGAAGAACTTGGTTGGGGGCAGAAAAGGACCACCTCCTACCAACACAAGCACTCCCTGCCCTGTTCTGGGAAACATGTATAGGATAAACACCTCACACTTGCTTTCTTCATTCCCTAACACTTTTTGGTCTCAGCTCTTTCATCATTTGCTGTGTTAGACATATTTACTGCAGTTACACTAATGGAACTTTCTTTCAAATAATATTTCTATTATTGAAATATTGGTCTAAGTTAGTTATTAACCTTCCAACAAATATTCCAATAGTTCTGGTCTGATTTTATATTAAGTCTATAAATATGAAAAGAGATCAGATTGTCTCTTTCGTAGGGATACAATACATGTTCCTCATATAGGTGTTAAGTGTGTATACTACGTAAATAAACTGTATACATGAATGAACACTCACCCATCACCTGTGAGGAGAGTGATCACTTGGAAAGATTGCCTGCAACATTAGTCCTACTTAGAACAGACTCATTATGATGAATGAGGCAAGTTACTCTTGACTAGATGAAGTCCTATTCAGTTCCAAGAAAGACGAACACTGGACTCCCCTCCTGGATCTCTGATGGACTCTGCTTGCTGCACTCCAGCGAGTTCTGCAATGTGCACTTGTGGCTGTTCAGCAAGTCATGCGTTTTGATCAGGCACCTGTGCACATCAGTCATCCCAATGGCAACATTTACAAAGGGCATTATTAAATGCATATATGGAATTTGTTATGACTTAACAGCTGTCTTGTACCTTGGCCATTACCCTTTTTTCTCGCACAGTGCTTCCTCCTTCTCTGTTAATAGCAATTTGCCTTTTGATTTTATTGTGGGGAATGGAAATAAGAAATAAATGTTTCAGACTATCTGAGAACAAACATGATTTCTGCATACATTAAACATCGCTTGGCAGTTTAATCAGTCATTCCTTTCTGTTTTATCTTTGTATAAAGTGCACTAATGGAAGTTCTAATGCTGAAACTCATTGGCCCCGAAATCTATGTATCATTTTCTATCATTGTGAAGAGATCATAGCAATATCCAGGTCTGGAGCTTGACTGACGGACGGCATTGTTGGATTTGTTTCACTGGCAGTTGCCAGGCTTGCTATGCATGGCTACTGTGAATAGTTTACCTCCCTCTTTTGTGGCCCCTTCTTCTATGTTTCTTGGAATTTGTGACCTACAGAATGGATAGTATGTTGTACAAGACAGACTACCTTTTAAATTCAGAGACAGGAGGCTGTAGAAAACATCACCAGCATTTATACAAGTTGGACCTGGGCTGTGAGATCCTCAGATGTTTTTGGACTGTACATAACCAAGGATGAGGGAAAGTGGGAGTTGTAGTCCAACCACATCTGGAGAGCCACATGTTCTCTATCTAAGCTAAGCATGACCCTGTACATGTCACCTCAGAAATATATCTCTCTGAGATTATTGAAACTTAGTCCCCTGTGAATATTTTATAGGATTCCTGCTTGCTTTATTTATTTATTTATATCCTGCCTTTTTCCTACAAAGGGCTCAAAGCAGCTTATATCATTCTCCTCCTCCATCTTATCCCCACAACCACAACCCTGTGAGGTAGATTGGGCTGAGAGTCTGTGACTGGCCCAAAGTCACCCAGTTGGCTCCATGGCTGAGCGGGGACTAGAACCCAGATCCTCTGAGTCCCAGTCCCATGCTCTTAACCACTACACCACACTGTTCTAAAATGCCCTAATATTAGAACCATATAGGTGGAAGGGGCCTAAAGGACTCCAGGTTAAAGTGTTCTGACAGATGGCCATCCAACTGCTTCTTGAATGCCTCCAGTGCAGGAGAAACCATGACTTCCCTCAGTAATCGTAGTCAGGTCTACTCAGAAAAAAGTCTGTGGAATATTTTCCTTCAATTTTCCATTCAGCATAGCTGTCTAGGGAATGCTGGAAATTGTAGGATATGTTTCTGACTAAAGAATGGTTTCTTAGTCATACTTCGATACTTATAACTAGCATTTCACATCTATTTCAATGGCTCTAAGTGCAATTGACAACCCAAATGCAAGCCACTGAACCTAAACATTCTTCTGTTTGTTCTGAAGCTTTATTGTCATATTAAGTCATTATTACAATTCAAGAGAAGTGCTCCATTCCATAGGTCCTTTAAAGGGAAATGTATTTTTATTGCTAGTATTTTGCCTTCTTTAACATTTGTAGTAAAGAAATAATGACCAGCTGCACAACATGGTAGCCTATCCTGGGTAGCAACCCATGATGGTTTGTCATACAAACCCAGATTGATTCCCACAGGATGAAAGCAAGAAACCACTATGACCACCCATGTTTTAGCGGTTGCTGTACCCATGATAGGTTGTTGTATCGTTCAAACCTGGATGATTAACCCAATTATGGACACCAGGGATCAGCTGGTGATTTACAAGGCAAGAGCAGCCAAACCTCCTTGCCCCTCTTGCCAAATGTGCCCAGGTTTACGCTAATGGCAGCAGGCCACAAGTGCCGGAGCGGCACAGGGCTGGGTGCCATTGGCTTGTTGCCCTTCCCACCAGGATTGCAAGCTGACTGGGACTTGCTGCTGCTTCTTTGCACTTTGCATGTTCCTTCCCCAGTGATCACCTGTTTCGATAGCCACTAAGAATCCCTTCAGTGTGCCCAAGTGGCATCTTGGAGGGCTGATAATGACCACCAGATCATTTCTTTTCTTCTTTTCTCCTGCAAAACAACACACACAGTAGGTTTGTCGTCCTCCTCCTCCTTGCAATACTTGCACAAGGCTTGCAGTTGTGTAAATGCAAAAATTTGAAGCTTCAGCTAGACCAGTGTCCTCAAAATGGATGCCAAAGTGCAGTGTGTACCAAACCAGGACATTGCTCCAAAGAGGATCCACATAGGACTTTTGGGCAACCTGCCAAGAGAAACCAAAGGCACGAGTGATCTTTCCTCACAAAAAGGGAAGGGTCTGATTTACATCCCAATTGCAAAATCTTTCTTTCTTTCCTCTCTCCCTCTCTCTCTCTCCCTCTCTCTCTCTCTCTCTCTCTCTCTCTCTGTCATCCCTGCTGTCCTCAGGTTGAGGCTCATTTTATACTTACACACCAACCAAGCTGTTAAAATGCTAGTTTCCTTTTAAATGATGGTTTTGACTGCATGTTTCTCAACTGGAACATATACAGCCACATTAACTGAAAAGTAATAATAATCTACAAGTCACTGACCACTCCTTCAAGTTTCTACTTCAGCACCTTGAAGGGGCTGTCAGTGGCTCTTAAAATGGAGATTATGAAAGGCAGCTGTTGAGCTCACTTTTTCATCTTTGGAAAGGTAAAAGGGCAAAGTGCAAAAAAAAAAAAAAAGCCATGGTGAGTTGAAAAAGGCTTGCAATTGGTGGGAAGACAAGTGGGCCCTGCCATGGTGTCCCAAGCAAACATGCAGGAGAACCAAGGAGGAGGGGGCAAACAACTCATGGTGAGCCAACCACCAACCCACCATGGCTTATTGCCAGGTTGAGTTGGCATGGCAAACACACTCTACAAGGGCCTTTCTTGCAACTCAGTGTTTCATTTGTATTTGTTGTTGTTAGTTGTGAAGTTGCGCCCAACCCATCACAACCCCATGGACAACACTCTTCCAGGCCTTCCTGTCCTCCACCATCCCTTGAGGTCCATCCAAGCTCACACCCACTGCCCCGGTGACTCCATCCAGCCACCTCATTCTCTGCCGTCCCCTTCTTCTTTTGCCATCTATTGTTCCCAGCATTAGGCTCTTCTCCAGGGAGCCGTTCCTTCTCATTAGGTGGCCAAAGTATTTGAGTTTCAGCTTCAGTATCTGGCCTTCTAAAGAGCAGTCAGTGTTGATTTCCTTTAAGATTGACCAGTTTAACAGTTACATATTTCACACATTATTTAGCCAGTTTGGCCAGTTAACATGAAGTTCTGACATGTCTGTGACTTCTGCCAGTGGGCCTGTGAATTGGCCTTGGACTAAACAGTAATCCCAAAGAGGAAGAAGAACATCAATATAACTTCTACAGCTAGAAGTTATATATTTAGCACCATCTATATTTAGCACCATCAGGGTGGCAAGATATGGCCTTTCCCTTGCTGTCCAAAGTAAAAAAAAAATGTCTCTGCAGATGCAGTTATAAGCTACAAATATCAGTAACTGTTTTCAGCTATGAGCATCAAAGAGAAGAAAACCCCTATGAAAGCAATTTTATTCCTTCAGCTTTTCTGCCTTTGTATTGCCAATTATTCTTTCCTGATGGTTGGTATTCTTAAGTGCCTACAGCTTCAGATCTCAGCTATTCCAGCTCTTATATATTTTCAAATACATCAGGGCACTTTTCAGCTTTCAGAAAGCTAAGAATAAATCCTTACCTGGAAGTTGCCCAAGAACTCTGAATAGACTTTAGTACAATAGAAATGAGCTCAAAATATCTAGGCTAAGTGTTTATGTTAGCTCTTACAAGTGTTTCTTATGAGGCAGAAGCTAAACATATTCTTAGAATGTTTTGAGTGTTAAATTTGCTACTAATGTTTATTAAATCCAGACACATAAATATTTTTACTTTTATAAATAATGTGTATAAAAGAAAATATTAGTAAACTTACTTCAGGCATGTTGCAGTCCATATTATTGCCTTTGTAAACAATTTGCAAAGGAGAAACTTAATGAATTACTTCATGGGATGTTATGGTGACCAACAAGAGGTGTGCTGAACTGTATTTACACATGACAGCTGCAATCTTACCTATGCTTACCTGGAAATAAGCCCCACTGGACTTACTTCTCAACAGAATGCACAGGATTGCCAAAAGGCAATATAAATGATTGTTGAGATAATTGCTAGCAACAACACCATATTTGTGGATTACAAAAGCATACGGATAGAAGGGGAAGAAACTAGCAGTGGGAATTTATTTATGAATCATTACCAATGACTGAACAATCTTCACTGAGCCAAAGTGTTGCAAATTTTATATGCCCCAGTCCCACCTGACCTACATTAGCAGGATCTGCCATGGACAGGTCAACTGCATTACCCTATCTGGATATAGAAACAAACAGAACGAGCCAGAAGGGGTCTCCAGGTCCATCTAGTCTGACCCCCGGCTCCAGCTGGCTCTGCTCATGACATGCTTACTATGTGAATGTCCAGCCTATCCTTGAACATCCTCACCAATGGGGCTTCAACCACCTCGCGTGGAAGCCCATTCCACACCCTCGGGGTCCTGACTGTCAGGAAGCACTTCCTGGCATCCAAACTGAACCTTGGTTCCCTGAGCTTCACTCCCTTGGAATGCATCCTGCCCTCCTCCACAGGAGAAAACAGGTCTCTACCCACCTCCACATGAAATCCCCTCACATACCTGACACCCCTTCATGTACCTGAGGGGCTTAGCCCAGTTTTCCCTCACCTGCCATCCTTCAGAGTTAGACTGCGATTCCATGACCATGCTGGCTTGCACAGTGCAATCCAACCCATCTGGAGCCTACCCACCTGGAAAGCCATGGCCTCGCTCTTTTCTTGGGATCTTAACACCTCATCATAGACTTGAGGCAAAGTCACTCTTCAGAGCTATGAGCTTCTCCTGTTGGGTGACTACTTCTCACAGTAAGGAATAGCAATCAGTTTGCAAGAACCCTGGATGTCTGCCGTCTAGTCTCCATGACACTACAACTATCCTGCAACTGAAGGACAGAGGATTGCTGTCACTGTGTTACAATTTTTCTGTAGAGATACTTATTTTATATCCTTTTTGCATTTATATTCTACCTAATGCCCAGCGATGGCTCTCAAGGTGACTTATAAAAGTAGAACTAAGCACATCAAAAGAAGAAGCACATACACATTTGAAATATAAAATGGGAATGATAAAGTATATTACGCTAAGATCAGAAAAGAGAATCAGATTTTACTGGTATACTAAAGCTTCTACAAAAGCCTTCACCATCTTGGAGTCTTCCAGATGTTCCTTACAACAGCTCCCAGGCTACCCAATCATTGGTCACACTGGTAGTAGGTGAAATCCAAAACATAACTTGTTCTGTAATAAAGCAATCTTTGCCTGACTTTCTGATAGAAAGACAGTGCTTAAGTAGTAAATGTCAGAAATGGATAACACTGAAAACTTCACCAATCTCACTTCTGAAGGCTGATGTACTCTGAACAGGGACTCACCTGATGACCTGAATAAAGATACGGAATAAATGAGTGATATGTATATAAGATGTGGCCTGCATCAGATCCTTTGATGAAACATAACAGTATAAAAGCACAATAATGTAGAATATCCCTTGTATATCCCCTAAGCGTCCTTCATTGTCATCATTTAATATATAATAATCAAATAACTAGGGTTGAAAAGAAGTTAGCAAACAAATATGTTGAAAGTAAGTCAATGTAAAAAGATGAGACTGCTGATAAACTAAAAATTAATCTTAAAAGTTCCTTGTCCTATCCTTTTCAAGCAATAGGAAAACTTTCTCTGATTCTGAAGCACTTTTAGGTGGGAACTGAGAAAGATAGTTGAAGACCCAATGTTGTGACATATGTACTTCTGAAATAATTATTGTGAACATTAGATGCTACAGATAGTAATGTTTGTTCAAAAATCATTATCTCTGTTGATTTTAAAGATCTTTGTCTCAGTTCTGTCTAATCAGATGATTATATGGAAAATTACTGCACTGTGTATCAAGAGAACAAGGGTAAAAATAAAAGATGTGAGATTTAAATTCCTAGATTTGCCAAAGTTAAATCTTGCAAGAAAGGTCATATGACACCACAAAAATGAGACTGAGAACAGGATTGAATGTCAGATTCACAGGGGAAAAGGAATTCCTGAAAACAGTAAGTATCAGATTTTTAAAAAACATGAGTCTTTTGGGGTTCAATCCTACACATGTTTAGGCAAGGAAAAGTCCTGGCTGGGGAACGCTAGGAGTTCTAGGTCATTTTTCTGCCTAAGCATGTATTGGATTGAAGCTTTCATCAGTTTTACCAGTGGTCTATAAAATGGTCATCACACTGTAAGCAGAAGCTTGCATTTGAAATATTTATCATTGTATTAACTATCACATTACTCCTGTGTAGTTTTTAGAAACAGCTCCCAGCCATCCCTGTCTATAAAAGAAATCTGAGGACAACTCTTAACATGAGTCTGCTTAATTCAGGCCACCATTTCCTCAGGCCTATCTCTCTGGCACACATCACAAAAGTGAGTTTGGCATCTTCTTCTTAGATAAGAATGTATCATTCTTCATGTCACAATTGTAACATAATAATGAGTTGATTGATAATCTAAAAACAGGTTCATGAGTGACCTTTCATAAAAGAATAGTAGAACTGTGAATGAGCGTGTATTCCCACAATGCCTTCTGGAATGGAACTAAAACTCCCATCAGCCTCAGAACTCATGGCCCAGAAAGGTAACTGCCCAGAGGCCGTGTAAAAATGAAACATAAAAGCAAACAGAAGATTGATGGGAGTTGGAGTTCAAAACATCTGGAAGTCACTAGGTTGGGGGAGACTGATGTGATGTAATGTATGGCAGGTAAACTCAGATAAAAACTTTGTTTTATTGTGATAAAGAGACTGTGATGAAAACTCCATTTTCACACAATTTTATATTTGGCTTTTAGATGGAAGAATTTCTGTTATAACTTGCTTACGCTGTCTTTAAAAAGAATTCATTCTAAAACTGAATTCAGGATGGAGGATTTTGGTCCTGGTTTTGCCTCCACTGTTCAAAAGACATGTTTTACATGTTTTCTATAATTAAAATCAAATGCCAATGGGAAGGTTTTGAAGAACAACATTCAACACTGAAAATAAGCTCCATGAAGGTTTCATGGAACAATAGCAGTGTAATGAACTAATTGTCTATGGCAGCTTAATAGCACAAAAGAAATATCCGTTTGTTATTAGAAGTCCCTCTGGTGCTAATGTCATATTATACAAATGACAATTTAGCTTGTATATGCATTCTGTATTATAATCAGTATTTCATGTTATAACAGTTTCTTGTTTGTATGAAATGCCAGAGATTCACAGCCAATGATTTAGCTGGTTGGCCTGTCATTATGTGACAGGATCAACACCTTTGCCTGACTGTCTTCACCTTTCGAACAGTTTGCTGCCCCGAAATCCCTCAGCCTCCGACGTTCTCTCTCCTTCCTTCTCTGTTCTCACCATACAGACCTCCCAGTATGAGAGCTCCTCTTTCTCCTTTCTTCAGGACCAAAACAGACTGTACATCTGCAGCTTGAAAAAACTGATTTTAAATCTAATCAACCATAGGAAGAGGAGAGAGTGGAGATTATAGGGGCTGCTTTTCGATTCAGATTGGCCTCCTAGCACCCCCTCTTGAGTCAAACTAAAATGATACAGCTGCTACTAGACCCAGATAGTCTGTTCTTCCCTCACCTTCTCCTCAGTTTCCTATTGCTTCCCTACGTCCTTTCCTCAGGCCATGCATCAACTCCCACCCCTATCTTATTCATTTATTTCCAGCATGCACACTCTGCCAATGTGACTTTTAACCCCCACTCCCCTCCCGCCCCTCCATTGTGATTCCTTTCTCAGGACTTATCACTACTTATGTTGCTCCTGCCCTGTGCTGCCCAGCCACTTAACCACTCAGAGAACATATGGATGGAGTTATCCACTGCCTTCACAGTGAAACATTCACACGATCCCTTTGCTTGGCGAAAGCAGTCCAGCTCTGGATTCAGTGGGGTGTGTAGAGCACACGGCCTTGCACTCTGGTTTCATGGCACATCAAACTATGGTTCTGATAACGTGTTGGGTCCAGTGATATAATTCTATAGATGGAACTACTTCCATCAGAAAAGGGACATTCTACCTCCTCTGCAGCCCTCCATGTGTGCCATTAGGAAATGTTCTGGAATGCATTTTTAGGTGGCAGGGAGGGCTGGAGAGGGAGGAGAGAGGGAAAAAGTCCTGTTCTGCTAGCAGACTTCTGCTAACCGAGCACTGGATTTAACCCAATGTGCCTCCCCACACCTTACTATGGATTAGTTGTTGGCCTGGAACATGGAACATTAGGGGAAAAATAGATTTCTTTATGATGGCATAAGAAAAACAGTACTCAGGTTAAAAGACGAAAACAGGATTAAGGTCTGGTTTATCCAGATTCCTTGTATATCTAGAATTCTGTGTAAACTGACAGTTTTTGGTGAGAGGGAAAGATATGAAGGTATGATTTCATATATAGGTGAAAAATCAGTTATTAAAAATGCTATTGAATAGTTGAAGCCTTTGTTTCCTTCAGTATACATTAGTATGAGCAAACACATATCCATTTAACTTCAATCACATATATATTGATTTGGTATTTTATTGGTTTAGGGAATTGGAACTGTGTGGTCCTCACTTTTATTGGTTAATGCCTGGGTAAACAACACTAGTTGTGGTGAATAAAGAGTGGAATTTTTAAATGCATGAGATGAATACAAGGAATAGGAATTCATTTACTTAACACTGGATTTTGGTCTGTACAAGACTTGTTTCCTGCATTGCTTGATTACAGTTAAATTATCACATTATCTAGCTTATTAGCCACTTATGTGGCCTGTAGGACCACAGCTGAAAATAACTGCATTCATGCAGAACAACATCTGCTTGTCTCATGATAGTCACTCGTTTAGTAAAACCTACACTGAAATAAAATGTTAACATTTTCTCATAAAATAACCAGACATTCTTCAAACTCAAACACACATAAAATAAACTTATATGTAATTAACCAGAAAATTATCATATACACAACCACACACTCGTATACACATGGCTAGATAACAGAAATTTTGTATTGCCTGATGGCAAAAGTCTGACTTTAAATGCAATCCTATATATATCCACTCAGAAGTAAACCTCACTAGTTTTAGAAAGTCCTTTCCCTGGGTAAGTAATACCGTAATATTGGGAATGCTATAAATGGTTAACTGGGAATAAGGCTCATTGTATTGGATACAGACATGCTTACAGTAAACCCATTTAAATCTATGGAGCAAATGAAACAATTATAGAATCATAGAATAGCAGTGTTGGAAGGGCCAAGAAGGTCATTGTGTCCAATCCTCTACTGGTACAGAACATCCGTCACAGCATCCCACTCAGACAGTTGTGTATTTACTTCTTGAATGCCTCTAGTGTGAAGGGCACACAATTGGATTGCTCTTACATTTAAGAATGTCTTTCTTGTGTCTAACCTGCACATTGTATACTGTATTTTAAGTGGAATGATCCATGCCCCACAATTTGGGATGAGTGAGAACAGGTCTTTCCCTTCTTTGTGACAGCCTTTCAGGTACCTGTAGAGAGCTATCATGTTATTTTGTAGTCTTCATTTCTCAAGACTGAACAGGCCCAGTTCTTTCAGCCTCTCATCATAAGACTTATTTTCCAGGTCCTGTATCATCTCTGTTGCCCTCCTCTGAACCCTCTCCAGATTATCAGCATCTCTTTTAAACCCAAAACTGGTGTCCAAAACTGAACACTGTGTCCCAGGTGAGGTCTGACTAATGCAAAACAGAGGGCAATTTCTGGAAGCAATACCTCTGTTTATGCATACCAAAATAGTGTTTGCCTTTTTTGTCAGCAAACACACTGCTGGACCATATTTAGCTTATTGTCTATGACCACTCCAATGTCCCTTTCACTCTCAGGCCTTCGAGCCAAGTATTCCCTATCATGTACTGATGCAGCTTTTCTTTTCTTTTCTTTTCTTTTTTTTTTTTTTGGCCTAGGTGGCATTTGTCCCCGTTGAATTTTATTCTGTTGTTTTCTGCCCAGCATTCAAGTTTGTCTAGGTCCCCCTGGATCTCCCTTTTTTCCCCAGCTATTCTACCCAGTTTAGTATTGTCTGCAAATTTAAGTATTGTTCCCTGGATTTGCTCATCAAGATGTTGAAGCGTATTGGTCCCAGGACTGAGCCTTGGGATACCCAATTGTGACTTCTCTCCAGGCTGAGAAGCTACCATTGATGATCACTCTCAGTGACCCATTTTGAAGCCAGTTGTGGATCCACCTAAAAGTAGTTTTGTCAAATCAACATTTTGCTAATTTATTTATTAGGAAGTCATAGGGCACTTTCTCAAAAGCTTTATTGAAGTCTAGGCAGATTATGTCCACTGAATTTCATCTGTCCATTTGGGTGGTAACCCAGTTGAAAATAAAGATTAGGTTAGTTTGGCTTGACCTATTCTTAAGAAATCTCTGTTGGCTTCTGTTTATCACTACTTTTTCTTCAAGGTGCATACAGACTGATTTTTTTTTATTATGTCCTCCAGTAATTGCTCAGGGATTGAAGTTAGACTGACTGATCTATGGTTCACTGGTTCATCTTTATTTCCTTTCTTGTAGATGGGGAATACCACATATATTCTCCTTCAGTCGCCCAACATTTCCCTGTTCTCCAAAATGTCTCAGATATTATATACAGAGGCTCAGAAAGCTCTTGCGCCATTTCCTTTAGTATTCTAGGATGGCAACTGTCAGATTCTGGACATTGAACGCTTCTAGCTCTTCAAGGTGTGCCTTGACCATTTGTCTGTTGATCTTGGGCTGCCATCCTGTCCTTTCGTTTTGCATTTCCTCCTCTGTAGGCAGGTTGCATTTTCTTTTGTTGGAAAGGACTGAGCCAAGGTAGGAGCTGAGCTCCTCTACCTTTTCCTTGTTATCTGTTATCTTCTAGCCTGTATGCCCCTCTCTTTTGTTTGTCTTTTATTTTGAACATAGCTATGGAAGACTTTATTGCAATTTTTAGCATGCCTCTCTAGTCTCAGTTCATAACTCACTTTGACCTTCCTGACTCTCTCCCTGCAAGTCTTTGCTGTTCATCTGTACTCTTCTTTTGAGGCTTGACCTTGTTCCCACTTTCTGTACATGTTCTTAGTTTTTAAGTTGTTTCCTAACTGTTTGTGGAGTAATAGGGGGCAGTTGTAGTTTTCTATTGTTTTTCTTTGTTAGGATCAATTGCTTTTGTGCTTTAAGAATTTCTTTTTAAAGCTCTTCTATCCCTCATGGATTCCTTTCTCCTTTAGGTGAGTTGCCAGGGGATTTTGCTTATCACTGACTTGAATTTCTTAAAATTGACCCTTTCTTAAAAATGACACATATTTGGCTGTAGCAAACATTTTCCATCCTCTTAATAGAGAATTCAACAATGCGGTGACTGCTATCACCCAGGAAATCCATGGTTGTTACTCTATCTACCAGATCATATTTGGTAAATATGACTAAATCAAATCTCATTGATTTCTCTATGTCTACTGCAAGCATAACAAATCATAAGAAAATCTGGATCCAACCAATGGAATTCATAGGGACCTACTTCTGCATAGATGTGTCTAAAAGGATTGTGTTGTATATTAATTAATACCATGTGAACACAAGATTGCTGTGTGAAGTGCAAAGCCATTCTGTAAAGATATTGGATGGGATCCAGGATTTGCCGTCTGTTCATGGAAAAGAACTGCTCACACAAACTGCTTCTGCTCAACTATCAGGGTCTTTCTTCTTTCCCTGCCATGCGCCACAACTTATTCCGTTCTGCAGGGAGTTCTGGTCCTTTCAGGGAGCTGGAGGGATTGATGTGGGGAGGAGTGGGTGGGAATATCCATTTCCACCAATCCATTTGTGCTTGCCGTATTTAAACATGTGTTAAGCATATTGTTTTGTTCTTTTATCTGATTCATCTTTTTTGTATGCCATTCCAAAATTTCCATACTAGAATATGGAGAAGTATATAATGTTTGCAATGTAAATATTAAATCTGGGTACCATCAAATGGAAATAACTCTCATTTATTTCAATGAGGCTGCAATCCAGTATACACATAGCAGAGAATAAGCCCCACTGAATATAGTGGCACTTATTTACCAAGAAATGTGCATAGGATTGCATTGTAAGTATTTTTGGAGTGCAGCCAAAGTAGCTGTTCTTGACAAAAATAGTTTGCTGGAATGAAATGAGAACCAGTTATATAGGTAAAAAAGGCAAGTCAGCTCAATGGCAGATTTCATAAAAAGTACTTGATTATCCATCTCATCAAATGTAATGTATTATTTATATTTATAATATTGATACCACACCATTTTCTTGCAAGGAATACAAGGCAGCTTACAGATTCCTCTTTCTCTTCTCCATTTCATCCTCACCACAGCTAGGCGAGGCTGGAAGTCAGTGAATGCCCCAAAGACATCTAGCAGGCTTCATGGCTTTGTGGGGACTAGAACGACAGCTCCTGAATCCCAGCCCAACATGCCAATAATCCCGGTGCAATGGGAGTGTTACATTAGGCGCCTTGTTCCTTAATTCTTAAGTTTGTCTGCCTAAGCCACTATTTTGCCCTTGGCTCCAATTGGTAGACCTCAGAATCCTGGCAAAAGAATAAAAAAAACCCTCTGTCCGTCCCTGATCTAAAGGATCACCCAGTTAGTTTTGAGCATCTGAGGAGTTCCTTCTTGAGCAGCAGCTTCTTTCCTATCCCAGTGTTGAACGACATTCACTTTTGCAACAGAGTTGAAAGAGCAGCTTATGGCACAGCACAGCCCTGCCACTGAAAGATCAGGCAGTCCAAACTACAAAAATAAAGGCCCGCTAGACTAGCGCAAGCCTTGGGTTTCCTAAAGTGGCCCTCAGCTTGACTCCTAGCCCAGGATTCAGCAGCAACATGCATGCAAAATGGAAAAGCCCTTCTGTTCTGTTGAGCAGCCCCTTATTCAAGCTATAGCTGCCATTATTCAGGGGCATGTGGGCACCTGACCTAATGCATATTCAAATAGTGCCCAGGACACCCAGCGATCATTTCCTCTTCCTGCAGCTTTACTGCCTTGACAGAAGGCTAGACACTTCAGGCACACATAACCGCTTCATCACTTAGCACAGCAGCCTGGCTTTGTGGCTCCTCCTCCTCCTTGTGAGGAAGGCTGCCTGCCTGATTTGGAAGCCCTGGCAAAAAGCCTGAGCTCATTGATTACAGATCGCTGTTAATAAAGAGCATTTGTAATGCAGCAGTGGCGCTACAATCTCCACACGCCAGTTCATGATGGCCCTTCAGTCTCCACAATTAAGTCGTCCAGCAGGCATGCCCCCTGTTGCAGCTGCTCTGTCAATCTCATTTTGCAGTACAAATGATCTTAGACCCAGTGTTTGACATGGGGTTTTAACACCAAAGAAGGCAATTCTGCAACTTCAAATGAGCCTAATTGGTTGTGCGCTCAGGCGTTCACTCAAGCTGCTTCAGTCCATCAGAGGACGATTTCCAACTAATTGAACAGCTCAGAAGAAAAAGAACCACGGAAATCACAATACTCCGAGCCAGTGGAGAGGGGTCTTTTTCATGATTAAAAAACAACGACGCACCTTCAAAATAATGTATTTTTTCTGGGGGACCCCCCCCCCCCACAGCCACCTGTCATTCTAACCATTTATCTCCTTGGTACAGACACTTTTGGAGTGAAAAAGTAGTTGTATTATTAATCAGCTGTCTCCACAGGTACATATGCATTTATTTTGTTTTGAAAGAGAGCAAGAGAGAGAGACTGAGAATAGAATTTCTCTTAGAGAAATGTTCAGTTTGGATTGGAATGCTTCAAAATAGCAAAAGAAAGGGGATCATGGAGAAAGGAGATCCGTTCCCTTTTTGAGATATCTACTGTGGGTTGTACATTTATTATTTGATACTTGTACATATATACCACTTTCCATAGAGGAATCGAAGTGGTGAACATAAAATACAATTTTGTTCTTTTTCATTCATTTCATTGATTAATTTCAATAGCTCTCTGGATCATTTGCAAAGATTTAATTTTTTAAAAAAAAGACAGTATTGTACACAATATAAAACCATTTGTGTGCCAACACACAAAGAGATCCACAGCCTCACGTGATGAAAATGGAAAGGAAAAGTAAAGTTTGTGTCATCAACATACTGATTTCAATGTACTCTACTGCACTCAGTGGTTTCATGTAGATATTAAATAACAAGGATACCAAGACCAATCCCCTGAAGAACTCCAGACTGGCAAAATATGAAGGTGCAAGCAAGATCCCCCAAGAACCACTTTCTGGAGTTGACCATCCAAACAGGAGTGAGACCACAATAGTGCAGTACCTCACAATTCAGTCATCCCAGAATAAAACCCTGGTTGATGGTATAGAAAACCACCAAGACATCAAGAAGAATCAAAAAGCTCACACTCCTGCCTCTCCCCAGGATAGGTCATCATACAAAGAAGTCAGTGATCTTTCCTTACCTAACCACCTTTGCAGAGGAGTTCACTCTGCAAAGGAATATTTGCCACCAGCTTAAAGTGATTTTGATTTTCTGGGTCCAGGGAGCATTTCTTCAGAGTAGTCTTACCAACTCTTTCAGAGGGCCTGGTTTCACTTACTCCCACAAGGATATCACTTACCTGTCACAGCTGGCATCAAAAAGTCAGTAAGTGCAACAATAAACAGCACAAGGCACAATTAATCAGCAGTAAAACTACACACTCTACAGTGTGCTACAGACCAGAGCTGACGGGGTCACACTTCAAGGGAAGCTGTGTGAAGTGCTATGTTTTAAGAAGTCGTTTAAAGATCAGAAATATGGGGCCTGGGTATGCAGAGAGACTACTGAGTTCCTCTCCAACAGACTGAATAATGCTACTAGGAAGCCTCTCCTGAAGTTCAGACCTGGCCTCCAAGGTAGAATGAATGGTCATAACAGGAGCAGGAGTTTTGGAGGCTCCAGGGAACCATGGAAGCACGATGCCATGCGCACTGAGCTCTTTGTCCACCAACCATTGTATTTTCATAAAATTGAGCATCTATTATGGGCCTTTTTTCAAATTAGACTGCATAACGAATGTCACTTGGTTGGTATTGGACCCACACCAGCTTATCAGCTTTTTAAGCCTCACTGTAGTATTGTTGCTGTCAAATTGTATTTATATCCTAACTGTTTTCCTCTTGTGATGAACTCAGGGTGGCTTACCTAGCTCCGGTTTATCCTCACAGCAACAGGTCTGTGAGACAGGTTTGACTGCGAGTAGTGAGTGGCCCAAAGTCACTTAGTAACCTTCATGGCTGAGTGGGGATTAGAAACCAGATATCCCAGGTCCCCTGTCCAGCACTCTTACCACCACACCACACTGGTTTTCACTTGGTCATTCATTTGTTTGCTTTAGTCCAAGGAGCCCGAGTTATATGTGTGATCGCGCTCCTTCTCCATTTTACTTTCACAACAACCTTGTGTGCTCATTTAGGCTGAGACTGGCTCAAAGTAAACTTCATGGATGAGCAGGGACTAGAACCTGGATCTCTCAAGTCCCGGACCAGCCCCTGGACCACTACACCACACTGGCGGGCATTTTTTAACCATGCATGCCTAGCAGCAGTACCGCAGATGCAGATAGCATGGGTGCAGCTAGGCAGTGCCCTCCGGCAGACATGAAACAGCCCACCATGTGGAGCAGAAGCCGAGCTGAGGACAGTTTTAAGTGTCCCCCATGTGGCAGCACTGAGGAGTGGCCCGTGTTGCAGCTTTCAAATTGGAAAAAGGCAAGTCCGCAGAATTCCTGATTTTAACTCTATTAATAGTATACAGGACTTGGCTCTTTAAATGACACTATATGAATGTATCATGTTCTCATTTTTAGCTTCACTGATCCATTATCCATGCAATGTTAAAGGGGTAAGCATGGAATGACAATCAGTCATTGATCAGCAATTAAATGTCATGACAACCATATATGTCTGTTCTCCCTTTTCCTCTTCTAGGTTTATCTTTATTTATCATCTCTCTTTTGCTAACAATATAGTTTCTATAGCAACAGCCATTGGCTGTCGAAATAATGAAAGCCACAGCAAGCTCTCCTGCAATGAAATCCCTCATGCTGACAAACCCAGCTTCTATTATCTTGGCCCAGTGTTTTTCATTACTTACCCAAATGACCCATTTATCAGGATATATAAGATCTCAGCTAATTACTTCTGAAATAAATGGACTAATGGAAAGAAGGCCACTGGCTTCTTCTTACACCTGAAAGCAACCCTCCTGCAGGATATGTGCATCTTCCTTAAAACGTGATCCAATCTCCTGAACCATGGATGGCTTTTCCTAGCAATGCAAGATAAATCATTATGATTAGTAGAAGTCATTGGCCCTCCTCAGTCCAACACCCTGGCAACGTTCACAAGATACACAGCACCATTTGCTGAGCGGTAACCTGCCACACTGTGTGGGTACAAAAATGTTCCTTTTAGTGATATATTTAACCACATGTTGGCACCTGCTCAAAAATCTGTGGGGAAAACGGAATTGTAAAAATCTGCGCTCCAATTGACAGGACAACCTTCTCTGGTTATATGCACACCTGGAACATAGTCTTATTTATTCAGCCTAAAACTCCTGAAAGCTCAGGTCCAGAAAATTCGAACCCCCTTAAGCTCAGTTGCCATGCCTTTGCAACAGCACTTGGAACTCACTTCAATGCATGCTTAGACAGGGCAATGTTCTAAAACTCACCGCTTCCTCCCAGCCAGCATGGTGCAAAGGATCTTTCTTTCTTTAAGCATGCATGGCATTGCTTTCTCCATCTATCGCCTGGTGCCAGCAGCAGCTTTCATAGACCTTGAGCTTCCCTCCACGAGGTATTTACGTATGCTGTGTTCTTCATTCTCTTCTCACAGCTCTTTGCCGGTTCTTTAGACAGTGTTGTAGCCCTTCTGTCTGATCAGTACTCTCTATCTAACAAGGATTTCTGGCTTTTTTGGGAGGGGGAGTTGTTTGCGTGCTTTTTTAAGAGCAGGGAGTATTGTATTATGAAAGTGAAAGAAAGCACAATTTTCTCTTGTGCATTAGTCTACTGTATTACAGCGCCACCTAGAGACTATCTAGCAGAGAAGCAGAAAAGGAAATGTGTCACATTGAACTTGGATCTCAATTCCGTGACAAAAGTAAAAGTAGATAAAGCAATTTAACAGCTTTTTTTTTTTGGAAAAAAAGCTCCTTGTTACCCCACAAAATTTCATTTCTAATCCAAGGTAACAGGAACTGTAACAACCATGATTCATAACTTTAGTGTACCTTTTTTATTATCTCCGTTCAAGTCCCATTTTGAGAAACTCCACATTTTGATTTGGAGACATATTACCAATTAAACATGCAAAATAATAGGTACTACTTCTGCTGATGTCTTCTAGAAACACTGTGGTAGTAATTATATGTGAAAGTGTGCAGGATACTTAAAAGAGCAATATAAGGCACTTCCTCATTCTGAGTCAGAAGATCTAGTCCAACACAGTTTATCAAGACAGCCAGTAGCTCTTCAAGGTCTTAGCAGAGCTTGTACTAACCTCACATCCTTTTAAACTGGAGATGTCATGGGCTGAGCATGGTATCTTACACCATGTAGAGCTAAAATAGAGCTCTACATGAAAAGGCTAAGAAGATGTTCCCAAATAAGCAATTCTTCCTTTCTCACCTCTACTTCCAGTTTTATCCAACAATGTATTTGCACAATACAACATGCTACCTGGGGTATGTTGTCTCTTCCTGTTACAGACCAGTTACACTCTTCTTTGGGATCAGTTTGATTTTGGTTCAGAAGAATCCAAGGAATGCAAAGCAAAGCTTGCTAACATGTTGATTTCAGTGTGGCTTTCTACATTTATTTTCAGGCCCCAGTAATGGAGAACTTTAAATAAGTAGGTTATTTCTTTCTTTCAATTATCTCTGATGCAAGGATCTTGTAACATACTGTGTGCTGGTGAACAAAGTATTGGAAACCCCCCATTGATTTCAATGAATATTTTTCTGAGTGTTCCTACAATTTGCCATCTATGAGAAATGGATTCTGAATACAGTCGTTTGTTTAAAAATGAAATCCAGTGTCACTGAGCTATCTTTTTCCTGATCTAGGCAATTTCATGTAATCTGCATTTATTTTAAAGAAATATATGTGATAGTCTGGGTAATAATATTTAAAAATCAAAGATTCAATAAACACATCACTTTTGCTACTTCCAGCAGTTAAGAAGCTAACTGGCCTTAGTTGATCTCCTTTCAGGAAAGTGTTTTATATCCTTAAGATTATTTGTTTCACAGGGGACCCATGAATTTTGATTTGGTTCAATCCCAGAATATTAGATGCACTTCTTCATCTTGGTAAATGTGTAAACTATTTCTTGTCATCATGGCAATTTTCACCTTAAATAGCAGATCGCCAAGATTTTTATTTTGCTTGAAACAATGGTGTAGGATGGCTAGATGAGTTGCTTTGAAAGAGAGGTGAAATTATTCATTATGTTGCAGACTAAATAAAGCATTATTCAGGTACTAACTTTAATTAATACTTTGCAAAATTACTTTCTACTACAATTCTGAGTGAATCTCTCTATAGTCCTATTTCTCTAATCATCACCACAAACTATTTTTCATGTTTTGTACTATTTGCATGTTTAAGTCAACATTTTTACTAATAGCATGGATTTTTGGTGTATAAAACTCTAGAATGTTATTTATCTTGTTTGTGGAAGGTTGTTCAATTGTACATTTTACTACAAAATGTATGGGTGTTAAAGTGGATCCTGTATAATGTTGTTGTTGTTGTTGCATTGCATTTACAGCCTAACGTTTTCTTCTTGGAATGGCTCCAGAGTGGCTTGCATAGCTCAATTTTATCCACACAACACCCTGTGAGGTAAGTAAGGCTGAGAGTCTGTAACTGGCCCAAAGGCTCCCCAGTGAGCTTCATGGCTGAGTGACAACGACAACCCTGTTCAGCAACGTCACCACCACACCATACGACTGATATTTTCTCCTCTAGCAGCCAAGTAAAATATAGCCTGGGCTTTGGGCAGCAAGACTTGTACAATAGCTTGTTCATTGATGAGCTGTCCAGTGAACTTAGAACTCATTGTGAAATGTGTAATTTGCTGGCAGTGGTCACATGGCACAATAAGCCACGCTACATAGTGAGCTGAACAGTGAGGCTTATAAGCTACCCTACCCAAAACCAAGCTGCACAGAAGGAGGAGGGTGTATCCACCTCCCCTTTGGTCCCCCTGTGGGTGTCCCCTTCTCCCTGCCCCCACTGATGAGTGGCAGCAGGGAGCAGAGCAGGACACAGATTGTCCACAGTCCTTGTCAACCCCAGTTCACAAGGACCTCAGGGACAATGGCAGTGAAAAGGATCTGTCTTACCCTGCCTTGCTAGCATGGATGACAAATGTCCCTCCTGTCAGAAGCCACTCTTTTACCTTTCCCTTTCACCTCCCAAGCAGAAAAGGGCAAGAGGCTTCTAGTTATAGTCTTTTTAATACTGAACCAAGGCAACCAGGAATACAAAAGCAGTAGTGTTAAAAAAAGACACCACTCAAGTTAGGAAGCCAGCTACTTAGAGGATTAGTGCTCCAACCAGGAGGTTGACCCCAAATGGAATCTCCATTTTCCTTGCTCACCCAACCAGAGTTAGCTCTACCCTTTCCATTCCCACTCCTTCTGAATGAGATGGCAGGAACTTGGACACTACTCAGTTGGTCTGCTCTTTTGATCTCTTGCTGGATGATGTGACTCATTATGTTGCATTCATTCCTCCCTGGCTCCTCTTGTTCAACAGTGTCTCTCCCAGAACCAGAGGTAGTTTGGTACTTGGCTTATCTCAGGGCATGATGACCTTGGAATTTCAGCCAGGGATTCCAGCGCTGCTGCTCTTCCAATTCAAATTCAACCTTGGAATGCTGTATTTTGGGAGAAGCAGGCTTAGTCCCTATACCACACAATTTTTGCCCCACATCATGGCCACCAGTTGAAAGGGCTAGTAGTGGCAGCACACTACAAGGAGAGCTGTGACGAGGTCGGCTCACTCACAAGTCATCAGGGGCAGTCACACTGCAATTGAAAAATGGTGGCTGGACTGTCCAGGACCACTGCAGCTGCTCTTACCACTGATCCCGCTGGTCAAAATGGGGAAACCATGGAAAAACATTGTAACCACTTTCACACATAATGAGAAGCAATGCTGAAACATATGGAAACCTTAGAACAAACCATTGGATTTCCATCATGCTGATCAGCGTGTCACATTTCACCATCCTTCCAGTATTCACACATAATGGCAAGCCACTCGTGCCCTGGCTTGTTGTTATGTGTGAACATTGTGAACTGCTTTGAGTTAAATAAATGACTATATTCCCACATGGCTATGACCATTTGCCTTCTTCCAGCAGCAGAAGACTCTTGGAATCCAAACAAAATTGCCAAGGAGAAAATATGGGTGAGAGAAGTAGCCATGGTCTCCTTTCCCAATCCACCAGATATTTGAAAGGTTCTAAGGGATCTCTGGGTTGTGAACTGGGCACTTTAGCAAGATGTAAATATACTTATCCAATAAATGCATAAATAGTGCCACAGCTGGAACTTGTACCTTTTTCTGTGGTGCAGCTTCACTACAGCAAAAAGGAGGGAAAGAATTGCATAACAGAAAAATGTGCACGACAGCAGTAAAACACAAAGCAAGCCTTCTTCAGACCCATCATCTCTTCCTAAACTGAGTGCTGGAATGTACATTTTTACTACTGAAAAACAACAATGAAGTTTTCTGATGGCTATTGCAGACCTTTGTGTTCCTCTTTCGTGGGAGCTTGCAATCCTCTCGTAACAGAGTTGTCCTCTTGTAAACTTGTTTGTGGAATGATTTCAAAGGAGCAACGGTGACTTATTGGTTTGTGGAAGGATGTTTTACCGTTTTCCCTCCTAAAAAATGGATCTCTTCACCATGATCTTTACTGTTGTCATCTTAGGGCTATGTTTTGAAAGTTAGTCTAAACATTTTAATACTGCCAGCTGTAGCTCAGCAGAATACTCTCTGTGAACACAGGAGGGGAATACATCTTGTGCTGTGATGACTTCTAGACTGGACACGATGGTGCACACAGGAATGCCTCAGAGGACAGTTCAAAAACTTTAATTGATGCAGAAGTTAGTACTAAAGTTGCTTTTGCCCCTCTGCAAATAGACCATCCTATAACTTTTCTGTATCAATTATTTTGGCTTCCTATTGGTTTCTGAGCTGCTTTTATCTGACAATAAGAAAATCAGTAAGGCTCAAGTTTGCTGAGATTCTCCAAGTCTGGTCACTGTTACCATTCCTGAATGTGGGCTTCAGTGTTGTTATCAGTATTATGCTTTTATTGTTGTTTTAATAGGAAAAGTCTGCATTTAGGTACACATTTTCAAAAGCACACACTCAGCTGCGTTCATTCACAAAAGAATGCATTTTTCAAGAGTGCATGTGCCTACTGAACACATTCTACAAACATGATTGAAAGTTCAGGAAAAGACAAACTTTGCATGTTTGTGTTCTGGAGTGGAATCAGGACAAGGAACTGAACGAACTGAAACAAATTTGAACAAACGGACTGAAAGAAATTTCTCATGCATTCCGAGGTCTAGGCTTTAAAGCCCTAAACAGGTTGCAATTTGCCTCTCTGAAATTCTTCCTACACCTATTTAAGCCCATCTGTGCATGGACATCAGTGTCTTGGGGACCTGTTCTCAGCCTCATCATTAAAGGATACTAGATTGATGGGGAATAACAGTGATGCTTTCTCAGCAGTGGCCCCATATTTTTTAAAATTCATTTTCTTCCTCAACATCAATATGTCTTAACATAAATATGTCTAAATTTTTAAGAAATCCTTGAAGCTTTAAAAAAGATTCTGCATTTTAGTACATGTTAATTATAGTAGTGTCTTTAGATAGAAGATAGGTTCAGAGGACACGTGAATAAGCAATCCATTGTGGGTTGTTCACAGAACAGCCTATGGTGCAATCAAAAGATGACTAGCTCACAGTGTATTGTTCTACCCTCTCCTTTCCCCTCATATTTGAAGAATGATGATTTTATATTGATATAATTCAAGTGTTATGTTGTATTTCTTTTTGTGGACTGCTCAGTGAGAGCTTTCTAGTCTTGAAAGGCAGTTTGAAATCTGCTAATAAACCAATCAATATGAATGGCATTTAAACTGTAATCATTATTTTGGGAAGAAAGTGCTAGTTGCTATGCAGTTGCATAAGTGGTTTGGTTTTTGCAAAATATCTTATTTTGATCTGGGAAATCTGGCAAAATGTCTTATATTGATCATGATGAGCATGTGAAAAACAGGCCTACCCCCAGTGCAAATGTGGAAGAATGATATGGTGTAGATCACTCCATTTCCAGCATGTGCTGAGATGTAGTGTGGATGCCAATCCATCAGTGATCACACCTGACTGCAGGGTAGATCGTACAGGTGATCTGAATACTTGATGTGACAATAACATACAGCAACTTGCAAGCCAGGGTAACCTATGCTCTAGTGCAAGTGAAATATTTGGTTTTGGGATTTGATTCTGGACAGGGTTTCTTGCAAAATAGTTTTTCTATTGAGTTCACCTCTGACCTCTCCATGTGATTTGGGGAAAATGGAAGTAGACATAGAACACTGCTTGTGTTGTGTGCCTTGTTCTAGAGCTGCACACCTATTACAATTCTGATCAGAATGCTCAGAGCAATCTTTTCTCTTACAAAATGGATGTCAACACTACAGAAGTTTGGATTAATAAGGATACTGATATCAACAGCCAATCCCCCGATAATTCCCTGCTTCTTTTGAGCTCAGCTGCAGTACCTGGGTTTTTGGGTCTGAAGAATTGTTTGTTGGTTTATTGATTGATTGATTTATGGACACTTTGACCTTAGAATCAGCCCGAAAGCTCTCTAAGCAGATAACTATGGTTGTTCTGTGAAGTCTACTTTGTATGGCTTCTGTGAGCTGCAGTACCTGGGTTTTTGGGTCTGAAGAACTGTTTGTTGGTTTGTTTGTTTATTTATTTATGGACATTTTGACCTTAGAATCAGCCCGAAGGCTCCCTAAGCAGATAACTATGGTTGTTCTGTAAAGTCTACTTTGTATGGCTTCTGTGAGGCAATGAAGTGTCTACACAAGCTTGAGGCTTTGTTTTGTTTTTGTCAAAAGTATGTAGCAGTTGCTGGTGATTTTCTGAAGGGAGGGAGAGAACAGTTTTGAATATTGTTATGTAGGGCCTGGATCAGGAAAATGTGATTCTGCTTGTCTAGGTGTTCTAATTAGGAACCAAAGAACAAATGAGAAATAACATTTGATTCATTTAATTTGTTTAGAAGGTGCCTGTTTAGCTGAGGTGGACATTTAGTGAATTTGGCCTGTGATAAAAGAGATCCTTAAAAGCGTGTAACAGCAGAAGAGCTCTTGAGTCCTAATAATGTGTCACTAAGCATTTTCTTAAACACCCAAATGATTTCTTATGTAAAGAAAATAAGAAATCCCTTTACTAACATTACTTGTTCAACTTTTCCCTAGTGCTGGTGCCATCTCATGCCTAGATACTAGGAAGATTTAAAAGTATTCTGAAAGAATAGGTGGCAGTGGGGAAGGGCAGCTTGTGAAACTCTGCATTATTGTGGTGGAGATGTCCCCAGGCCTCTAAACATAGTATTTGCCATACATAGAAGTCCCATAGGTGGGACTGCTCGGTGGAAGAGCAGTTGCCTATAGCTGGTGGCAGTAGGGGGTAACAAAAATGCCAGTGGGGGTATGGATTTTCCCAGCTCCGATATAATGTTGTGAGTAATCCCTGTTGCAATGCAAAGTATTTGGGGCCGGGTTGGGCTTGCATGGGCAATTATGACCCAAAGTTTTCCAAGTGGCCTGCTGTTGACAGAGCTGGAACTGCCAGAACCAGTTTGTTGCTTTGGATCAGTGCAGTCACCCACTTGTTTGGACTCTCCTTGGACCAACACGCCGAGCACGGTGCACTTCAAAATTTACCCCTGCACAACTGGTCATGATCGCTGCTTAAGATTATGCACTAGTCATTGCGCGATATATTTTTCCCGCTGTTCCTCTGGCTCATGTCATTGCACAATCCATCTGTCTGCAGCTGCAAAACACCCATTAAAATGCTAATTGGAAAACATATTTTCACGGTGGACTTCCGCAATTCAGTTGCTCGGGGTTAACAATTTTCATAACTCAGTTGACTCAGTTTATCCCTCAAAGCCCTGATTTATTTGTGGAAACTTCTTTCTTCATGGCAGCACATTGTGTTTTGAAATATTTACTGTATTAAAGAAAAAACATATTTAAAAGAGAAAGGCAATGGGCTGTCCTTTACCTATAAATTTTCACTCCCACTCCTGGCTTCAGGCAGAGCATGTGGAAGGAAGTCTGCATTTGGCATTATCATTTTTGTCAAATCTCCTTGACATTCCTGGGATGTTAGATTCCTAAGAATACAGCCCTGGTAGTCTGTCAAATGCCTCCTCTTCCCTTCCAATACAGGGAGTCATGATGAACAGGATTTTTTTCTTTTTACATTTTCATTATAGAAATGATATAGAGAAATAAATAATGATCCCATGCAAGTTTTACATTAAATGGCTACATTTAAGCCGATCTAAGAAGCCCTGATCTGATATGTTCATGCTATGGGAAAACTGCTCTTTCACTGGGCAGTCCCACCTATGGGGTCTCTTATTTTTAGCAAAGTTCAATAGTTGTGACAGTGTTCAAATAGTCCTATAAAAAGGCTGAAATATCTTTCATTAGCAGGTTAGCAGGGAACAGAAAGTGTAGGACGGTCCATTCCACTCTGCATTTCTTATGTTCCAGTGGTTAGTGCATGCATGTGTACATGTGTGTGTGGTGGTGGTGTTTTTAAGGAAGTGGTAAGAAACTTATTTCAGCTGAGGGCCGAATTCAACTTCAGAAAAGCTTTCCATGGGCTGTATTTAAGTGCTGGGTGGGCCAAAAGGAAAAAGGGTGGGACCAGCAAATTCAAAACTTCACCATATTTTACCTTAAATCTCTTAGCACTTGTAACTGAACCTTAGGAGAGACAATTTAATCTTTTAGTTTGTGGGGAGAAGGTCATGCAAAAAACTAGAAAACCAGAAACACTGATGAGCAATTAGGAGAAAAGGGTGTGTGGCCATGAAGAGGAGAGTCAGCCATTGAGGAGGGCCAAACTTGGCCCACAGACCTCAAGTTCCTCACCTCTAGTTTCAGGGCTATGTGAACCTGGCCTGCCTGCAGAAAGAGACTGAGGACTGCACATGTTGCAGCCATTTTCAAGTGCAATTCTCTATTTTTTAGTTGAACAAGAAGGGAATGAGAGGGGAGCTAGAATATTTGCATGGCTTTCAGACATCCAACTCATAATCCCTTTTCCGTCAAGTTTTCTTATTATCTTTCTGGAGACCAAAATTGTAATTTTACCACACAAACTGGTCCCAGTGATAGGCTTCAATGCCTGGCCTCTGGCAGCAAGGGCTTTGTCGTCATTCTCAACAGGTGCCAATCCATACTGTCATGTACAGGTAAGTGTTGTGTAGAAAATTAGGAAGAGATATCAATATTTGCTCCTTCATTTGTTCCAGTTTGGCACCAGGTCAGTTGATGAATTTCACCAGCAGGTTGTCCGTATTTTAAACTTATTATAAAAAGGAGTAAAGGGAAGGGTCTTGAGTAGTGCAACTCTATTTTGGAAAAGAACTTTTTCAGCTACAGTTGTGGAATGCCTTCCCTAGAAAGGCTTGCCTTGCTGCTAAGTTTAGGAACTTTACAGGGCCCATTAAAAACCTTTTTATTTCCCAGATTTTCTGTTTTTATGATTGTAAATCCCTTACTGTACTTTTAGATCTTTACTCTGCTGCTGATTCTAGTTTGGTTTTTACAATGATGTCTTCAACTTTTAAATGTTTTATATTATGCTTTCTCTCATAGGTGCATTTTATGGTTTATACTGTTGTAAAGTGCCAAGAGCATTTTGGCTATTGGATGATATAGAAATGTAGTACAGAGATATAAAAAGCCTGCCTCCCAAAAGAAACTTATGGGGCTATATTAGTTAAAAAGCATAGAAATAATTTTTGATTTGGCAGGTTTTCTTTAAGTGACTAGGGGCTTAAAGAATGTCCTCCACATGCACCAGGGCAGTATACCTTCAAACTTCTGGTGGACACCTACATGGCTCATCCATACAAAAAGCTGACAAATAATGAAAATATATTCACCCACACAGATAAAGAAGTTGACATTAAAAAACAACAATTAGTTGTCAGGAAGGAGGGTTGTAAACTAATCTCCTTTCTAACATCCTAGTTTTCCATGTTCAGGGATATTTTCAAAATTTTAGGTTACACCTGTTACAGATGGTACTCTGAAGGTACCTGGTACCCTGCAAAGTCAACAGTATGGAACAGTGCAGGCAAAGGTTTACCATCTCATATAGCAAATATGGTAAATGTTTCTTATTTACCCCCACTTGCCATGAACTTTATAAAGGAAATATATTAGTACGTTTTTCCCTATGGATTGATATGCTACTAAGGGGTTATGGAAAAGAAGGAAAGAATAGTCATAAATTATGGAAATTAATAATATTTCAATAAATTAATATTATGGGTCGATAAAGTGACACTACGAATTTATTTATTTATTTGTGGTTTGTATAGAATTGCAAAATGGTCACACCCACCTGGCAGCTTTTCTGGCAAGCTTTTGCTGCATTCATGACCAGGCTGATGAAAGTGGGTCAGAAGCAACCCGATTTTGAAATATATATGCCTCTATAAAGACAATTTAGTAAAATATTTGAAATAAGAAGGAAGTATAGCACACTATTCCTGCCTTCCTCCACCCCCCCCCCCCCCCCCCCCCCCCCCGTCTTCTTGTTGTATAAATAACCCTTTGCACTTCAAGGGTCATTAAATCACAACCGTTTGTAATACAATTACAGTCAGCAGACTGGTCTTCAGGCTGTTTGGTAATTTGCTTGTTAATATATTAGCACAATGCATTGATCAAGTGGCTAATCCAATCACACGCTTCTTATTGATCCATTATTGAGCACGGTAGGTACCCATGATCGGTTTTTTTTGCTCCAGCCCAGTCAATAGCAAATGCCAATTAGCTTCCCTCACACCTAATTAGCTTATGAAATAAGCCAAACATTTTCCTTTGCCCTGAAGGCAAGGATCAATGGAAGGCTTTGACAGCTGAATTCAGATTATCTTTTCCATCAACCTGCCCCCCTCCTTTGCACAGGCACGCCAATTCACACTGAAATGAACACTTTTGAAGACTTTCTAATTTGAGGACATCTGAAAAGCAGCTGCCATGTCTGAAAAACACAAGTACAGCTGTAAACAATCAATCACAATGGTGAGGAATTCTGGCCCTTTACGTTGGCATGTGGTCTGTCAGACCAAAAAAATAGAGACATAAAAGAGCAAGAGGTCAGAGGTACCTCAAGTCAGTGAAATGGAACATGCACCATATTTCATTGGAAAGGCGCTATTTGCACAGAGCAGCCTCCCCCAACCTGGTGCCCGCCAGATGTGCTGGACTGTGACTCCCATCCACCCTAGCCAAAAGGGCCGACGGGAAGGGGGCAGAGGGGAAAGCCAGTGCAGGGCTTTATCCTCCCAAACCAGGATTTGTTCCCTAAAAGAGAGGCCGTCTTTCTGCTTGCAGCTAAGGGAAGGGAAGCCATACGGCCAACAGTTTCTCCTGTTCTTGCTGGCCCAAGACTAGAGGCTGGAACCTTCTACTGGCAATGTGGAATTCCTCTGCTGAAAACATAAACACATGCTGATTACAGATATTAACTATGGCAAACACATGTGATGTTGCAGCACCATCATTTGAGGACTTCTTCTGAGCTCCTGACTGACTTGGATCCAAAGGGCTCTTGCACAGATGTAGATGCACTCCGAAGACTTCACCCCATGTTCCCGTGTCCATCCCATTCCATTCAGCAGCATCTGGAGCAGGATTCACAGGCTTATAGGAAGAGTGAAATGCCAGGAAACCTCTACTCTGCCTTCTTCTCTTGATCCAATTCAGCACTTTTCAGGAACATATTGGGGTCCAAAAACACTCCTCTCTCCTTTTTGGATGGTTTGCTGCCAAAACCTGCAAGAAATCAACAAAACAAGTTTACAGTGACCCATCTTCCTCAGTCTTTCCCTTCCTCTCTAATCAAAGCCTTGGTTTTACACATCATCCTGTACATTGTCTACAATCATCCATGCAACAAATGCAAGGAGAAAACAGAAACAGAAACCGGGGGCAGGGGATGTGCAGTGCAGGGTGACAGAACAAAACAGCAGCAGTTAAGATGAACAACAATGCTGAGGAGGACAAAACAAAACTGAGTATTCACATAATCGGTTTTACCCAACAGCACTGATTTTGGGCTGAATATGGAGGTTGAATCCTATTTAGCGCAGGATTCTGGTATACTAGGTCTCAAAGTTCTTTAGTCATGCATAGATAGATAGATAGATAGATAGATAGATAAGGGAGAAAGAAAATATTTTCTGTTCAATTAGTTTTCTATGGAAGCAAGCTGTTTGGGGGTCAGCCACAGAATTCATGCTGATTTAATACATCAGGTCTCTCCTCTGTCACTACAACCATCTACGATGCATAGTCAGGGCACTGAGAGAGATCATGAAAAGCCCGGCTTCTGTGACGCACCCCCTGTTGCAGTGGGCAGCAAACTGGGGTTGCAGCAGTGCTGCTGTGAACGGAGCTTGGGAATGGCATGGGGATAACGACTGAGTTTGCATGTGCAATCCCTACACGGATTAAGGGATGCCTCCACTGTGCTGGAGCAATGGGCTGTTACTCATGCAGGGCACAAATAACCCCCCTGTTGTGCTGGCGCAGCTTGGAACCGTGGATCCAGCTGTTCATCTTTCAGGACAAGTTTTTTCCCCTGTGTGTGCATTCATGTTTTGAATGGATATTTTTCCATTTAGTAAGGGGTCTTCGAGGAACAGCACAATAGCAGAGTAATGGTAGCTCAGATGAGTTAATAAAAAAGAGAAAGATCTTTAGTTTTCTTGCTTCAGGTTATTACTGTCAGAACTATGTCATGCTGCTTAAATGACATTTTTTCCTTGAATCAATTTTATTCCATGAGATTGTTTAGATTATCAAGATTTCAATTTCCCTTTTTATTCTACATGCTTTAAATTACTTAAAGTTACAATTGAATAAAAGCTAGGCATGGTTTAGAATCTATGTATGCATTTTTAGATCAGTGAGGTCAAACCATTACTAAAATAATTTGGTTATTTGTTTTGTAAAATAAACATCCTCAGATGGAAATTATAATGATAACATTTCCAAAAAGCATTTTTCCATTGTTTTTAGTTATATTATTCCTAAAGGCAGAAAACATTGTATAGCAAGCTATTTATTTTAAAACATTTATATACTGCTTCCCATTTTAAAAAACACAATGCAAACAATAAAGCACTATGTGTACAAAAGCATTTAAACATTTTGTTGTTGTTGTTACTGCCTGGTATATTGCAAAAGAGACGACATTCCAGAGGCAGGTGCCACACAGAGAAAACCCCTGGCCATGCTGCTGCCAGGTAGGATTCCACAGGATGGGGGACAGATGGCAAGGTGTCCCACGAGGACTGAGCTATACAGAGGAGACCATCTTTCTGGTAACCTGGTCCTAAGCTGCTTAGTGCTTTCTATGTCAACAATGATACTTTGAACCTAGCTTGGTAGTGAAACAGCCACCAGTGCAGCTGCTTCAGCACAGGTGTTCTGTAAACATAGACGGCATACCATAAAACAGCCTCGCTTTAGCAATTTTCACTAACTACATCTTTTGAACAAGCCCCCCACAAGGACACCCCCACATAAAGGGCATTCCAGTAGTCCAGTCTCAAGATTACCAGTGCAGCGGTTAACCCATTCTTGTCCAGGAATGGGTGTGGTTGATATACCAGTTGATGGTGAACAGCATTCCATGCCATGGAAGTCTTTTGAGCTTCTAATGACAATGGTGAGTATGGGCACTCCCACAGACTGCATGCCTGCTCTTTCTGCAAGAGCCTAACCTCATCTAGAACAAGCAAACTCCCTTATTCTCATGGCTGGTGGGAACCGCTGCCCCATTGTCTCCATGATGAAAATGAATACATCTGTGGTGCATTCCTGTGGACCATACGATAATGATGATCTCCTTCAGTGTCACTGGAGGGGAAAGTCCAATTCATTCTGCAAAGCTCCAGCATCCAGGCTGTCCCGTTGGTCATGTTCTACAGGTTTTAAAGGGAAAGAGGAATAGATTCCAGGAATGGGTCGGACGCTTTATCCAAAGCCCTCCCATTCCCCAGATGCCACCCCAGAACACTTTTAAAAGCAGAAAAGAGTACTGCTACCTTCTGCTCTGGCTGGTGTAAGTCCAGAAGGGCTACGGAAGGGGTGGGCCCTCTGTCACAGACTCACCTCCACCACTGATATCCATACGTTTGCTCTTCTAGGGTTGCCACAACCCTATACTCACTTTCCCTGGAGGAAGCCCACTAGAGCTCATGTGGACTTACTACTGCATGGACATGCATAGAGTTATGCTTTGAGTCAATCAGACTGATTGATTAAATACCTCTTGACCGGCTAAATAGGTGATCCTGAGTAATCAGCCAACAGATTTCTTATTATTTTTAACTGAATTACTTCTGGAACCGCAGGGACAGCTGCTGCCCTCCCCACTATATTTCATCACCTTTCTATAGATCCCATTATCCAACCACAAGGTGGTGTTGGGATATAACTGCATTATAGCAGAATTGCAACAATAGGCAAGACTTTCATTCTGGTTTGTTCTGCAATTGAAGGTAATAGCTGACTTTTCTCTGAAGGGAAAAATGATGCAGAAATGGCTTGAAAACATAGGAGGCTCTGGAGCATGACAGCAGGGTGAAAGGACCTGTTCGAGAGGTCTATCATGTAGAGAAGCCCTTTGCCTTTCATGAAGCTGTGTCCAGTATTATGCTAGTCTGAGTTCGACCTATGAAGACATGGATTATTCATAGGAACTGGGAGAGTCATGTAAATGTGTAAATTGTGCTACTTCGAATAGACTCTTCTCCTAAGTATCTTCTTTTTTCTCCTTACCTGCTTTTCTCTGTCTCATACCCAAAACAGACACTGTGGAGTAGAGCTTGCCAGAAAGAATCTGATGCAGATACATATTCCATCATGAAGCTCCCTAGATGGCTCTAGGCAGAATTCCATGCCTGGCATCTCCAGGCAGGGCTGGAGAAAATCCACCCAAAAGAAACCCAGGAATGCCATTGTCTATAGGTGCAGAAACTGCACTGCATGTGGCTTTCTAAAATGGTGCCTTGGAGGGTCTTGGGATATCCCGTTTGCTCCTTGAAGCCTGGGAAATAGTGAAAAATGCTCTGCTGTCTACTGAAGAGATTAGTTTCCATTGTAACACCTGAGCTAGAGTTAAATGACCAATTTCAACAAGCCTGAAGAAAAACAAATGTAATAGAAGGTTGTTTCAAATTTTTCTGAAGCAGAATATGTTTCCCTTCATGCCCCCTTCTCGCTCCTGACAGAAGCTAAAATGATCGCACTGAATTCTCAGATGTTATTTGCAGAAGGTCTGGGGTAGGAGAATAAAGGCAGAGCAGCTCTCAGGGGCACTGGATGCTTGTTGCTCTACTGAGTAGCAGAGGCAGGGCTCTGCATCAGCTCAAACGGGCTGGGCTGCGAGGCAAAAGGCCTGCGCTGGGATCCCCGTGGCGTCTGGCGTCCCTGCTCAGACTGTCAAACAGCAGCCCGATGCGCTGGCTGTCATGAATGCAGCAGCTGACAAAACAACCTGCACAACCGCCACATTTGGAGCCCAGCTGAACGGAAAAGGGAACACTGTCAATCAGTACTCACACATGAACAGTGTGAAACATAATCACCGGGTGTTCTTGCTATTTAGCCGTGCTCCTTTATGATTGATCCTTGTCAGTCAAGGTTGCCTTTTAGCCCAGCATTGCCAGAGTGAGAATGACCAGCTGAAAGTCCAGAATAAGAGAGATGTGGATATGTATAATTGTGGGTGTGGGGATTGCTAGAATGGGCAGACTGGTTGGTCTGGTTTAGCTAGGCCACTTCTAGATCTGTGAATGAGAGACCTTCCCTCCCTCTCAACCCACAAAAGGAATGTGCTAATTAAGTTTGTGTGAAGAACAAAGGAATCAGGTGAGCCCATCTGAAAAGGAGACCAGAGACCTGAATTTGCTTTCTGGCAGGAACCCTATGGCACAGTGCTTCTTCTGGGAGGAGGACTCCCTTGGAACTTAAGGCTGGGAATTGCTATCTTAGTTCACTCTGTTCAGATGTGCAAACACACCTGTTATCACAGAAACACCATCAGTCTCTCCTGAGCTCTTTCTGAGTCTTGGAACCTAAGGATCTTGGGTGATCACTGGACCCCGTTGGAATGGGGCTCATGTGCTTGAGGTTATATTACATTGACATATTGCATCTCCTCTTGCTCAGCAGTGCTACAAAGTCACTCAAAAGAGTGGTTCTGCAACTGGTACATGATTGCTATAACCCAAACAACCCATTCTGCATGATTTCTGCACACGGCTCTGGTTATTTTGCTCTCTGTCGCTGTGTGTACCTACGGCCTGCTGCAGATGAGCCCAAGACCCATGGTTGCTGCTTTAAGTGGGTCCCATTAAGTGACTGCACATGCCAAGGAGGACAGTTTTGCCTGCCCTTGCAAAGCCATGTGGGGTGCAAGGTGGAGGTTGCTTGGCTCTCCACATCACAGCTGCTTCACATAAATGGCTCCCCAGGCATTGTTACTGGGGAGCAGCAGCCTGAGTAAATTCTGAGCAAGCACCACATGCCCAGATCCTTCTATGCCTTGTGAATACCATCCGAGAACTGTGAGACCTCCACAAATGATTCAGCATCTGGCTTTGACAGGTTTTTAAATCTGGCCTTTTGACTTGATTCACTAGATTCCAGGGAATGATGTGTGGCTGACTGAAGATCGTGGATTTGAACCAAGTTCAATCCATCCACTTCCTTCTCCCCAAATCCTTCCTTAAGGTCAAGAGTGACAGTTCAAATGTTTTCTCTGTAACCAGTACCTTGGCCTGGTGATGTAATAATAACAATGCTCTGACTTTGCAATCTCTATTTTCTGGAAATACAAAGGTGGCTACCCATTTCCTTTCAGTTTTGTACCCTTCATGTATATCCATAATTAAAATGTCCGTCTCCAGCAAAGGAAATCGCAGGTGACAAAGAAGGATATAAATCAACAATGCTTCAAATTGCCAGGACATTTATGGAGTCTACTCAGAAGTAGGCCCCACTGAGTTTCTACCACAAAAGCATATATAGCAGAGGTGTTGAATCTGAGACCTCATTTGGGCCTCTGTAGTTTGCCAGATGGCCACCCTAGTTTTACCAGCTCTCCAAGCGTTTGTTCATTTTGTTTGTTTTCTCTTTCTGTAAAAGGCTGAAGTTCCTCTCCCAAAGCTTAGCTTTGGTAATAAGAACTTTAAGCTTAAACTATGCTGGTAATTGTTGCTCTGCCCCTTTTCTTTCAGGGGATTGCAGCCCCATGAGCTTCCCCAAAATTAAATTCAGTCCTTGGACTGTAGAAAGTTCAACACCCCTGGCATATATATATGATTTCAGCCTCTAAAAAAAATCAGTATTTACAGAGATGGGGAAGAATGCTTCAGTATGAGGAGTGTGCCAAGCAAATGCATCTCTCTCTCTCTCTCTCTCTCTCTCTCTCTCTCTCTCTGCTCCTTTCTTTCCTCACTCACCTCTTTCCTCACTCTACTCTCCTTCATCAGGAATTTAAAATGACTGTTTAAAATAAGACATAGCAAATAAGCTAGCAGAAAGGCATCATTTCAGTGTGAGCTGATCCACTGTCCCAGTCATGATTTCTTTATACTTTAATTGGTTTTTGCTTCACAGGGTGCAATATATATGCAGTTATTTCTACCTGCAGCGAGAGGAGCAAGACAGCAGTCAGATATTTAGTTTGACTGTTTCTCTTGTGTACCTTCTTGCAGCAGAGGCTAAAAATCAAAGTCTGAAGGCAACATAGTAACCAGCTCAAATTTTGATAATATTGCCTCTTAAGAAAACTTCAGGTTTAAAGTTTGCATTTCAATTTACTTTCCCCGTCCACCATACTTCCTTCTTTGCAGAAGTGACTTCTCCTCCTCTAACATTTGGTGTGCATGCTATCACTGGTACGTAATGGCTCCCACTTCTGTGATTGGGGTGATACCTCAGGGCGCAAGGCTTATCCAGGTCTGGATTCATTTGGTAGCAGGTCACAGGAAGCTGACTGCTCTTTTGTAATATTTGAATTCAAGTATAATCATACAAACTGCCCAGAGAGCTTTGACTACAGGCGGAGCAGAAATGTAATTAATAATGATAATACTATCAGCATAGACAGGGGCCGAACTTAAATATTCCAGCCAGTAGACATAGGCCACAGGTCCTACATCATTGCTATAAGAAAAAGCCAGCACCTCATAAATTTAGAACAGTCTACGTTCCCTTTGCCTCATCATTTCTGTCAGGAAATTCACACGACCTTTCCCTTGCTCCACCTCCCTGCACTGAATGAATGTGCAAGGGGAGCCATGGGCCAGATTCACAACTCCAGCCACCAGTGTGAATGGCAGGCGTACTTCTGTGCCCTCTGCATGTTCACACAACATGGGAGCAGACTGCAGATGCACTTACATACATGCATAGAGCTCATCCATGCAAAGAGGGATCCTGACTGGGCCAGAGTCCTTTCTCATTCATTACAATTATTTACATAGTGCCCCTCAGGATCCCAGGCTTACCAAGGTGATTTGAAAGTAGCAGAAAAATGATAAAGTCACAACAAACAGTTTTAAGAACACTTGTAGACAAACCATTAGGAACCTTCCCTCTAACCCACAGACTGGACCATTGATAGATGATTGCTGTGGGGCAGGGAGAATCAGGCAAGAGCTGAGTCTGCTGGCATCCTCATCTAGGCTGGAACTCTTCCCCAGGGCACTTGGGGGGGGGGGATTGTTCTGTGCTGCAAAGGGGGAGAGGGAATCTGAGGTCTTTTGCACCTGCTTCACTCCATATTTTCTTTTGTGTGGGGTAGTTCCACACCTACCTGCTTCTTTCACTCTGCCCACTAGCCAAAGCTCTGGTTGGTTCATAATATTTTTAAAAAATTTAAAAACATAAAGTGCAAAATACAATATAAACACTAAAATGGTTAAAACTACAGTATAAAATAGAAAAACTAGACTTAAACCTGGCAGTAGTATGAAGATGTAAAATACAACACAGGACTTAAGGTGACTGAAAGTAAAAAAGTAAAATTCTTGGGAAAATCAGACAGCTCTCACCTTCAAATCAGGTTCAGTCATGGACTGGCAGCCATAGCCTAATTTGATCCCTGTTAACACTCTTCCTGCCTTGCTTTGTACCGGCAGAACTTTCTGGATGATTGGAGTAAAATCAACTCCATTGCAGTAATCAAACCAAGAGCAATATGATCCAAGCACTCTTTCCTATGTCACCTCTACGCATGGAGAGAAGGATGGTGGGTGCTTCTGCCAAGGGCAAAGGTGGCAGGGAGTGTAGCTGCAAAGCATGGGAGAGGGGCAAGGCTAGCTTACATGTTCCTTGCCACCCCTCCTTTCAAAGCACAAATGGGACTACGGCTGATATGCCCACCCTGGCCCATGCCATCAGCCCCATCTCCCATTTGCCACAGGCATCTGGACTACATCTTCCTCTCCAGCAGTGGAAACAGAAGGAGAAGCGTGCTTTTTCCCAGCATATGCCCCGCCTTTCATCTTTCATCCTGACCTGGTTCACATGACACAGGGGACCACCACGGGTTAACTCACCCATGGGAGCACTAGACTGCATGCCAGCCAGCATAATTCTGCTGTGGCAGGAGCACACTTCAACTTGGGACGCTGTGCAATCGTGGCTTAACTTTCTTCCTTCACATACAGTTTGTTCTCCTGAATTCCACACATGCCATGCAGGGGCTCAGGGTTAAAAAAAGGAGGAAACTCCTTTGGGGGGGTGGTTCTCATCCAAATAAAGGTCACAATTGAACTAGTTTAAAACAATGGGCAAGCCTCTGTTCCATGTTTCTTTAATGTGCTGTATAGTTCAGCTCTCACAACAGTGTTTTCCTAGTATTGACTTAGATTCTTGCTTTAAGGACGTTAATAGAAGGAATGGCTCTCCACCCTGTATCATCTGCAACTCCCATCACTTCCAGGACAATGGGACATGGGACACAAGGAGCTGCTGCAGTGAGGAGAGGATGAGGAGTCAATGATCCTTACATTTATTTGTTTGTTTGTTTGTTTGTTTGTTTTGTACACCATCTCATAGTCACATGACTCTCTAACCCATTTACATGATAAAAAACAACAGCATAAAACATCCTAAAATGCATACATGATTTTAGGACTCAAGCCTAATTCTGTGTGAGTTCTTTCTCTCGTCCAGAGACCTCTGTATCTCATGGCTGAGGAGTGTCTGATGAGCCCCAGCAAAGGCAAAGGTGACTGAAGACAGAGGAAGGACAGAAATCTTTTCTTCCAGTAACTTTCTTAAATTAGCTTAGATTAGGTTCTAGGTCAATAAACCAAGTGGATAATCATATGTTATGATTCCTGGAGCTTTTAAATAAACAGTCAAACCACCCTGATAGGGTTCTTTACAACTAGAATCTGAATCCCTGAATTAGGGATGCACAAATGTAGTGAAATCTATTTCATCTATTTTTTGAATGTACCTTTAGGCACCTTTAGGTCTGTTTTTATGCAATGGCATTTGTAAGCATTAGTGCAAATTCACAGAAGCACAAATTTGCACTCACGACAATGCATGAATTCCCCCCAACATATGCAAAATGTTCACAATTTAGCCCGCACACAGTTTTTATAATTATTAGCATTTTTCTAAGACTAAATTTGCATAATATTACCAAAAAACGGGGGGAGGTATGCTAGTCCATGGAATCCACATAACTTAAAAAAGCCATGGGTAGATTCTTTGAAATTCAGTTGAGTCAGTTGAAGATTTTTCTGACATCCCTAACCTGGAGTTTTTCTAAGTTAAAACTACATTGTTTGCAAATGCCATTATCGTTATCATTCTCAGTCTCACACACACACACACACACACACACACACAAGCACACATAAATGTCAATTTCTGTAGTTGCTGCTATACTGTCCAACCACCATCCTGGAAATTATATTGTGGTAAAATATAATAATCTAGCATTCAATCTAGTGCTCTAAGGATGTCTTGGATTATGATGCCGGTTAAGTCTACTTTGCATTCTGAAAGTTTTAGTCTAAGACATTTGGAGGAAACAATTTTTTACCAGAATCTGTACTCTGTGTTACATGGGCAGGAACTGGAGTATTTAAATACCCCAAGGAAAAATAGAGTAATTTAACACAAACTTTAAAGAGGCAAGATTATAATAATCAGAGCTGAGGCCTGTTTTGCTTCAGGCACTGATGATCCACTGATGTGTGAAGTGGGACACATAGATCTCAGAGATATTCCTGGGTTTAATGATCTCACCATAGCTTTGATGACTATAGTCCATGTCCACTATAGACATTACTGCAAGATACGGCATGCATGATCCATATCTCCAAGTAACATTTTCTAAGTATGAACTGCCCTTCAGGCTTTAAGAACTGGTTCACAAGCATCTATTCATCATTTGATTTGTCTCTGCATATAAACTGTATAGTCAATAATTTTCATCTTCCTGTATAAACTAATTCCACTGCGTTGCATATATCTGCAATGATGCAGACTTAGATGGATAATTCTGTGTTGTTTGCTTATCAGTGATGAGTTATTCATTTATACAAGTTGCCATTGGATGCCACAGACACTAAGTGAGGAAGATACATGAGCAAACCAACCTTGATTCTATTATGCACACAGAGATTATTAAATGTTCAAAATGTGCACTTAAAAATTAGTTTGGACTCAAGATACATCAGGATGTTTAAGCACAGTGAATAACTTCTAAGACAGATTTCCTCACCTGGCAGCCTCTGAATGTGTGAAGCAAACACTCCTATCGACCCAGCATGCTGACTAGGATTAAGGGTGTTGTAGTCCCAAACAACTGTAGGGTGCCAGGCTGAAGAAGGGTGTTCAAAATCAGGTTGGAGCTATAATAGTAAAAGCCTTTTCATAATTCCCAAATTGTGGAATTCCATGCCTAGTCATGTTCACTTGGTAATTTGTTCCTATATTTTACACACCAGGCAAAGTCAATCCTGCTCTTTCATGTCCTTAATGGAGTCTAATGATGCCTGAGACCTATTTAACTGCCTTTTGCTACTTTGATGTCTGAATTACTTTTACCAGTTGATAACTCATTCACACATGTAAGTCACCTTTTCATTCTACAGTCAGCAAGTGATGCATCTCTGTGTGAAGTGGCCTATAGTCTCTCAGCTCTTTCTACTAGTACTATGCATAGGATTGGACTGTACAGGTAAGTTCTATGCAGAGTTATTTGGAAGCAAGTGTTAGAAAGCACATCAATTCAAAGGGAGACTGTAGGCAAGAAATTTGAACTGAGACCTGGAAGGGCAGCAATGAAGAAACTAGAACGGATCATCAAATATAAGAAACTTTCACTGCAGGCCAAGGCCAAGATGATGCATGCTACTGCATTCCTGATTACTATGTATGTGGGTGAAAGCTGGACAATGAAGTAAATGTACAGGAAAGAAACTGATGTATTTGAAATAAGGTACTGGAAGAAAATTTGCAAACACTCTGGACTGATGGAGGGTGATCAAGTGGGCCGTACATCCTACTAGATCCCTAGCGGTTGTGCACTATGCAAAGAGCTTTGGTTATTGGGCAAAAAAGTAAAAGGACGAAGACAAAGACGAAGACAAAGAAATAAAAATGTTGATAATAGATTAAATTAAGCCTTGTAGCAAAACTGATGGCGCAGAAAATACTTGGGATATATCACAAGATGGCAAGAGTTGTTGGAGAAGACAGTAATGCTAGGGAAAGTCAAAGGAGGAGGAAGAAGAAGAGGAGGAGGAGGAGGAGGAGGAGGAGGATCAACTATGAGATGGATTGATGCCATAAAGGAAACCACAGCTTGAATTTACAAGACCTGAGCAGGGTTGTCAAGGACAAGGCACTTTGGAGGGCCTTCATTCACAGGATTGCCTGAAGTCCGAGACAACTGGACAGCGCATGCAACAAAGGAGAATAGGGCCATCGATGGCTCCTAGCTCTGCTGTCTTCATGCTGTTTCCAGTATCAGAAGCAGTAGGCCTATGTATGCTTGGAGGCATGGGTAGTAGGCAGCTTTTGCACTTACGACCTATTTGGAGTTTCCCATCTGTGGCCTTCCATTACAACAGCTCTTTGTGAATAATCACCACTGAACAGTAGTCTTACTTCTGAATAAGCATGGGAGACGTTTTAGCTGCCAGTCTCCTGTCCTTACTTCTTTACCTGGAAGTAAGTGTTACTGAACAGAGCATAACTACCTTCAAGGTAAAAAGGCAGAGAATCATAGAATATTTCTTGTAACCACTATGTTGTTCAGTTAGTGTACACAGAAGCAATATATGCAACTGAATTATTCTTCAGAGATTACCTTTAAAATAAGTTTTTCATGTAGAAATGGAGCTTTCCCTGATGTTGTTGCTTATAGTTGTTGCCTCATTTTTTTCTTTTCCACTAACCAGTTTTGTCAAACACAGATTGATTAGTGTTCAGACAAAAAGTAATTTTAACATGTGCAAATATTTTAAATAATTATATGCAAATCATCTTTTTTGTACTCATGGAAAAATACATTCTTGTTAATAATGAGTTTTTGCTTCTGAGGCATCACTTCAACATACCTAGAGTTTGGAAATGGTTAGTGCAAGTACAACCTAAAGGTACTATACCTCACAATTCAATTAGTACTTAATAAACAATAAAAATCATGGAAATTAGTGGACATCAAAGATCATGAATTGTACCCACCAGAGATCTTTTGAGCTTATCTGAATATACCCAACAAATTTCCAGTATTGTTAAGTACATAGAATTCATAGATAGACCTTATATATACCATATATTCCAAAACAGCTGACATGAAACTTCACAGTCCTTTGATCAAATTGGTTGGAAACAGGCCTTAAAGCACTGACAGTCTGGAGCAATAATGCTTCAGTCATCCTAATGCATAGTTCACTTTCAAAAATCACATGCAGATTTTGAAGATGAAAAAAGATTTTTGTTCTACTCTTTCTTTTCACTTCGACTTATGTGGAGATTAAAGAACAGGTGCTTTGCAAACTGGTACAAGCTTAGGAAGTTTCTGTCCTGAAAACACTGTAAAGCAGACTGTGTCTCATTTTCAATGCAGTGACTGAAACATTTCCATTAACAATATATTTGCCAGATTTCATGAATATGTACCTGAAAAATAAGTTTGAAGAGACTTTCTCAACAGTAAATATATCCCACTTGGAAAGCAAGGATTGTCAGGTTAAATGTTTCCAACAAACAAAGAAGATTTAAGCCTAAGGATATAAGGATATAAATATAATAAGAACGTATACACCTGTAGCATTGTGCAAAATGGACTACTATTTAATCTCATGGGAGCAGATTGAGTGTAATAGGATTTCCTTTCCTTCCCCCTTCTGCACTCCCAAATCTGAGGGGTCACCCAACCCTTTTGGGCAGATAGGGGCATCCACAAGAGGATACAGAGGGAAAGAAATCCATTCCATCAGTGCAGTCCATTCCACTGGAATTCAGACACCAGTGGTTACAACTCATAGACTCAGTTTGTATGGCCACATTCTGGGCATCATTGCCTAATGACTGGTCCAGGCACAGCTTGTCACGTCACCTTGTTTCATCCAAGGTGATGTGCAAATTGTTCATGGACACAGCCATACTCATGTCTTTCTACCTAATTCATTGCTGTATTAGAAGCCCTGTAATATCCATACCTCGATAAATATATTCCTATGTACTTAAAGATACCATTCCGCCATATTTTTCTAGTGGATAAGCCAGAAACAGAGCTTGTTCTAGTTAATGATGGTCAGGAATTATGGGGCTTAAAAATATTTTACTACTGCTAATCTAGATAATGTTCTCAGTTTCCTCATCACATCATTGGGGCTGTGCCAGAAGGGAACATCTTCTTCAGTTAAATGGAACTGAGTGATGGAACTATTGTTCCAGGGGGCCACAGTTTTCTGACAAGCAAAGAATGGTTTTGTTGTTCTCTGAATAGATAAACTGGGTCCACCAGGGAACTCCTTGGACTCCCGCACAAATAATTCAGCTTCAAAAACTTGTTCCAGCATTGTTCCAGAAAAACATTATCAACAGCAAAAGTGACGATAACAGAGCATACTTGGAGTCCAATCCAGCTAAAATATTATTTGTGATGAAGACCTTTTGAATATAGCAGGAATTAAGCTATTCATGCTCTACTATAGCTCTAGAAAAGGCTACCAAATACAAATACAGCTGCTCAAGTTAAATACAACCTGTAATGTGTTCAAAAGAACTCTTTATGAATGAAACATTTTTATATTCCCTAATAAAATTTAAAAACTGCTTGGGAATGAAATTGTGTGTGGCACCAAATTGCTTTGCCATGCTTTTATTAATGAATAGAGAAAGCTTCCTTCTAAACATTTTGGGCATCATACCAGCTTGTGTGGCTATCTATGTTGGCTTAAATTATTCACAATCAACTTTTTCATTTGGGCTTACTTATAATGAACTTAAACTGGATTTAGGCATTCCAGTTTTAAAAAGTGGTTTGCGTATTTATGTTTTGCACATCTGGGGTGAGGTGTCTTAAAAATGGTTCAAAATGGTGTGCGTGAAAATGACATAAATCATTCTCATTCTTAAGGTCATCTGCTTTTAATTCCCCCCTAATGGTATTGAGGCTGACAAGTGCAGAGGAGACAACTTTCAGTTGAATTTCCCTGCCTCATGTAGTGTGATTGGCCTTTCCTCTTCTCTTTCTATTTTTGTGCATTTCTTTTGTTGCTTCCACAATTAATTTTCCTTTCTTTCAACATGGTATTTTATTTTGAAATAATGTAAGCAAAAAAAAGAACATCACAGAACAATAATTATAAAACATCATATTATTAAAACTTGCTGGCTGTGTGCAGTCTTAGTCATGATCAGAGTAGGCTCAGTGAAATCAGTGGGACTTAAGACACACATGTCTAATTTATGACCTTTCAAAAATCAATGGGTCTACACTAAGCATAAGTAAGTCTGGATCAACCCCAACAATTACCATTTCCAGAGGTGTAGTTGTGCTAGTTGTAGCAAAATCATTGAAGACTCTTGTATCACATTAAAGACTAACACAGTTAATATGTCCATGAAAGTTTATGCCAAAAGAATCTCTGTTAGTCCTTAAGGTACCACAAAAATCTTCATTGTTTTCACCGGTTACAGTGCCCAGGATGTTATGGAAATACATCTGGAACAATTAGATTAAAACAGCCTAAGAGAAGTTCACTGTCTATTGAAAGTATTTGTATATATTCATTTTGTAATAGCATCATACTCAGGAAAATATAATAATGCAAGACAACAGTGTCAAAGCTGCAGGAAAGGAAGCATTACCTTAAATAAGGATTTCAATACATATTTAACTGATTTAGGAAAAAATTGAAAAAGCCTTACAAAGTGGTGGAATAATCTCGTTGCATCCTATGGACAAAGGCATTACAGGGTTAACTAGTTTGCCATATCTGACTGCCCATGATAAGGACGCAGGACTTTTCCAGTATTTCCTCTGAAAAGGAAAGGGAGAAGAACTTCCCTGAGTTCATGAATCACTTTCCTTCTATGTTTTTATTTACTTATTTGGTTATTTTATGACATTTTCCAATTGTATTAACGCCTTAAAATCCTTCCTCAGTGTAAGATCAAGATCTTAGGCTGGAATTTAAACCTGAGAAAAAAAGTAGTACAGAATCTTTTATGAAACTGAAGAAGTAGACTTATCTAAACATCTCTAGGGCTTTAATGGGGGATATCTATAATTCTCTGAATTGTATTCCTTTCACAGTGATATTTTGTAATTCCATTCTATTACCCTTGCTTAACATTAATGAGATAAAAAGATCACATTATGGCGATTGATGTTCTTCAAATTAAATGCGCGTTTCCATGTACAAAGCTGCCTGCTAATTTAAAAAACATAGCATGTAACATAGACTCATGACCACGGTCATCACTCAGCTGGGATCAGATAGCATTTTTTATCTATTCATTGGATTTAACAAGGCGTGAGATGGAAGCAGAATACAAAGTGTGGCTACATTATCCCACATCCCCCTTTTGGCCACTTCTTGGCACTCTCAACAAGGAAACTGAGGCTTCAGGTTGCCATGGCAATAAACCTCAAGGTCAAAGGGGCATATGGAAGGTCAGCCAATGACAAAGGAACATCTGAGAGGCCATCTGGATGAGTGACCTGACATAATTAGTCATTAATCCCACTCTTGGGAACAATAGAGTTAGCCGGGAATGTGTTTGGACTTTGATCGTGGTCAGGGTGATCTCATGGGGGAAGGGGAAGAAAGCTCCACTCGGTCGCTAAGCAGATTATGCTGGCATTCTGTTAACTAAAAGAAGAACAGGCAGGCAGAAGTGGCTACGGGAATATGCATTTTGCATGTGCTACATTTCCCTTCAGTCACTACAAGGCCTCTTTCTGGAGACATGTGGCTCTTGGATTAGTTGCGGGATAGGTTTTTTATTTATTTATTTATTTTAGAGTGTTCAATGGAAAGAGAGCAAGCAGTTTACTTAAAATTCTCAGGCAACAGATGGGAAGAGAACTGGAGCGCCAAAAGCACCAGGCAGCTTGGTTTACAGGTGTCAATATTTACCAAGCAGACTTTGCCAGGATCCCTTTTGGGGGAAAAGAGAATAGTTAATCAGTTAAACAATAGCAATCAGCCCTGTTGTCTGAAACAACAGTTTAGAATTAAAAGATGAGCGAGCGCATGGTAAGCACTACCCATCAGCATCTGCCTTTCGCTCCCTCCTCCCCACCCGCCTTCCTATTCTCTCTCCTTTTTGCTTGCATGTCATTTTTTATTACACAGACCAAGGCTTTGATCAGAAGAAAATCTTCACATGTACTGGGGATTCTTCTGCTTGAAACATCGGTGATGTGTCATGATGGATCACCAACATTTTTGTTGAATGTCAACATGGTAATGGTCTCCTTGGGCCTGCTGAAATAATTTTCTCCCCTCAAAACAAATAATTATTTTCATTGTGTCAACAAGGCTAGCCTGAGGATGCAACATAACCATGACGGAAAAGGTATACACACACACACACACACACACACACACACACATATGTGCAGAGTGTATCAGAATAAGAATGCCTACACATTTCTTAAAGGAAATATAGGTTATTATTTGATAAAATTTAAGATATTTCAAGAATTATTTTTAGTTTCAACATTACTATCTATATCTAATTTTACATTAGATAAAATGATAAAATGATTTATTAAAATTTATATTTTATTTTCACATTTTATTTAATAAATCTGAGAGCCAGGTAGAAAGATCACCTGGCCATTGTCTCAATCCAAAGGCAATGGCTTCATTCATCAATGGAGATCAGATCACTCATCCAGTCTGAAGTAGTGGTGCACTCCCTCACACCTCACAATTGCAAGAAATTGCAATGGGGTTCCCAAATTAATTGTTTTCATTTGGGATCTCCAAATGTTTAGCTCCATCATAAGCTAATATGAATCAAAGGATGAGCTATACTGGATCAGACCAAGGGCCCATCTAGTTCAGCATTCTGTTCACACAGTGACTAGCCAACTCCCTGCTAGACAACTACAAGAAAGGCACACATGTAAGAGCACTTTTCTACTCATGCTGTTTATCAACTGATATACAGAAGCAAAATGGCTTCAGTATGGGTGTAATGGTCAAGGCTATGGTTTTCCCAGTTGCAATGTACAGCTATGAAAGTTGGACCATAAGGACCATAAGGAAGGCTGAGCGCCGAAGAATTGAGGCCTTTGAATTGTGGTGCTGGAGGAGACTCCTGTGAGTCCCTTGGACCACAAGGCGATCAAACCTGTCAGTCCTAGAGGAGATCAACCCTGACTGCTCTTTAGAAGGCCTGATACTGAAGATGAAACTCAAATACTTTGGCCACCTAATGAGAAGGAAGGACTCCCTGGAGAAGAGCCTAATGCTGGGAACAATAGATGGCAGAAGAAGAAGGGGACGGCAGAGGATGAGGTGGCTGGATGGAGTCACTGAAGCAGTCGGCGTGAGCTTAGGTGGACTCTGGGGGATGGTGGAGGACAGGAAGGCCTAGAGGGGTGTTGTCCATGGGATCGTGAAGGGTCGGACATGACTTCACAATTAGCAAAACAAAATGGGTGTAATAAGCAATGATCGTGCCCTCTAGTCACTTCTCTTTCTTGAATTTGTCTAACCCTCTTGTAAAGCTTGGTGACCATTAGTGGAAGTGAAGCACAGAGTTTAACTATACAGTGTGAAGTATTTCTTTGTGTCTGTCCTGAATCTTCCAATAGCTGCATAAGAGGAAACCAGTTTCTAATACTATGAAAGGAGAAAAAATGTCTCCCTGTTCACCTTTTCCATGTTATGCCTACTTATTTTATTTATTATTTATTTAAAACTTTTCTAAACCGTCCCATCACAAATGTTTTGAGATGGTTTACAACAAATTTGAGGTGTACTTTTGTACACCTCTAACATGTCTCCCCTTTCTTTTAAGCTAAACAGTTGCAGACGGTGTAATTTTCCCCTATAAGAGGATAGCTCTGTTCCTAAGGCTAGTTTGGTTACTCCTTTCCAGCTTCATAGTATCATTTCTTTATTTAACCAACAGGTATTTCTTTACACTTGCTTAGGTTGATCTACATTTGCCATTCCAATGCTCATTGTACTAGTCTGGAGATAACCTTTCAGAAGCTCTTTGCAATTCCTTCGGGGTGGGGGTTTGGGTGGTTGTTTGTTTGTTTTTATTTTCTTGTTTGGTTTAACCACCCTAATTAACAGGCATCAGCAAACTCGGGCATCTCATTGCTTATTCCTAATTCCAGGTCATAGAATCATAAAGTTGGAAGGGGCCTAGCAGGCCATTGGGTCCAACCACCTGTTCAGTGATGGACTCAAGTATCTCATCTCAGGCTTGACCCTGCTTAACGTCCAAGACAGGATGAGTAAAAGAACAAGTAAGAAAACCCTGCCCCAATACAGATGTTTGTGATACCCCACTGTTGAAATCCCTCCATTACAAGAATTCAAGATGCAGTCTTGTTTTCTGCTTTCTGTTCTTTAACAAATTATCAATTTATAAGAGGACCTCTCCTTTTACTTCATGAATCCTATGTTTGCTTAGCAGTCTTTGCTGAGGGATTTGTCAAAAGCTTTGTGGAAGCCCAGTTAAACCATGAACCGTTGTCCATATACCTACTGATAGTCTCATAGAACTCTACAAGGTTACCTTCAGGTCTGGGACACAGGCAGGTGTCTATGGCTGGAGCACTAGGGTCAGGGGTTCATGGAGTTATAAGCATTGATGCAGTAGGGTCAGAGGCAAAGGCAAGATCAGAAACAAGCAAGGGTCAGATGTCTGCAAGACATAGCAGGTCCAGAAGCAAAGACAGAGTGAGGAGCCAGCAAGGATCAGGTTCGACAAAGCATGGCAGGTTCAGGGGTGAAAGCAAGGTCAGGAACTGGCAAGGATCTGATACCAACAAGGTATAGCAGAACCAGACACAAAGGCAAGGCCGGGACCAGACAAAGCATGGCAGAACCACTGGTTAAGGTAAGGATCAGATACCCAGTGGGATATAGCAGGACCAGGGATGAGGGCAAGGATCAAGGTACCTGGCAAGGCAGAGGCAGGAGCAGGTAGGAATCAAGGCAGTGAAATCATGATCAGGACCACAGAGCAGGCACTACAAAGGGCCACGGCGCTTTGGCCAAGCTGAGCCGTGCAGGGAAGCCTTTTACAGAGCCTTCCAGAACTCCCGGCTGCATTGCGTGATTGCACAGGCTACGGTCCTCGCAATACCTTCAGCTGTGCTCCTTGTCCTGCATGCACTCACAGGGTGAAACATGCTGCTGCATGCCAGGGGGTCTGTGTCATGGCTTCAGATCCTGCAAGCAACAAAGCAAGACATACCTTTCCAAAATGCATGTTGGGAATTGTCTTTCTTTATGTTCAGTCATTGTATCTTGACTGACAAATTTATTTTGCAGTCCTGTTAGCTTTCTCCTTCCACAAGACTATTGCTTTTTTATGGTAGACTAATACAGCTACCATTCTGGAAATGTGGATATGCTTTTTTATCAGAGAAATCCATTGTACAATTTGAAGATGTGCAAATTTGAAAAAGTTAGTTTTGGTATGTGTACTGGATTGAAAGTAAGAAATTGTGTGAGTGTATACAAAAATGAGAACCAAATGAATTTGTTCTTGTCCCTAGTGCATGATATGACACAAACACCTCCGCCAGAGGTTGTGTCAGGAAATGTTTCCAGAATATTCTTTTAGCTGGTGCTGCCCTGGACCTCCTGTATGTAAAACATGTACTCCTTCAGAGAATGACAGTTTTCCTCTACCCTGAGCAAAGAAGGCTAATGCAAATAAAAAGAAATCATAGGCGCCTTGGTCTACACCTTAAATGTGGGGGATGAACCTAACTGTAAATGTTAAGGGGAAATATAATTAATTTGCAAACATTATTTCTGGAAAACTAAATGTCATCTCACTATAACGAATATTTTTCTAAACGTAACTTAGCTCCTAAAAGTGAATTTGGGGTGAGATTAGAAAATAATAAAATGCTATGTAAACAGAACACTGCCTGGTGATATGCAGTAGCTTTTTAAAAAAGTTAAATCATTTTTAGACTCAGAAAAGAAATATAAATAAAGATAATTATTACTATAATTGGTATGACATTATCAGCGGACAACATTAGAAAGCTGCAAGTTTCTTCCCACTTTTCAATCAGAAGTGGTCTAAAGAGTAATTCATTATTTTATAAAAACAAAAATTGAATTAACTGACTAATTTCTAAAAGATATTAAAATAGGCACCATCATTTCTGGTGTACATTGAGTCCCTAAGAAATCTAAATGCATGCCGCCAAGGGTATTCCTTTGTACCAGTTGGCCATTGCCACCAGACCTGAATCCAGCTCAGGTGTTCTTGCTACGAGATGCAGGTGTCAGAGTGGGAGAGCCATGTAAAGTTGCCTTATATGGAGTTGGACCATTGGTCTACCATTGCCAATGGTGAAGTCAGACCGTAACTCAATACTGTCTACTATGAATATCACAGAGATCTACAAATGCAAGCTTTAAGACAGTCTGGCACTTTGTCACCAAAAGTTGTGCCAGAAGTATATAGGTCTTTCTTTCCTTGACATCATCTAGCTGCAGTATATATGCATTGGTGTGGTGTATTCCAGACTGAAGTTCCGTAGAAATATTACATGTATGCAATTGTATACGTGCACCCATGTACATGTGCCTTTTATGTTTGCTACCTTTCATGCGTCATCTAAATACCTAAATGCACACAACAAGCCTATTTTGCTGTAGGGAACCTAACCAGTATTAATAATTATTATACTATATAATTAAGCTATCATTAGTCATATCACAGAAGCACAAAACAATCTTTCTGAGCCCTTGCACAATTTCCCTCCCTCTTCATTCTGTTATTAGTACCAGGTACAGCTTGACATTTACTATTCTAAAAAAGTGTAGTTGGTTGTTTCTGAGACCACTTTTTCACAATAACAATCTGAGGAAAGTGAACCCATGGTGGACCCTGGGGTCAACCAAGTATTTTGTTCCTGGATTCATGCTGGCTGAAGTTGGTGGGAACTGCAGGTCAACACATATGTCAGGTACCGAGTTAGGGAATCTTAAATTGGCCACAAAAGTGGTAAAGTGCCCATCAGAATGCTCAGCTGCGTATGTAGCCATTGCATGTCCTGTTCCAAAGCACCGACTGCTAGATTTGTTTGTTGTCCCAGAAAGAAAAAACGAAAATAGACAGGAACGTGTGATTCATTCTACACTTTCTGCTGTGCACTGTGCCACAGCTTTACCTGGCATATTTGCATCACATTCCTCCAAAGACAGTTGTACTGAGCCTTTGTTATTGTCAAGAAATAGTGTAATATTGACAAATGGGGAAAACTTTCACAGCTTACCTTGTAAATCAGTCACCTGAAGATAGGCTGTTTATCAGTGCAAGAAAGTTCACAGAACGCAGAGAGAGAGAGAGAGAGAGAGAGAGAGAGAGAGAGAGAGAGAGAGAGAGAGAGAGAGAGAGAGAGAGAGATGGTGTGGTGGGGATAATCTAGGAACCTCTTTAGCTCTTTAGCTTTTTTAACTGATTTAATTGCATTAATAAAGATATAAAGATATATGACATAATCCTGAAAGTTGCCTACATCTGGTTCTTTTCAGAAAGTTCATTCTAGCTATGCGACAGCTGTGCAAAAGGGATAATGTAATCATTATGGAGACACAATTGCATCCATTCTCTGCCCCCTGTTTTTAGGTGTTCAAAAAGTTATCTCTTCAGGATCAGTTTTTTCCCTCTACCATTCATGTTGTCACTTCAAACATGAGCCATTCTGCGAAGTGTAATGAAAGCTTGGCTATAAGCAGAACTAGCAAAAATAAGGGCATTTTGCAGATGCTTGCTTTCTTTGTCATTCAAAATATGCTTTCATTGCTTTTGTTTTTCTCAGTACAAGATGAAGTAGCCCACAATGAGAACTATCTTGGAACTGTTTCTCAAGCAAAACTGTTTTCAACTGAAAAGAGTGACTGTCTTCATTTAGGAATTGTTTGAGTTCTTCAAACAAAGAAAGAAACTTTAATTCCGTACAGAATCTGGAAAAGCAGTTTTCAGTTGTGCAGCCTAGTAAAATCTGAGCATTTCAGGTATGACTTTGCATGGGATTGCTGCATGAAGGGCCACAGGATCACTGTGGACAGACCTCAAAGATATTCTAGTCCACCTCACTGCTGATGCAGGAAATCAGCTGCCACAGAATTCGTTTAGTCTGTGCTTAAAAACATGCAGGAACCTGATGCAGACAATGAGCAAATAAAATATGTAAATTATTATTATTATTACTTTGCATTTGTATCCCATCCCTTTCCTTTGTGAGAAACCCGAGATGGCTTACATAATTCTCCCACATTTGCTTCACAACAGAAACCCTGTGAAGTAGGTTAGACTGAGAGTGAGTGACTGCCCAAAGTCTCCTAGTGCACATTATGACAAAGCGGGAACTGGAACCCAGATCGCCCTGGTCCCCAGTCCAAGACTCTAACCACTATGCTTATGTGCCAATAATGTATATATTTGGGGCAGAACTAGGTACTATCTGAGCAAATACCAGTCCCCAAACTTGCTTTCCCAGGGATAACAAGAATCTGGAAAGTTAGACCCTACAAGGGAGGACTATGACGCAGGCAAAGGAAATGCTTAACTTCTGTCCTGCCCACTGGTTCCCAGTGGTGGCCTCAGGGCAGAGCACTGGGAGAGAAAACTGGGAAACAAAACAATAGGAGCCCCTAAGCACTGCTGGACATTTGGAAGCAAATGATGTATTTATTTTTAAAATTTATATCCAGTCTTTCTTCAAGGCAGCTTACAGTAATACAAAATCTTAAACCACAATAATAAAAGGAGCAGATTAAAAGAACCAATTAAATGAAGTAATGCACATTACTATTCAAGTCCAGACTTTAAAATTACTTAACTGGACTTCTGTAGGCAGCTAATAGACCTTCTTGGTTGGCCTTACATTTAGGCCGATTTCAACTTACAACTGGAAAAAATAAAATAAAATAAGGCCTACAGATGGATGCTTGAGAGAGATCTTGTGGGAGGCTCAAAGAGAAGCACTTCCCACCCATGTGTCAAGCCTCTCAATTGTCCCTTTCCCAGCAGGCAACTGGGAAAAACACCTTCCCCTTCTAGGCTCCAGTTCTACCCTCATTTATTCTTAGAATGTAAATGAAAGTCTTAGAAAGGCAGTCCTAACTGCCACACATGTATGTTAATTAGCTTTTCATAATACAACACTCTGATGCACAAACTCTTGGAAAATTATGCCATTTGTAACATACGGTCTTCAAGTAGCTTCACATTCTCATTATCACCTCCCTAAATTCCAGAGTAAAGTTAATGTAATTAAGGATCCAGTCAATGCACATTGATCTCAAATTGCTTCAGTGGAATTTGAAGCTCATGTGTTCAAAAGAAGAAAAGCCAGTTGTTAGTATCAATTCATGCAAGAATGATAATTGTTAAGAATTTGATTTTGAATGACACATCATAGCCTCAGCCAGCCAAGAAACAGCCATACAGCATTCCTTTTTCAAAAAGTGCATTTTTTCATATGTTTGCATCAGCAGTTGACATTTCTCTTTTACATAGAATCAATGTCTTTGCAGTAAAGGATCTGTTTCTCTAACATATGCATTAAAACCAGATGCAAACTAGAACAGAACCATTAAGCATAGTGCTTTGGATTGTCTAAATAAATATCTGCAAGAAAAACATGTATTTCCAGAACAAAATAATTGGATGGGGTGCATACCTAGAAAATCATTAGTATTGGCTCAGATCCTAACTATCACAAGGGGAAGGATGCTAGTGTGTGAGAAGTTTTCTTTTTCCTCTTTCATCCTCCTGTGCCTGTCCTCCCAGCCTCTTTGCATGAGCAGGGCCACCTTCCAAACAGCATGAAATAGGAAAATTGCTACAGGGAGACGAAATCTCTGCAAATCAGACACAAGCACCTTCTGTTACTAGATCAGAGCTCACACAAGGTACCTTTGCTGAGGTACCTCCACCAGAGTTTGTCCCCTATTCCCACTCCCACCAAAAATTTGGAGTGAATACAGGGCTCTGAAGTAGGGAATGAGAAAGTCTCCTAGCATGAGTTTTCTCCTGTTGTAATTGTTATGCTCCATTTATGAATCTGGCCTTGCCAAGTACAAAGAAGTGTAATTCCTTCTAAAGAAAGAAAAGGCGAGGCTTCTGCGGGCAGGGGTGTGCGGCACTGAGTGAGGATGCCTGTGCCTTTAGCATGGGCAGGGGACAGGGGAGCACCACCTGCACATGCCGATGTCCTCCGTGGGCCTGGTCTGAGCGGAGAGGTGGCTTCTTGCACAAGGGAGAATAGACATATGGGAAGAGGTGGTTTGGGGGATTTGCGTATACACTGGCCTGGGGTGCGGCAGGACGGGGAGGCAGAAGTGCTAATCTAGCACATCTGTGGTTGCTTTGACTGAGCCGGGGGCGGGGAGGGGGCTGGAGAAAGCCCCACCCAGGGGAGTGTGTGGACCAATGAGGAAGAAGCAGGTAATGGTTTGCCATTACACATGAATGTATCCACTGAGTTATTCTCCCTGTCTGCTACTCTGACTCTTCTGCCTTGCTCTCCATAGCTTCATACAGAAAAGACTGTGGTGTCGTATTTATGTATTTGTTTGTTTCATTTTTATACTGCCCAATAGCCGAGGCTCGCTGGGCAGTGAACAAAAGCAGTGAACTAAAGCATAGAAAAGACACATGCATTAATTTAAAAGAATAAAACTGTAATAGTTGTAGCTGTGAATGTTTAATAATTGGGAGACGGAAACTCTTCCCAGTCTTTAGCTTGTCACCCAGAAATCTCCCAACAGATTCTGAGCTACCTGCTGCCCACCCCTGTAGTATAAGAATAAGGTAACAGGCAACGAACACTCCTGTGCAGGATGAATGGATTGGTCATGGAAAGGCATGATGCTCCAAGAACAGGGCCTTGGAGAAGTGTAGGATGTGAAGTGCACCAAAACTGGCTGGTTGCTTTCATACAAAGTTCAGTGACACAGAAGTGAAAATAAAGGACTTATTAGCCTGTCAAATAAGATTTGGAACCTTGCTGGGGCATGGCTTCTTTTATTTTTCCTAAAGTACAACACAGCCTACAATTGGTCCTACACTCATTCCTCTTTTCACCAAATCTGCTGAAAGCGTTAAAGGAACGATTTGATGCCTTTTCCACCAAGATGAGCTTTTTGTAGCCATTCTCTGGCATGCTAGAATGAGGAGTATCTCTTTTTCGTCTCCACAGACAGGCAGAATATGCAGATAACATGACAGTTTCTGGTAGGACTCACTGTTATACTGTACTGTCTGTAATGGATCTGTTATAATAAAACATGTTCTTCCCTTCTCTCGCAGTCTCCTTGCATCTTCCTGGGTCTATGAAAGATTTAAAACTTGCAGATGGATTTCAATTTTGCATGGAAATTTAACAAGAGAATTCAGACAAAGGATTGCATGGCTCCCTGTCTGTCTCTGAGCTACCAGAGAGCAATGGACTACTTACAGTAGGCACAGTTTCTGTTTCAATCACCTAAGATTGTGTTGATTGAAGCAGCGAGCAGTTCACTTGCTTCCCACATCCTAAGAACACTGGAGAGTTCAGCCCCCTTTTCTCTAACTCATATTTCATTGCTGCATTTCACAGAAGCTTTACAATGCGTGAATGACCTCTCTTGGTGTAAGTGATAAACCAAAATCACTTTTTTAAAAAAAGGTAATTAATTTTTAAGTGTTTTTCTTTCAATTTCCACACCATAGGAACATGAATAAAGTTCTTCATGGTGGATAAATGTATATGCAGTGATTATGAAATGAAAGGCAGAGACAGGTGCATGTTTAAGAGTACATATAGCTTTGTCCCACTTACATTTTTTAAAGTGCAGCTTTGGTTGCATGTTTGCCATTCATTACACTGGTTTGTTTGGAAACTAAAACACGGTACTTAGAAAAAATCCCATCCTGACTGTGGTAGAAGGAAGATAGATACACCATTTTTCTGTGAATGCACAAAGCACTATTGTGTCATCTGATCACAATTTTATGGCACTTATTAATATCAACTACAGAGTGGAGAAGACAAAATAGGGAAATCTGGTGGGGAAAAGCATGAAAAATTTTGGGAGACACTGATAATATACAGTTCATGAGTTTCCCAACAGAACAAAATGTCTTTTGGTTGCAGTTTGTGAGAGTGATTAAGCCATTGCTCAATTTGTAGCTGCTCAATGCCTTACCATCACTAAAGGAAAGGAAAAGTTTGAGTAATGCTGTAGAAGAGGGAAGTACCAAGGAAGATAAATGCTAAAGCAAAAGTATTTGAGATGTAGTATAAGAACAAAGCTTTCTTCAACCATAAAAGGTGTGGATACCGGTGAGGATGGCATGCTTGATGGGTCGTAACTTTCTCCTTCCTACCTACCCAGATGTTACTGCTCTGGTTCAGACACCTAACCCAGCAGAAAGCCTCTTTGCAAGATGGAGGAATGAACATACTCCCCCAATCACCACTTGTGCAGCATTGCAAGAGAGTCTTTTTGGTGGCTGCAACCCAGGCGAAGAATGTTCTCAGAAAGGTTTGCTGGAACCTACTTTGTAGACTTTTCATGGCCAAGTGAAGACCTTGTCACGCACAGTCTTTTTAGTTCTTCAGTTCTGTTTTTAAATGTGACTGCTCCATTTTTTCAAGTTGCTGCTTTATTTGTGTCCTTAATAGCTAGTAGTTGCCACCCTTGGAGCGGCAGAAAATAATTACACAGAGCCAAAGTTGAGTTATAACTGGACCACAACTTTACTGGTTACAGCTCAGAGTCTGGCACAGTATGAAGACGGATCCCTCACTGGAAGATTGCACCTGGCAGGCCTGCTGGACAGCCCCAGTGGGAACACACGAGGATGCCCCAGGTTGGCCATGCCCTGATGCGAGCCAAGTGCAAATTCCCCTGATCTCCTAGCGGCGGCAGCAGCAGCAGCATGGCAGCCCCTGAGCTGGGCTTGAGCCCGGTAGCCCCCATCCCAAGGGCCCCCCATTCCTGTCCCTCCGACCTGGATCCAGCCCGACACTATTAAATTTTTTACAGTACGCTTTATTGTGTATTTTAAGGTTTTAATTTTTTGTGGACAACCCAAAAAAGCTGATATAAAATTATAATCATATGTGATGTGGGCTACCCAGATCATATCTGAAAACCTAGTTCATGTGATCTCCACCTTTTTTGAGGGGAAACAATTGCATAAATTGAATGCTGAATGTTTGGACTTCTGTACAGGTATCTCTGCACTTGCAGTTCTACTGAGTAGGACAGGCCCTTGGTCTTCACTCCTCAGAAGCAAACTGCCACTATCAACACATTCACATGTGTGGTAAACCACCGAGAGAGCCTGCGGGCTATGGCAAGGTATAAAATGAAAAAATTAAATAAGGTTATGGAATATTATGTTATGTTTATATTGTCACTTTAGTAATTTTCTTCATATTGTGAGCCGCCCTGAGGCTTCGGCGAATGGGGCGGCATATAAATGTCTTAATAAATAAATAAATAAATAAATAAATAAATAGTAATATGCAATAATTCATACCCTGAAAACTTGGCAAGAAAGAAGGACACTTGTTTCAGAGCTCCCTTTAAACACTTTAAAAGCCAGATTTGCATATTTGTCATTCAGTATATTTATTGAATAACCAAGCAGAGAGAACTTGAGAAATAGTCAGATGATTAAACAAACAAACAAACAAACAGAGTATCAAACTAGCTAACTGGATATTCCAGGAGTTTAAGAACTACTCAGCAAAACAACCTTCAGGTTGGGACTGGGATGAGACTCCATTCTTGCCTTGGCCTTGTCTTCACTTTTCACTAATCAGCTGGACACAAAGGAGGGTATTTCACTTGCTTGGATGGAGGCTGGTGCAGCTCCCAGAGAAAGAAATTCAAGTGGACAAGTCAGTGGCCTGAAAGGACCTAGTCATACAGCCTCCTGGCGATTTCTATAGCAGGGGTGGACAGGAGGTAGATCTCCAGATGTTTTGGTTATCAATGCTCAGAAGCCTCTACCAACATAGGTAATTTTTAGGAATGTTGGGAGTTAAAGTCCTAAACATCTGGATATCTACTTTCTCTTCACCCTGTTCTACAGTTCCTATTTTGCATAGACTGAATTAGACACGAAAGCTAAACAAATGCAAATTTGCCTCTAGCACAATCTGAACATACTTGAAATGTTATTAGGTCTAGAAACTGGAAGTGGAGGAGGAAAGATTGGATTCACTGTAAGTATATATTTTAAATTATTTGCGGAGTGGGAGGGGGAGAGATGCCTTGTGAAAACTGTTGGTGCTTGGTAAGTATCTGAAGTGAGTCACAGACATCTGGCTGACAAAATGGTAATGTATAGGCCACAGTAAGTTACCAGTTGGTAAATGGTTTTCTGACCCACTTCATGTTCAAACCAACTATAGAGACTGGATTTGCTGTTACTGAATAAATCAACATACACATATATTTCATTGGTTGAAATAGTGCAAGAAAGGAACCTTACCTTACAATATCAAAGAACTTGTTCCTTTACCAGCAAAAGCCAATTGAAAACTGATCCCATCATCAGAGATTTTGCTGGAAATGCTTTTCACCATCAAAGCTTCTTAGGTGGAAGAGAAGACTTGCAATATCTGCTGGCTTCATTTTATCTATCATTTTTCTATACTAAGAGCCATAGCTCCATAGCCAATTTGTAAATAAGGAAATTTGAAAAATACAATATAATAGCAGAATGAAAAAAAAATACATGCAAAAATAGAAAATTTTAAACCATCTTCAACAGAAATCACAGGACCAGATAAAAACCTTGTGCTGTCAAATGCATGGGAGTGGAGAAGTAGGATAATTTTAACCTGGTCTGGAAAATATGACAGAGAACCAGGTGGACTTTATTGGAGAGTGTTCCATACCCTGACCAGCACCAAGAAGGCCTTCTTTCTTGTTGCCATTATCCAAACTTCCCTCAAAGGAAACACTTCAAAAGAGATTTGTCCCTTTGAGACCAGGGCCGGAGTGCCTCTACTTGGTGTTGGGCGAACGAGACAGATTGGGGATTCTATTGGTGTACCGTGCACCTTTCTGCCCAGCAGTCTCCCTATCTGAGCTGACAGAGACTGTCTCGGACCTGGTGTTGAGGACCCCCAGGATGTTGGTCCTGGGGGACTTCAATCTCCATGCCAAGTCTGGACTGACCGGGGCAGCTCAGGACTTCATGGCCTCTATGACGGCCATGGGCCTGTCTCAACACGTCATCGGCCTGACCCATGAATGTGGACACACTCTGGACCTGGTATTCACGACGGGGCAGGAAGAGGATGACCTGAGGGTGAGGAACTTATGTTTGACTCCCCTGTCATGGTCAGATCACCTCCTGGTGAGGTTTGTGCTCGAGAGCGGCCTCTCCCTCTATAAGAGTGCAGACCCGATTGTATGGGCCCGCCCCCGGAGCCGGATGGATCCGGATGGATTCCTGAAGGCCCTGGGGGAGTTTCCGGCTGACAAGACTGGTGCTCCTGTCGAGGCTCTGGTAGAACTGTGGAACGGAGAGATGACCAGGGCTGTGGACACGATCGCTCCCAAGCGTCCTCTCCCACCGGGCAGAGTCCGCTCTTCCCCTTGGTATACACCTGAATTGCGGGTGATGAAGCGAGTTGGGAGACGGCTAGAGCGTGGGTGGAGGAAATCACGGAATTAATCTGACCGAACACACTTGAGAGCCCACTATCGGGCCTATGCTGTGGCAGTGAAGGCGGCGAAAAAGAAGTTTTTTTCCGCTTCCATTGCCTCCTCACAATGCCGTCCGGCGGAGCTTTTTCGAGTGGTACAAGGCCTGGTTCGCCCGGGTCCTAAGGAAGATCCGATGCCACCCTCAAAGGCCCGCTGTGACGACTTTGCCAGGCATTTCAGGGAGAAAATCGCTCAGATTCGTCACGAGCTGGACTCCACTAATGAATCGGAGGTCTCTGAGGAGTCACCAATGCTACCGTCTGGTCCAAAATTATTGGAAGAATTTCAATTATTGCGGCCCGATGATGTGGACAAGGTGCTTGGACGAGTACGTCCCACCACTTGCCTATTGGATCCTTGCCTGTCTTGGTTAATAAATAACTCCAAGCACGGGATTGGGACCTGGATCTTGGAAGTGGTTAACGCTTCTCTGAGGGAGGGTCGAGTGCCTGCCCCTTTAAAGGAGGCGGTAATACGACCGGTCCTGAAAAAAGCGTCACTGGATCCAGAGATGGCCACTAACTATAGACCTGTGGCCAACATCCCGTTTCTGGGCAAGGTGTTGGAGCGAGTGGTGGCGGGACAACTCCAAGCACTCTTGGATGAAACTGATTATCTGGATCCTTTTCAGTCCGGCTTCAGACCCGGGTACAGTACTGAATCTGCCTTGGTCGCCCTGTACGATGACCTGTGCAGGGAGAAGGACAGGGGGAGTACATCCCTGTTGGTTCTTCTGGACCTCTCGGCGGCTTTCGATACCATCGACCATGGTATCCTTCTGGATAGACTTGCGGGATTGGGGGTTGGAGGCACTGCTCTGCAGTGGTTCCGCTCCTATCTCAACGGTCGATTCCAGAAGGTAGTGCTGGGGGACCATGTCTCTACGTCATGGCAGCTATGCCATGGAGTACCACAGGGCTCCATTCTATCCCCTCTGCTATTTAACATCTATATGAAACTGCTGGGAGAGGTCATCAGGAGGTGTGGGCTGCGGAATCATCAATACGCTGATGATACCCAGCTTTACCTCTCGTTTTCCACTAATCCAGGTGAGGCAGTGGCTGTGCTGAACCGGTGCTTGGCCGAGGTAAGGGAATGGATGAGGGCAAATAAACTGAAACTCAACCCAGACAAGACGGAGGTCCTGTTGGTTGGCGGATCGGGTTTCGGAGAGGGTGGATTTGACCTGGTCCTGAATGGTGCAACACTCCCTCTTAGGGATAAGGTCCGCAGCTTAGGAGTACTCCTCGACCCGGAGCTTTCTTTGGAAGCTCAGGTGACAGCGGTGGCGAGGGACGCCTTCCTTCAGCTTCGGCTGATTAATCAGCTGCGCCCCTACCTGGAGTACGACTGCCTGGCGACGGTGACACACGCGCTGGTGACTTCCCGCCTAGACTTCTGTAACGCGCTTTACGTGGGGCTTCCCTGAAGACAGTCCGAACACTTCAATTGGTGCAAAATAGAGCTGCCAGGTTGCTGACGGGGACGGGGCGTTATGCTCACATGACTCCAGTCCTCCATCAGCTTCACTGGCTTCCCATTGAAGCCCGGGCCCAATTCAAGGTGTCGATTATGACCTATAAAGCCCTAAACGGCTTGGGTCCTGGCTACCTGAACGAGCGCTTACGTCCGTATATGCCCGACCGCCCTTTGAGATCTGCGGGAGAGTCCCTTCTCCGGGAACCCTGCATGAAAGAAATTAGGAGAGTAAGTACTCGGAGGAGGGCTTTCTCTGCGGTGGCACCCAACCTATGGAATTCACTCCCCAAAGAGGTCCGCCTGGCACCGTCGTCACTGGTTTTTCGGCGCCAGGTAAAGACCTTTTTATTTAAACATCATTTTAATTGTTAAAACATATGATCTGGCCAGGGCAACTTCTTCTTCCTTCTCTTTCTCCTCCTATATTTTTATTTACTTAATTTATACTGATAATTTTAATCTTATATTTGTAAATCAATGTATTTTTTGTATTTTGTATTTAATGGTAATTTATTATGTGCTATTGTATTTCATTGTATTTTATCGTGTTGTAAGCCGCCCCGAGGTTTCGGCAAGGGGCGGCATAGAAATGTTATAATAATAATAATAATAGTCGTTGTGTATGGGTAGATTCATACCAGGAGATGTGCTGCTTCAGGTATTGTGTTTCCAAACCATGTAAGGCTCTTATAGGTTAAAACCAGCCTCTCGAATTACTATATCTCGAAAGCATATAGGCAGTCAGTCCAAGCAGGTTAGAATAAATGCTATAGGTTCTGTCCTTCTGGTCCCCTTGCAATCAGTTTGTCTGCTGTATTTTGCACAAGCTGCAGCTTCTAAACCACCTTCAAAAGCAGCCCCAGGTAGACTGCATTGCAGTAATATACTGTGGAGATTGCCAGAACATAGACTACTAAAGCCAGGTGAACCCTGTCCAGGTAAGGTGATAGCTCAGCCAACAACCAAAGCTGGTAAGCAGAACTTCATGCCACTGAAGCCACCTGAGCTTCAGATGAGATCAGGCTCTCCAGGAAAACCTTCATCCCTTTTCTCCATCAATTATCTTTGGGTGTTTGCATTTCTGATGCCAAATAAAACTACAAGTAACCTTAAGGAAATGAATATCTTTGGTTTCCACAAAGCCATTGCTGAAGCAGTAAGCTAATCTCATATGTCCTTCTTCACAAATTTGTCAGTCAGGGTGATACAGTTAATGCCCTTTTCTGTTTCTGCAACAATTCTAGAGAGATCTTCAGCCCTTCTAATTGTTTGATGAAAGGATTGCTATAAATGCTTTTTCAGCTATATATTCTACCACACCTTTTATGCCATACTACATATGAAGTATGGTGCGATCTTCTACTTGGCAGAGTGATACAGTTGTCAAAGCAGGCCAAATATGGGAAAATTAAGGCTTAATCCTATGCCTAGCATTGCCTTGGGTCTTCTAGGAAATGCAGGCTTTTTTCTCTGTCTAAACAGAATGCCCTGATGTAGTTCAGTCAACTCTATGAGCTTCTTCACTTGACTTGAGGTGTGGCCACATGTAGAGCACATTGCAGGAATACAGACAGGAGGTTCTTTAAAAATGAGAAAATTAAGGCACAACCTATGCATGTTTAGGCAGAAAAACTTCAGATGCTTGAGCTTCAGCTACCAGCTTTCCTACAACTTCCAGCCAGCGCTTGGGCTTCCACCTTAAAAAAAGAAAAAAAGAAAAAAAAAGATGAGGATCAATTATAGGAGGAAGACAGATTTTTTAAAAATTTTCATTTAAAATCAATTCTTTTGCATTCATTCAGAATCAATGCATTTGTTTCTTTAACTTCTTGTTAAATGTAAGTCTTTCACTGCGGTTGTGTGGTAAAACTGCTGCCATGGAATGCAGTAACCTGTGGATCAGGCAGCTGTGCTTTCTTTTAACTTGATGCTCAACATTCAGCTTTCAGTGCTGGATCTACACAGTGGTTGGACTGGTTTTCAATTCTCCCATCACCACCTCCACCATCACTTCCACTCCATCCCTCCCCTTGAATTAATTCTATTGTATCCATGTAGCTCTTGTTAAACTAAATCACACACATGCCCTTGTGTCTATTGATAGACATTTTGTTTTCTTTGGGCAAGCAAGATGGCTTTCTTTTTATTGATGAATCGGTACTGACAGTCATGACAAACATATGGATAGTAGCACTCTTGCCAGCAGGATGCTTATCTGTTTTGCTGGTTCAGAAGGGTCTGATTGATGGGAAAGACCAAGGTCTCCCCAAAGATAATTTAGCCATTTCCATACAGTTTAAGGTTGTGTTAGCTGTATCCTGCAGGGGACTCCCAGGGGGAGGGGGCTGACTGACCTTCCTTCTAAAAGGTAACACATAGGAGATTCCTAAAGGAGCCATCATCGAAAAAAGACTAATGATAGCTTCCATGCCTATTATCATTCAGAGACATAGAAAGAGACTTTAAAAATGCACTACCACATTCCTCCCTTGATGTTTCCCATGATCTATTAAGGCATTAGATGCTAGATAAATTAATCATTAAAAACTTACAGTTAAGTCCTTACAAATAATAACCAGATGTATGCTGATTATCTTTGATCTTGATATATATGTTTTTTTTCTGTCACTAAATGCAGATGATCCTAGACAATTTGCTTGCCTAACAACTAATAGCCAGCTAAAGTTCAGGCAAGGGTGTTAGTGCCTTCTGGATTTGGATGCAGAACAAGTCAGATGGATTAGAAGAAAACAGCAGTTTTTCATTTCTGCTAAATCGTCCAATTGGTAGATCATTTTTCTTTCTGGTTACATTTGTGGGTTTGGGTTCTTGTGACGACAAGCTATTGCTGTCTTTAGAGCTTTTAATTTATTTCACCCATGTATTCTCACTTTCTGTAACAATCTTTCTATGTAAAATATAGTACAGAGTACTTGTTCTGCAGTGAACTTATTGAATTATAGCTCAGTCCCTAATACTAATCTCTGATGGAATGTTTAGCTTGTCAATACCCAGCAGACTCCTCAAATAAACAAACAAATCAGATCAAATCGGATCATTAGCAAACGAGAATCTGAGAAATTCTTTTAGCTGCTAGAAAATTTATTCCTTTGACATCATTTTAAATTCTTGTTTCTCCTTTAAAGCTTTTCAAAAACATTGATGTGGTAGTGTTTTTATTACTGTTTTGTTCACTGTGCGACCATTGGGTATAAAGCAACTCCTAAGTTGAATCGATAAATGCCCACCTGGGAAGAACATTTTTTTAACAGTGCAATCTTTGCTGTTTGCTGTTGCTTCCAGGGATGTCGCTTTGCATTCAGTGGGGTGAACACCAAATTGCGATCTTACTGTTGGTCTTGCTGATATTTCTAGAAGCCCTACAAATGGTGGGCTTCCATGTTTGACAATGACACTTCAAGCTTTGGAAGGGGAATAAAAAATGTAATTGCTAGCCTAGCCAAGCCTAGGAATGTAATTACCTGTCTAGTTAGCAGGCATAAAACAAAATATTTTCATGCACCCTGCCTGCTTATTGGTGTTGGTCCCTTCCACTCCTTCTTGTTGACATCCAGCAACCTGCCAGTTACCATCTCAGCTGCTGCTCTTAGCTTAAGGGTTGCAGTACTGAGCCCAGCTTCTCCCCAGGCAAATGATATATGGCCTCATCCATCTGCTACAGGAAATAAAACAGGCTATATAACCAGACAGATCTAAAGGTTGCATGGGATAAGAAATTATTAACCAGCTGAAAAATACTGAGAGTACCGCTCATCTTATTTGGTGTATGGGAGGTGTGTATATATATATATATATGTGTGTGTGTGTGTGTGTGTGTGTGTGTGTGTGTGGTTTAATCATACGACCATAAATCAGCTTTACCTAGAAAAGTAGCCACACCATGCCCAGGGCAAAACCAATATAAACCTCAGCTTGCCATTCACAGCTAGCAGCATAAAGGTAGGGAAACTGCTCAACATGTAAAGCTATGCACCACTGCAAGAGGAGAAAAAACAAGGCACAGAATAGAGCGCCAATGGGTCATATACTTGTTGGTATAGGATGGTGTATGGAATACCAGACTCCTGCATTTGGCACACTGCATCCATGCAGACACACACCCACAGTTATGAAAGCCTGGTTATGATTTGCCAGTACTCTTGACCAGTGCCTGGGCTCAGTAATGGACTGGATGCAGGCCAATAAGCTGAAACTCAGTCCAGACAAGACAGAGGTGCTGTTGGTGAGAAGTCTTTCTGCCCAACTGGGGAATTTTCAACCTGTCCCGGATGGGGTTGTGCTTCCAGTAAAGGACAAGGTTCATAGCCCTTTAGTGCTCCTGGATCCTGGTTGTCACATGTTCCTCAGACGGACTCAGTAGTCAGGAGTACTTTTTACCAGCTTCAGCTGATTTATCAGCTACATCCCTACTTGGATGGATGGAGACTTACTACAGTTGTCCATGCACTGGGAACCTCAAGTCTTATTACTCAATGGACTCTAGATGGGGCTGCCCTTGAAAACGGTCCAGACATTGCAACTTGTCCAAAATCGGACAGCGCACCTGCTGATGAGGACTGGAATTTGTGAACATATCACAGCAGTTCTACATTAGCTGCTTGGTGCCATCTGGGCCCAATGTTTAAAATAACATATAAAGTCCGAAACAGCCTGGGACCAGAATATCTAAAGGAACACCTCTCTCCATACATATCAACACAAACACTGAGGTCATCACCCAAGGCTCTTCTCCATGTTCCTTCCTCAAATGAAATAAAAGGGGAGATGGCAAGAAGAAGGGCCTTTTCTGTACTAGTGCCCCAATTGTGGAAATTGCTTCCATCCAAGATCCAGTTGGCATTGTCTCTTTATTCTTTTAGATGCCACTTAAAAACATTTCTCTTTCACCATCATTTTGGTGAGTGAGCTTTTTGGTTTAATGATTTTAATGGTTCTATATTGTCAATTGCTGCTGCCATATTATGATTTTGGCACCAAATTTTTATCCTTTGTACTTTATTTAATTGTCTTTAAATTGGCCTTATTTTATTCAATTATTTTAAGCAGTTTAATTTAGGGATCATTGAATTTCATGTCTATTCTCATTATTGATTTTTTCTCTATTGTTGGTTTTATTATATATTGTTTTAATGTATTATGAACTCAATTTCTTTAATTGTTGCATAATGTGTTGTGAGAGTCCCAAAGAACCTTATGGCTAATGAGGCAACATACAAGTCAAATAACTAAATAAATAAAAGATACACTTGATAGAAAGTTGATTTGCAAAGTGTGCTAGCTGAACCACAATCTGAGCATCCAGAGTATGGGTGCTTGAGAAATTTCTTTCAGTTCATTGTTACCAGAATTTAGCTTACTTGCACTGATGCAAGTCTAATCAGTGACTGAAGCTCCCAAACCTATGATTTGGAAGGGGGTGGAGGCAGAATACACTTGAAAAATGCATGGATTAGAAAAATCTGCATGAAAAGTACACACAACCACACTATAATCTGTGAGGTTTGTGCAGGTTTGAATACAGAACTAAGCACACACCAAAACATGCGCTGAAGTACTTCACATTTTTCACAAGAGCATAAGGGGGAAAGGTCACAAGTTAATATGGACACCAGGTGGCCCAATATTTGAGGTGGAACTCCAAGAATTTTGGTGAGTTCAAATTTTGCTGATTTGTACATCTCTAATCCTTAAAAGTGGGAAAAATTAAACTGCTCTAACAAAACCATCATGTGGCTGTCACATGTTTGGAAGCTCAGAGATGAATACTTAAATTTAACTGACATGGCTTCTTCCCAAAGAATTATGAAAACTGTAGTTCTAACATTTAAAAACAACAACAGAAAAGGGACAAAAATATCCCCCTTAATCATCTTGTGTAAAACTAACACAAACCGTCTCTGAAAATTTCTCACAAATGTATCTCCCCCACTTCACAAACAGCCCAGTTTTTATAGAGGTTAACCAATCACAGAAATGTGTATGGGGTTCAACTTCAGATTTTATCTATTTTCAAACCAATGTTGAGGAGACCAACATTGTTGCAACAGTAGATTTCATGTTGTAGCACACATTGCCGGATTCGCATCTAAATTTTAGGACTGGCTCCAGCAATCCCAACATTTATGCTTCATACTAAGAATGAAGTAGTACACTCTGATGGGACATCAGTGCATCAGGATCAGGCTCAATAGCTGCTGCAGCTCCCTGCAGTAACCCAAAGCCTTTTTCTGGTGTTTGTTTACTCTGTATTTTCATCACTGTAGCAATGATGTGTTTTCCATACACCCTGTAATACTTCAGCACACTACTATTAGCTAACTGCTGGTGAACCTTCATATATGCGTGTGTGTGTGTGCATGTGCGTGCATCTGAGAGACAGGTAGTTTGCCATATCCAACATGTATTTGACCACAGTATTTTATTTTATTGGTTGAACAAGGAAATGGAAACCCATTACTATCTGATTAATAGTGCAGAACTCAATGGTAACCTTCTGTGTTTTTTCATGCTCTCCATACTAAAGGGTGCTTTATCTAAAATTAGTTCAGCCTCTCTCTTTCAGATATGCTCCACCTTGTAAGGTTAAAAGGTGAAAGGTCCTGTTCATGTGTAAGGCATCTAGGATTGGATAGTTTCCCCATATTTCCATTTCCTCTTGCACAGACATCATGCAGGTCTGTGAACATGATAAGAAATACTTGTAAAGAAATTGCAATGTATTCAATTTACCACCTAGTCCTTAGGTGATTTCAGATGTCAAGATGGGTCAGCGCATTCACAAACCTTACAAAATAAGGGCACACACCAACTAACATTATGCGCAAGTCCTATTGATACCAATGAAAGTAATAAGCACATACTTATTTCTCTGCCTTATCATTAATAAAAGTTACAACACAGTCCTAGGTATGTCTACTTAGACATACCCCTACTAAGTTCAACACAGGTGAGTGTGAATAGCATCTTAGCCCTAAAGAACAACTTTTATGCACATTACTCTGGGATCAGAGTTATCACATTGCTATGTCCATGGAATTATCCAGTGCATGTTCAAGAGGGGATAGGAGGATGTATGCAACCAGAAAATACAAAAGTACTGCAAAATGGCTTTTGTATTTCCCAGGATCTTTGGAAATATTACCACTGCCCACCAATCAGGGACTGTGCCATTACTTCCACACACATCATTAACAAATCATCTTTCATATACTTTGAGTTAAATAATAGTATATAAATGCCACTGAAAGCCATGAGTTGGATAGAGTAACAAATACCACTGCTTCTTCATTCTCTATCTAGACTAGAAATTGCAGCTGAACCAATGAAAATGTTGGTTGTAATGGTATTTCACTATCATCACATATTTAATATAATCTCTACATGCAATGTTTGCTAGTCTCCCCCCCACAAAAAAAAAATAATAATAATAATCTGGAACTCCTCATGGAAACTGATGGAATTACAACTCTGGGGATGTTATAATTATTGAGTACATGTAACTAGGATTTAGGTTACTGAATCTTTCTTTCATATTGTAGTTCTATTGTGCAATTATAGATATAATGTAGGTCTTTTCTTCTAGTGCTATTGTTGCTTTGGATGATTATCTTGTCTCTGCTTCGACTATCCATTCCAAAATTCCTAATAACAGCAGCAGCAGCAGCAGCAGGTGAAAGTACAGCTTGGGAATCTAACAATCTCCTGGAAATTTTGATTAGATGGACCCGGGCTTCCCTTCCGAGTTTAAAATGCTGCAGGAGGATCTTTAAATCAGACATCAATAACTTCTTCAGATTAATTTAAAATAGCAAAACTAGCAAAGAAGTAAGCAAACTTGAAATATAGAAATTGAAAAGTGATTTGGGCAGACCAAAAATAACAACTCAACTTCCAGAGGTCATTCCAATATAAAAGAGTCCCTGAACCTCAGCAAGTAAATATTTACTGAGCAGCTTCTCTTTTCATGCTTTTCCTGAATTCTGCATGCTTTGGAGTCTGCAATAAACATGCACGTGCCCACGTAAACATGAAAGAAATGAATCTGACAACATACTGTTTTATTTTACTTTCAGATGATTCCAGGTCTGTATTTTCCCACTCAAATTTCACCACAGATCTAGCAGTGAGATAAATAAACAGGGTAGTTGGAAGATGCTCTGATTTACTTATCCCAGTGTTTAATATAGACACCTCATTGTTTTCCTTAGGCTACGATAACTGGATTTGAATTACATGCTCTATAAAATTTCCCCTTTGGGTGACCCTTTGCTCTTTCTTGATCTCCATTTATGTTAAACTTCATTCCTTCCTTCCATTTATCTTGCTGACAGAGGCTGTTTTTTATTTTTACTCCTAAATACTATTTCCATGGCATCTTCCATTTTGCCGAGGTCCACCTCAGCATATCAGATATTTAGGGCTACAACAAATCCTGATCCTCTGCAAATTGATTTCTAGCAGCCTGTCTAGAAATGTGCTTTCCATAGACTTTCCATTTGGATTTTTATTTGTTTGTTTGTTTTGATATTTATATATATACTGGCAGCTGTGGAGTACTATCAGTAGGCTGAAAATCCATTTATGCATTTTGTATTTTGACCTCCCATCATTAGATCAGTAGATTAACACAATTTCCCTTATCTATGCATATGCTGTAGATTTTCCACTGACATCTTTTCAGCAGAAGGCAGTGGTATGCATGCATACTGCTGCATGTATGGATAGCTGCCCTCTCCAGTGCATACATCTCTGTCTGTGTAGGCCTAGAAGCTCTTGTGGCCATAAAAGACTGCCAGTTCGCACATGTGAATGGGGTACTAGCTAAATAGGGTACTGTATTTGGGTGGGGCAGAGGGCTCATCAGTCATTTTCAGTGGCTATTCCTACTATAACTAAATCAGAACTATCTTTGAATGAGAATTATACGGGACCAAACCTCATTTCATTAAGATTGCATCACAGTGTTGCTGTGTCCACATCCTGCCTGCATGTCCTGCTCGTACCACACACAGCTAGGCTTGCCAGGGAATTTCCAAAGTTTTCAAGCCTTTTCCCTGCATCACGTATGTGCTCTCTAGTGCTATAACTGGGAATTGGTACCTTGATGACTTTTCCCATTCCCTATTAGAATACTAGGCTTTACCCTGTAATATATTTCTTCAACTCTTTTTCATTGCAGGGGTATCATCATCATCATCTTGTCCATGTGCAGCTGCACAGGAGCAAATGAATAGAAATGGATGATCCTTCCTTCTAGTCTTTCTTCACAGAAAAGCAATGATGCCAGGTGGTTATCATTCAGCACATTTTCTTATATCCTCACCTTAGCCACAGATCTTGCTTAGTTTATTTATTCTTCTGAGGCATAGCTACACTTTGAGAGAGAGGTTGTGGAATGGAGGAGATCCCATATACATACCATAAGAAGTTTCTGGTGGAGGCAAGTTGTTTAAGTTCAACATTACAGAAGCCAAACCAATATATCCAGTGCTATGGGAACTTTTACAGTAGCACTGCGTCTGTCCCAAAAGTCCAGGCTGGTGGGAGAATTTCATACTATAGTGTGAAATAACACAGGGTAGACTGAACATTTCTGCATGACCAGAAGTACTGCATTCAAAATTGTGGAAAAGCTACACACTGCCCTCCAGAGGAAGTGGGCTGTAACACACCTTCCTGTGAGTGCAGAGAAGCATGCTACAATTGCCGTTTGGAAAGTCGCAAAAATGGGGCCCTACAAAACTGCCACAGAACAGCTTGGTGCTGGAAAATCGACTGTTGCTGAAATGTTCATTGAAGAATGCCTTGCAATGGAGCATTTTCTACAGTGTGCAGTCCAGTTTCATGATGTTGGTGAAGTACTCCACTTCTTTATCTATTTAATGATAGCTGTACATGTGCACAGGGACACAGACAGAGCTGCCTCGTGTGGGTATATCTTGGTGATGCAGCATACTCCTTCTAGTGTGGATTTATAGCCCCGTGCTTCCTTGGTATTTAATTCAATGTCCTTTCTTTTTTACACTAATGGATGCATTTGGGAAGCTTGAATTCCTTCACTGTATTGGTGCTTGTGAAAGCAGCCTCACTGCCATTGCTCTCCTGTACATCCGGCTTCATCCACAAAACATTTACACCATGGTTTTCCAAGGGACCATGGACCATACTGGGAGACCTAGAAAGGTGCAGCTTGGTGTGGTGGTAAAAGACATGAGGCCTGTGACTTCCAGGACTCTGCACTGCGAGGCAATGGATACCAGGACCTTTGCCCCAGGCAACTCCACAATTAGGATGGGAGGTTCCAAATATTCCCCTTGACTGCAGCGAATGAGCATATTTCATAGCTGGCTGGCTGATGAAGCCTCATGCAGGAAACCTAGATCTGCAGCAGGCACATTTCAACGATTGCCTAAGTGGAGTCTATGATGTGGTAGAATGTACTTCAGGTGATTAAAGAGCAGATAGAGGTGCCTGGCTGGAGGAGAAAAATGTTTCTTTGGCGATCACTGCATGTAATATTATCTACAACATATGCGAATCAAAGGCTCATGCACTGCCCCTATAAAATAGAGTTAGTTTTGCATTGGGTTGGAACCAGAGTTTTGCTCAGAAGAATTCTGCTGGCGGGGGGGGGGGGGGGGGCAATTTTTATCAGTTCTTCCTTCCTGCAGCAACCTTAAAAAGAGCACCAGAGGATCAGGGAACCTCACAGAAAAGCACAGCAAGTAGTACCAGGGCCCATGGAAAGGATTAGCTAAAATCACCATCCCAACCGCTTCAGGCAGGGAGCTTCCATTGTAATCTTGTTCTCTCTGAAACAGGCATCATTCAGTTCATGGAAGCTGGGCAGGCTGGGATCCATCCTTCTGGCTGCATTTAGTCAGCAGACCGGGGACCTGCAAACAGAGGCGACTGGGTTCTGTCGCCACATTAATCAAGGCCAGAGCTGCTGTTAAGTCAACAGTCTGTGGGGCTGCTGTCCTGATGGCAGGCAGTGGTTCCAGCAGGGGTGCAGCGGTGCCCTCCTGGCCCAGACAGTGTTGCCTGCTCTGCTGGTCCTGGAGAGGCCAAGAGAACCGGAGTTGACACTGACCTTGGCAACCGAGGAAGGCAATTTCTTCGAGCCTTGTCCTGTGACTATTTTAACTGACATCTGACTCGTCATCTGACAGAAGAATCGCAGCCCCAACCTCCTCCCCTGAAGTCCATGAGCATGATATCATGCCATCTGAAAAGTCCTGCGCTGTGGCTAAATGCTTTCCAGGTGCAATGTACAATGTTGCTTTCTACTTTTAAGCCTTGAATGGCTTTGGGCGTGGCTATCTGTGGGACTATCTGACTTGTTATGAACCTGCCTGATTATTAAGAGCTGCAGGAGAGGCCTTGCCGAGGCACCGTTTGCATCCATGTCTGCCATGCAGGGGTGAAAGGGCTTTCTTCCGTGTCACTCCCAAACTGTGGAATGCACACCCTCAAGCACTAGCATGCGCTTCTACTTGCCTGGCTTTTAGAAAGGACAGGACAACTCGTGTCTTTGAAATTGCCATTGTCTATAAGCTTTTAAACATGGTCAGTATTCAGGTTTCATTGCTTTAAATTGCTATGCACTGGCTTGATGGCTTTGTAGCAAATAATGCTAAACAACAGTGTTTATGAACATTGTAGAAATGTTAATGATAAATAATAAACACATATTCTAAGTAATACAACAAGCAACATAAGCAGCATTTGGTGGGTGTGAAGCGAGAAGTAGGAAACCTCCCAGTTCCAGCACCATTCTCCACGCAGCCCTTCATGCCCACAAGCCTCACCCTTGCAAGGGGCTTTTTCCTCAAAGTGAGGCCTTGGCATGGAATTGATGCTGAAGATCATGGTGGTTAGTAGACATAAACAAACTGTCTATTAACTGTCTGCCATGTATTGCGAATTCTCCCGTTTTTAACTACTCCTGAAACAGATGCTGGTGAATATTCAGAAAAAGATGGAACATTAGCATTCCTAGACCTGAATTCCTGGAATGGCCTCTTTGGGTGAATTAACTGTGCATTAAAGAAGTGTCTCTAATTGGCAAATTGTCACAGCCTAATATAGGTACATATATTCCTAGGGTAGCTCAGCTTGAAAGAGAATTATTTTATTAATAGACCATTCACTGGGAACACAAGCAACTCCAGATGTAATATTTAACATTATTATATCTGACTTTTAGTTTTATTTTTCACTTTAAAATATGGTTTAGGTTTTGCACTACACAATAAAAAAACACAAAGCAACATGCAAATGTAAATATATATCCCAGCATTCCTTACAACACCATAAATTAGCAGGGTAGGGGTATCTTAGAGAAGACTCAGCTGTGCTGCAGCCGTTTGCCATCTACCTGTGCAGTTTGCTTTGGTTATAAATAGCAAAGAGTTCACTGCAACAAGCGCAATACTAGATGTGCACTTAATGATACACTTCAAGTCATGCTGAAGTCAGTTATATAGGAGTTCACAAGATTTTATGGATTCAGCAAAGCAGACTTCTCCCCTCCCCTCCCCTCCCTTCCCTTCCCCACCCCACTTCTCTGTTTCTATGGTTTTTATGCCAAAACACACCGGGGTGTGAGGATTCACCCCAAAAAGTTTTTCAAAATTTGCACAGACCTGGGATGTTTCTTGCCCTTTCCCTTCTTTCTAAAAGGAGGCTAGCAAGTTGGCCAAGCATCTTCCTCAATGCACTCTTCTCGAGATGTGCTGTAGGGGCTCTTGGAGAGGGATTAACTGGCACTGGACACAAATTGCCATATAGACTGAAGGGATGGAGAAGGACTGAAGCATGGAAGTGTTGCTTTCAGTTCCATATCTTGCTCGGGCTCTGATTTCAAACAGAAGTAAAATGGTAAAGCCAGGGATATAAGAAAATAAGATAGTTTCTTTCTGTCATGGAAATGATTCTCAGGAGCAGGAAACATCACAATGGACAGCAGACAAACATTTCCCTACTTCCTCACTCCAAAACAAAGAGAGGGTGGGTATCTGCTAAATTCTCCATTAAACTGATAGTTAGAAGATATAGGTGCTTGCTATATACTGGGATAAAGCAGGGTTGGGGCAATGGCTTTGCCATCAGAATTGGTTCTTGCTGGCAGGGCAAGGACAAGTTAGCTGGGAGGCAAAATTCTTATAAGAGTTTATGGAAAAACAAGTAAGTGCATTAGCATTATGTCCTTCCTCAGGAATTGACAATATGGTTCCCAATATGGTTCCCAGGGAGTTGCGAATGTGAAGAGTGAGACTGAACAATTAATTGAAATTGAAAAGCTAATTGACTCCATGTTTATGGAAGTAGATCTGATTTTTAAAAATAAATACATTCTGAGCGCAATGGATTATTGACAACTATGGTGGAGGTATGTTTTTACTCTGAACCATCAGACATTAAAGCAACATATACTCAGAGTTCTACTAATGCTGTTATTAGTACAACCGGAGAAGCCAGTGTGTATTGTAAGCCCTGTATGAAGAAAGCAAATAAAGGGGAATATATAGTAAAAAGCGTATACATATATTTTTTTAAAAAGCAAAAAGCAAATGAAGGCTATAAATCAGTCTTCTCCAACCTGATGTACTCTAGATGGGTTGAACTAAGTTCCCAGCATGCCTGGCCATTGTTCATATAGGCTGGAGTTCATAGAATTTGAAGTCCAAACCATCAAGAGGCCACCAGATTATTGGAAGCTGTCATAGAAGTCACCAAACCACAACACACAGATCACACAGAGCCTTCACATCTCCTGAAGAACACCTAGGCTGTATCTTTCAGATCATGTGGTCCAGCCACATGAAACCTAGGGGGTACATTTCAGATCACAGGGCAAGCCACACAAGACTGGTGCCTCTCTGATGGTAGCTTAGCAATAGGCCAATAATGAAACAGTGCATGTAGCAGATGGATGGCTAAACCCATTTTTGTCCTGCACTTGAATTCAGTCAGTGGAGTGTACAAATATTTTTTCCATTTCCAAGTACTCCTGTCCTTGGTAATAATGATGGTGAAAAATAATTGTGTTTGCAATCTGCCTCTGCTTTTCCTCTACTAGGTGCTACAGATTTGAGCTTTGCTGAGTGTTCCAACCTCAAATTATAGCTCAATATTTAGGAAGCCTTTGACTGCCAATTAACTATCAACACCGCAAACCACTAATACAGCAAAAATTAGGAGGGTTCATTTGTTGGTTTTGGACTAACAAGAGTCAAAAAAGGGAAACATTCTGTTCCATTTTTCATACAGTCATGTTAAAATATTACTAGCATTTTTAAAAATTGTTAAAAGAGCATTACTAAAGATTCTTACTTAATACCTTAACAGAAAATAGTATTCTGTAAACATTTCTTGTTGTTAGGATTCTAATCTTAATAGGTTAGAAGCTGAGATCTCATCTACATGCAGAGTTTACCATTAAGCCTTAAATAGCTATTCAGCTGCCACATACATACGTATATATGCCTGGTGAGGTTGCAGTCAGAAACTACCTCATTCCAGTTTTAATAAATCCTTAATAGATTTGCTGTTTTGAGAATCTCCAAGAGAGGCTGAACTTACCCCCCTATTATTCTTGTGGGATATTGGTCCAAAAATTACAGGCAGCCTGGGTAACAAACCTTTGAAGCCTCAGAAAGTCAGGTACCATATTTCCTGTGGAAGTGAACTGCTGCATTATTTTGTGACTGGGAAAGGGTTTTATGATCAATGTATGTGAAAAGGTGCCTCTAGGCAAGAATTATACAAAGTTTGAGAAGGGGAGGTGCAGTGATCATGGAGTTGTGGTGCTTCAAAATCAGTTGAAGGCTTTTTCATCATGAACAAGGATGGCATTGACCTTGCCTTCCCCTAAAACCCGGTGGTTGGAGCTCATGTGTCTTAAAATTAGAAGGTGGATGGTGTTAGTCACTCAGCCACAGTCCCTCCTTTTCTCCTTCCCTGAATTGTTTAGAAAACCAAAACCAAAAGGCACCATTCCGATATATAAACTTGCAGCTTATATCATCAGTAGAATAAGGGTTGGTAACAAAGCCTCATTCTGGAGGCTTTAAGTTCTGTTGTCCTTGAAAGGAAGCCCTCTTTGCCTTGGGACATAGCAGAAGTCTGAAGAGGCCAGATTATGCTCAGGCTTTGAACTTGGAATATGATGCACACCCCTATTACATGGGTTTGGGAGTGGTTAGGCTCAGCAGCCTTGCTAGCAATCCCAATCAAGCAAAAGCAGCTATTTCCTAAATATCCAGGGCAACAGCAAGCAAAGCTTCTGGCATTTCCTCAGAAAACCGGAAAAGGATTGTTTCTGTGTAAGACAACAAAGCCAGTGAGGGCACGTCTCTTGTGCTGGTTCATCCAGAAGCAATGGCAGGCTACCAGTCTAGCCTGTTAAGAGAGTGCCATGTGCAGCCAAGTGCATGCTTTCTTTAAATTCTGCAGTGATCCTAGCAGCCCAGCCCTTCCAGCCAACTTGCCATTGAAGTTGCTAGCTGGAGTAAGTGGTGCAATTGTGAAATAAAGGAGACAATACATAGGTAACTTCATTGTAATATATGGAAAGACATGGTAACCATAGACAGTATTTGCTCTCTTTAGAACCACAGGGGCATCACAGAAATGGAAGCAGCACATGCAACAGAAAATGTCACTGAATCCTCTAAAACATCCTTGAAAGATACCTATTCAGCTTTCCCATGAAAAGTTCCTGGGGAAGGAGTAATCCCTCTCCTGAAAAGCTGTTTCCTGCCTTGTGCTCTCCACCACTCCAAATCTTCCTGTCTGGTTGTCTAGGAATGGGTTTGGGAAGAGGCTGTTCCTCAAAATCCCACTTTTTCCCATCCATATAAGAGAAACAAGCTTCACAGCCTCAAGGCATAATGTCACCTGGACTTGGTTATGTGGGTCAGGTGGGGGAAAGTTTACATGCCCAACCCAGAGTCTAGTCCATCCCTAGACTCTGCTCTGCAGCCAACAAGGTTCAGATCCAGGTCCAACAAAGTTCTCAGTGATCATAACACATGTGAAAAGACTAACTTCTGCTACATTGCCCCAGCTGCAATGTCTGTACTAAGAGCGAAATCAGAGGCCCTAGCCAAGCCTTCGGAAAACAGAGATGTTTATCCCGCACATGTAATGCCTACTGTTCTGAGGCGAGGTTTTTGTGGCCTATGAAAAGTGACAGCAGAAATTGATTTGAAGGAAGAGACGGTGAAAATTCAGCTTAGCTGGAGAAACAGAGCCCCCATCTTCCTCCCATCTAAAAGATATTGACTTGCTCACCTCAGGAGGCTGTCAGGGTTTGGGGGCCTGACAGGCAGTAGCAGAGCTATCAAAAAGGCAGAAAATCCAATAAAAATCCATGAATAATCTGCAAATTGACAAGTAGTCATGAGAAAGATAAACTGTGGTGTCAACATTCTGCCAGCCAATGGGGATGTTTTCAGTCCCTCTCTAGGACTTTAATTCCATTAAATTTAAAGTATATTTTAATGAAAAGTGTAACAACTGGAGTGATTATATGTATTCACTGAGTAAATATAGATAACACAATGAATCCTGAAATTCAGATAAATCCCTGTACTTTGAGAACCATGGCCCACCCACCCCCAGGTGCCTCATTCCTAACTGGATGAAATCATCTGGAGGTTTTGCACTGAATAGTTATTGAGGTATAAGTATATCTATCTTCAGACAGAGGAAAAATCCTATGACACCCAGCATGTTTTAGGAATTCTATGAGTTTTTTTCCATCTAAACAATCATAGGACTGTGTTCTAACATTCTGATGATATCCAGATCTAGCTATCATTTTCCTGTGGTTGGACCCAAACTTGGTTGTGCTTAGAGTAAAGCCACTGAACTCAGTAAGACTTGAAATAGTCATGACTATATTGTGCCATTGATTTCCATAGGTCTACTCTAAAGTAAGATGGAACCAACTAATTGTAAATCTGCCTCCAAAAGGCATCAAGGAATTCTTCTTTTGTCTTGAACATAATATTGTGAATAAATAATTGCAAACATAGATTGATTAAAAACAATCTGAGAGTGTAAAAACAGCTCTTGTGATGTATTTTCTGGGAAAACACAAATGCATTCATGACCAGTCCTTCTGAGGACAGTGAAGAATTGGTATGTTGGATTCTCATGTGAACAATTTCCCACTTTCTTATTTATAAGTACATATAATATGGACCTAAGTTAAAAGGAAAATTTCATAGGAGTATAAATATCTGAGTATGGCAAGTACATGTTCCACAAATAGAAAACATTTTCATCAAGGGCAATGCCATACAACAATCTTTGTTGCTTAATTTTTCAAGACACTCTAGTTACGTTATGCTTTAGAGAAATCAAATGGCTGGCTGCTGTTCTATTGATTCAGTAGTAATTGGCACTTAAAATAATACCTGTACAAGAAACATGAAGTCTAACCAAAAAATCCCATTTATCCAAGAAACAAATATCTATTCTAAGAGAGTCAGGGTGACATCAAATTATAACATTGGACTGCACTCGGGAGATCCAGGTTCTAATGCCCAGTCAGTCATGGAGCTAACTGGGTGACTTTGGGCCAGCCAGACTCTCAGCCTAACCAACCTTATAAGATTGTTCCAATGATAAAATGGAGAAGAAAATAATTGTGAATGTGTTTTCCTTGTAGGAAGGGTGGCATATAAATGCATATGACAAGCAATAGGTTGCATGCAAATTTGGTCATACTTAGAGAAGATTCACAGAACACAAAACCCCCTTCATTTAATCATGATTTAATCCCACTGATTTCAATCAGTCCACTCTATGCATGACTAAGTCTGGATCAAGCCCAACAAACACACATGCATACTCACAAGCTACAAATGCTAAGAATTCTGAGCAAGTTGACATAGTATGCATTTTTTTCATGCAACTCACCTTAAGGTTTACATTCAATTTGCACTCATTGCTGAAATTTACAAAGAGCCTGAACTTCACATTATGTAATCCAGATTTGAGTACAAATTTCTCTGTCCTGTGTGAGGTGGCAAATCAAATTCCTTGGAACAAAAGCAACTGGTTTTTCCAAATTTCCATTCAGTGCAATTATTTTTTATGCAGCCATAACCAAACTTGGTAGTGTATATTTCAGCAGCACTTAACATGACAACATGCAAGGTAGCACAGGAAGAGAAGAAAAATGGTGAGGAAGACGGGGAGAGAAGAGAGAGAAGGAGGTGTTGTGTGCGTGTTTTGGAAGTGTCTTGTCAAACTGCTCCCAAATTTAGATCTACTCCATAACTCAGCTGCAGTGCACTTCTAGGTCCTTCAGCCTTGGCGAATGCAAGACATATCTCAGTTTTGGAAGACAGGCATGAGCAAGGGGCATGAGCAAGGGGCGTGAGCAAGGGGCATGAGTTGCCAAAGTAGTTACACAAGTGTCCTTGGGCATGAGCCACACTTTGGTGGTGCGGCATTCTCTGGCCAGGAGCTGAGCAGCCACAGAAGCAGCAGCAGCAGTTTCCTGCATGGCCATAGGAGCCGGACTGTGTACTTGCCAGACCATAGGAAGGGTGTCAGAAGCAGGAACTGTGTCTTGATATGATGAACTGTCAGTGGGGAGGTTAACATCATTTTCATCCTCTCTCTGATCAGTGCTCTTATGTGCAGATACACCTCAGAAAGTGTTGCTGAGTTTTCTCCATTCAAAGGAGGCAATGGTTTTCTAATTTGCAGATACTTGTCTATAAATATGTCAGTTCTTCCTGTCAAAAACATTTCTGAAGATCATCATGCAAGTATGAATAATATTATTTACATGCTTGAAGGGTTCTTTGGAAAAGTATTGGACTGAGAAGGAGCAAAATTATATAACAGCATGAAGGCCGCAGTGTTTGGATAGTGTTTTTGTCTTGGATTTTTAATTAAGCATGAAGAATGTAATGAGTGTGATAGTCTTGGTGAGCAACCCTGTTACGCTGATGAAAAACTGGCAACAGAAAACAGAAAAATCCCTTTGTCTTCACAATATTTATGGGAGATTTACTCCAAATGTTTGAGCAGAGCACTGCAACCAACAATGATGGAGAAGATGGGTATGTACCTTTTGGCAAAGGTTAAGTTTGGAGAAAAAGAAAATGGACAATAAGAATATGTGGCTGCCAGAACAATACGTTGAATCAGATTTCTGAATCTGGTGGGTTCAGATTTGGGCTTGTGCTTCTTAGAATAAGTTACCACAAGGGGTTCAGGAAAGCACAGAATCAAAGTCCACACTGGCATTCCAGTATCTGTTGCCCTGAGCTGCTGGTGGTGAAGTCTTTATCTCATATTAGCCAAGCTGGTGCAATGGTAAGGAGTGTTGCTCATGAAAACGACTTGCAGAATAAAGATGGCACAAAGTTTTCAATCTTGATTATATGAGGGAAGGGAAGATAGCCTATTTGGCTGAAGTTAAACCTTTTAAACCTGACCCTAGGGACAGTAGTAGCTGTGAAATAGGCAGAGAATTGGAAAGATATCCCAGGAGGTAAAGATGTTAAAAAACAGAGTGGCTGAAAGAATGGAGTAGATAAAGCAATATATTGAAAATAGGAAGTAAGGGATTGTTAATAGAAGGAATTATGAGGAAAGAGGCAAGGAGACCACATGCGAAGGTCTCCTTGCACTACTTAGGGCCAGAAGGATGGTATGCTGGAAATAGGAGGGCAGACAGGAATGTCAGGGTGGCCAAAGGGCCGGGGAGACTCAAAAAACATGGGGGTTGGTTAGAGAAACAATGCTGGGTTTGGATATGAATTTGCACCAAGAAGAAAAGAGAGCTGGGTCAAAGCTTCATACTAAATGGATGAATACAGAGGCAGGAAGGAAGGCTATTAGAGGCAAGGAGACCACATGCGAAGGTCTCCTTGCACTACTTAGGGCCAGAAGGATGGTATGCTGGAAATAGGAGGGCAGACAGGAATGTCAGGGTGGCCAAAGGGCCGGGGAGACTCAAAAAACATGGGGGTTGGTTAGAGAAACAATGCTGGGTTTGGATATGAATTTGCACCAAGAAGAAAAGAGAGCTGGGTCAAAGCTTCATACTAAATGGATGAATACAGAGGCAGGAAGGAAGGCTATTAAAATATAAAGGAGGTTTAGAAGAATGAGGATTGAGGACCAGGTTTGTTAGGTTTGGAGGAATACTTTCATGGACTGGCTGTTCCATCACTAAACAACAGCGGTACTGGTAGCGTTACTCTTCTTGTTAAACCATCCCGAGACTACAGTAAGGGATGGTCTAGAAAAGTTGTAAATAAATAAATAGATGAATGATCAGGCCTGTCATTGCTTGTCTCCAACTTATTCCTCCCACCAACTCCTTACATGTATCCCAGGGTGTTGACATACATAGACTATATCTTCTGAGTGAAGAGAGGGCTTACCTTACCTTTCAGAATGAGCTGGCTGAGGGTTAAAATTACTTTTTTCATAATTAAAGAAACATTTTCCTAACACAGCTATGTCTGTATGAATGATTGAATTATTTCTTTCTCTGTAAGTATGCATCCCTCACCCCAAACAGGACCATATCACCAAGTTTTCATGCTGAATTACACTTAAACTCTCTCACACATGCATGCATGCATGCATGCACTCATGCACAGGAAATGGTTAGAAAAGGGGGAAATAACATATTCTTGGCATTGTTGGTGGGCAGGGGATGATTTAAGCAAAAACAGAGAAGGGGAAGCTTAAATCCCCCCTTTCAAATCACCATGGTCCCAATGGGGAGGAGCATGCTTTCCCAGAGGTAGGTCAGTCATGTACACATGTGTAGCAGTGTAAAATCAGCTCAAAAGGTGATCAAGCTGATCACTAAGCTCACAGAAGAGGGATGCAGGGCACTGCAAGGAGGGTCTGGATTTTCATCCCCCCTGCTAAGCTCCTTTGTAGCCCTTTCAGACAAGCCATGCTACCAAGTTCAGTCACCTTCATAAGCCACCTTCAACAACCCAGTCACTGGCATTGCATGACAAAGTGACTTGTGATCTGTAACTAATTGTGCTAGTTGTCATGTTGCCTAAACACAGACTGCTTCCTGCAACATCACTTATTTTTCAAAAACAAGCCACCTTAGCAATCCATGGCTTGTTCTAGAAGTCGTTTTATCCATGATAGGATGCCACCTTGTCTCAGCCCAAGAAAACAGTTTTGTCATGGGTACAGTGATGGGCCAGTGAGCCACGTGGCAAGTGTTGCAAACTCCCCCACCACACTGTGGCTTTGCCCTTGGGGCTGCCAGTGGCAGCCCCACCACTAATACCAAAGTTGCACATTGGAGATGTATCAGTCTTGGGAGATTGCACAAATGTGTACAAAATTGTACTTGGTTGGTCTTTTGCAAGTGTGCAAGGAAGGTCTTAAGGCTGTCCCCTACGTGTAGTCTTGTCTGGTCAATTTTCATGTATATTCCACCTGTCAAAGGGGGATAGGTAGCATACCTGGAAACTGACATAGACAAACTGATTTGCATATTGTTGTTAGGGACCAAGTGCTAAGCATCAGTTAAAAAGCACTGATGAGGGGACAAAAGACACCAAGGGGGAGCCAATTAGCAATGCGAGCTCTCAATTTTAAGTTACTGAGACTTTTCAGAGTCAACCCTCGTTTCAACACTTCTTCCCTGAGTCTCCAACTAGTGTAGAAAAGGGAAATTTTGTCTCCCTCACCCCTTTCCAGGCTCCCTTTTGGAGCAGTTACTACTTAAGCATCTTTGGGGCAGTTATACCATTTATCCTCCATTTGCTATCCTGTCCTCAAATTGATGCACACTTCCCTCCATTTACTTCTCAGTCAGTAAATGTGTGCATTTTCTGTGCAAAATGGCTACAATAACTGCAGAGTAAGCAATGTGTTGTTCAATGGCCTTTTTTGGCAGTAAGGAACCTAAAGGCATAGGTGGAAACTTCAACATTCATAAAAGGGAAAGGACATTTAAAAGCCTGTTTGTATGCAACTGAAATATTGTGAAAGAATGCCTTCATTTCGTCTGAACAATAATTGGACAGAAGTTTCTGCTCAGCAAGTCATGCCACTAGTATTTTACCTAAAGCAAAAAGTACTTCTGTGCATCTGTGAAATTAATTGGCCTTTCCAGTTTAAAAGGAAAGGTTGAGAGATACCATTGTCCTTTTCTTTACTTCAGTCACAATACAAGCTACTGGTGTTCCTTTTTGTTTCCAGGAGTGATGTTTGGCATCAGTGCAAGAATGGGAAAGAAAAATATTCATTTGGCATGTCTTGACAACTTTGAGTGGATGTATGATTTTCTGGAAGAGAAATAAGTTGTGTGGTAAGAGTGGGAGAATTCTTGAATTCTGAGAAGGTGCCGCCATCTAGTGACTTTTTCTCAAGGCAACACAAATTTTTTAAAAATACAGTCATTTTGATAAGATTTCAGGGTGGTGTTCAACATATAAAAATACAATAAAAGAATAATTTGAATGTCATAAAATTCAACTTTAAAGTACACTAACAGTGATGTATTGCTGTTTATAAACTTTCAAAAGGCTGAGTAAATAATAGTGTCTTAATTCAGAGTACTTCCAAGAGCACAAGTCTTTCCATTATCAATCAAAAGGTCTGGTACAGTGATTCTATCTTTTTGGCCCTTAAATATTTTTTGGTAAGATAAAAGATAAAATGAGTGGCTGGAAAACACTTATTGGACAGCAATAGAAGACTGATCATCTGGAATACCCTAAACATTCTGGGATTAAGGATCAAACCAAACCTGTATCTGCCAGCTATGATTGGTTTATTTAAGTGCTTTCCCAATTTTTTAATCTATTTATTCACCAATTCCCATCTCAAATGAAGAATTTGGAGTATGTGATATTAAAAGAGACTATAGATATGATGGGTGTATAAGAAATATGATGAAACTGTGTGAATTAGTAGGTTATATTTATACCTGAAATACTTCATTTATACCCTTTCAACCTCTTGCAAAGAACCCAAGGTGGTTTACAAGGTCCTCCTCTCCATTCAGGAGTGCAACAAGTTGCTAATTATCTGTTTAGATCAATAGGCTTTCTTTTCGCCCTCCTTGAATCTGAAGATGTTTTAGCTGCTTATATAAAGCTGAAATATCATTATGATTAGCACACCATTCAGTATAGGTATAGTATTTGAATTCAGAGACAAACTAATGCAATCTATTAATAGATTGCAATACAATAGATAATGCAATCTATCTACTAATGCAATCTATTAATAAAAATAGATTTATTAATTAGGAAATTAACTAGGAATTAAATTAATTAGGAATCATTTAAACAGACAACAAAGATATTTCTAAATCTGCCAAAAAACAACAAAAGAAATCATCTTTGCCCTTCAATGGTACAACTCATCCAAGTTAATTTCCAATTTGTGCAAAATTTGAGCCTCCACTCCAAAATTTATTTATTTATTTATTTATTAAAACATTTTTATGCCGCTCCATTCGCCGAAGCCTCGGGGCGGCTTACAACACTAGATAAAACAATAAGTTAAAATATCCATATAAAATGATCATAATTTAAAACACACATTATAAAACAAGCCGCCCTGGCCAGATAAAATTCAGTTGTATTAGCATTTAAAATGTTGCTTAAATAAAAAGGTCTTTGCCTGGCACCAAAAGCAAATAACGACGGCGCCAGGCAGACCTCTCTGGGGAGCGCATTCCATAATTTAGGCGCCACCGCTGAGAAAGCCCTTCTCCGAGTAGCCACCCTCCTAATTTCTCTCACGGAGGGCTCCCGGAGAAGGGCCTCTCCCGCCGATCTCAGGGGGCGACTGGGCAAATATGGATGTAAGCGCTCCTTCAGGTAACCAGGACCCAAGCCGTTTAGGGCTTTATAGGTCATTACCAACACCTTGAATTGGGCCCGGATTTCAATGGGGAGCCAGTGAAGCTGACGGAGAACTGGAGTCATGTGAACATAACGTCCAGTCCCCGTCAGCAGCCTGGCAGCTCTATTCTGAACCAATTGAAGTATCCGAACCGTCTTCAAGGGTAGCCCCACGTAGAGCGTGTTACAGAAAATAATTTGTACACGTTCATACAAATTGTAGATTGGAGGCCTGAACCTTGTGCAAATTTTCCCAGCTTTTGGAAAAAATATATATATACAAATTGTAGCCCATTTTAAAACCAGTAGACTCATGCAGGCTAAGATCATATCAAGTTGGTGCCAGTATGAGGTTGAAATCTACTGGGAAGCTTGAGAAATTCATTCGAATTTCAGATTTCTCTCAGATCGCTACTCTTAGGCAATGTGGCCATTGGGAATACCCTTCTTCTGAGGGCATGCTGAGTGGTGTCTTTCTATTTCAGAGAGGACAAAGAGTCCAATAACATGTACTTTCATAGAAACAGCTCCATACAAACATTATGAAGAAATGCACAACCCCAAGAAATACTTACCTTACTGACAAAAATTCTGATAACCCTCTGATAGAAGATGCATTAGGAAAGCAGCCAAATGGAAAGATATAACAACAAGTGATTTCCCCTGTATTAATTCTGAGTGGCAACCTTTCAAGGCGTCCTGAGGAATCACCTAAGCTAATTAGGAATAGCCACCATAAGTATGAATGGAAAGTTGCTGATAAAGTCCAACCCTGACACATTAGCTCACCATCTTATCCATGTTTAGAGATATAAAAGTCCTACAACTCCCAGCATGCCCCAGGTAGCCTTTTCAGAAATTAAGAAGTTGTAGGAACATATGTGCAAGTAGGCATTCACATCTGTTTTTTGTGCATCTCGCAGAACGTCAACTTGGACTGGGAGACCATGAATCATTCTCTCAGGAACTGCACAATTTCTCCCTAGAGACACTATTGGTGCTTCTTCGTAAAGTTCAAAGTCATCTAAAGCTCCCTGTATAAACAGCACATGCCAGCAAGAAGGCTTAGTTTGAACACTTTCTCTTGCCATGCCAGCATTCCAGTGCACAGTATATGTACAGAGGTGTGATCCTGCAACTGCTGTACTGGTCCCCCACATGTATACCACAGGCTACTTGATATTTGAATCAGCCCCCCAACTTAACAAAAGTATGTAGTATAGTTGCTATTTGTGGCTCAATATTTCTACTGGAAATGCATCCCAAAAAAGAAACTTATTCCACTTAACTGAAAAACTTGGATCTATTTCCAAAATTGAGATTCATATCAATTAATGAAGTGAATGGTTTGTAAGAATACAGCTATAGACAAGAACAGGGCACAGCAGCACCATTTTCCATGTCATAAATATTACATATTTTCAATATCTGGAAAGTCCTTTATGGTCTGTGTTTAGTACGGTACAAGACATTCTCTTCCAACTCTGTTGCTATATTCCAAAAACTGATGGGTAGAGTTCTTACTTCATTACAAAAGATTACATGAAAATGTTACATTTACTGAAGTGAATGGAGTTCCCCAATAGTACAGAAAGGTATATGCAAGTTGTATACCACAAGTGGATTCAGATCAAGGCAAACAGAGATTGGATTCAGTGTACAAACCTATTGAAATAGAACACATTCTAAGTGTTTTCTTTAAGTTAGCAGTGGTGTTGCAGTGTAATTAGCTTTTCACAGTAATTAGTAACAGAATTTTTTTCAAGTGCTTATACATAAAGAGAAAGCAACAAAAAGTGCTTTGAAAGGAAATATGAACATTGAGTTAAACAATATTTCTTAAATGCTTCCCAAATGTATTTGCTGATAGATGTTTGGGCAGGAATCAGAACACAGTTCTTTAAAAACCTTCATTTACACTTAAGCAGCAGAATTTGCATCTGTTTTGCATTGATCCCTATTTACATTACACGCACCAAGCCCTTCTTGGAAAAATATTACATTGATAGCATTTTTTTTAAATTTATTTGGTTCTATTTCACATTAGACAAGAATGACACAAATGGATTTTGTTGCTTTCTTTAAGACCATACTTTGGGTCACTCACTAACAAACAGCACTGAAATAACAGCCATCTGGCTTTTGAAGTAATTTAGGATGCATTACCAAGCCACACAGAGTTTTATACCAAGAAATAAAGCTACACTGGGCTGTCTGGTTTCCTTTGCAAATGCAGCAATATGCACTATTGGGAAACAGAAAGCTTCCATGCATATTCTTTTCTCCCTTTAATACGGTTAAGAGTCAAGTTAGGCTAGTTCTGACTGTTCAACTACTGTTAACTTATACACACAGCTTTTGGCCACCCCATCCACGCATGGCAACATTTTCAGCAATTTTCAGGGGCAAAGCCTACACAAGACTTCTTACCATCTGAGGTGCCACCTCTCTCCCTCTCCCCTACCCTTGCGGTAACACCAGAGGCAGTGAGCATGCTCAGCTCCCCCTCCTTCCTCCATCCTTCCTCCCCCATGATGATGAAGATGTGCCAACCCTCTACTTCCCTCCCCTTCACCCCGAGCACTGTTTTCACCTCTCTCCCTCCCCACAACCACAATAACATTGATTACTTCCCCCTCCAGTTATGAAGAGGCTGGAGGCTGTGGTAGCAGCTACCTTCCCTGAGCTGTGATGAGCACGTCTGTCTGCCTGAAGCATGTAAGAACAGTCCCGCTGGATCAGACCCAGGATCCAACCATTCCAGTGCTCTGTAAATCAGCCACCCAAAGGAAGCTTGAAAGCAGGGCATGTGTGTAATAGCACCCTCCCACCCATAGTCCCCAGCAACTGGTGCACAGAGACATGTTGGTACTGGGCTTACTATGTGGCCATCAGGTAGTAGCCATTGATAACAATCCAATTCCCTTTTAGAGGCCTCTGAATTGATGCCCATCACTGCATCTTATGGAAGTTAATTCCATTTATTATCTATGGGCCATTTGAAAAAGTACTTTCTTTTATTCACTTCCTTGGTGAATTTCTCACCAAGCCAACTTTTAGTATTATGAGGTCTCCTTATCCATTTTTTCCATATCATACCTTTTCATTCTTTTCCTCCCTTCTCCCTAAGAGTAGCAACATCTGCCTCTCTTGCTTCTTCCCACCTTCTCTGCCTGACCTCTGGCTCCAGCATCACAACAGTGGCCTAGCCTTCCTCTCTTTCCCAGTGTCATTCTCAGTTTCTGGTTGTTGTCACTGCTCTCCTCCCCTTCCTCCTCCTTCCACCAATGATAATGGCAGTGGCAACCACCACTCCTTCTGCCTGTGATGGTGCACTGATCAGGGTCTCCCTGGTGAGCAAATGGCTCTAGAAGCTGCCTCTGCCACAGCAGCGCAAGCAGTCCCTGCCTATGCCTTGCTCACACCAAAGGCCATATCCAGAAATATGGGACTGCATTATAAGCATACAGCTTGGTGGATGCCCCCTATGAGGTTCTTTTAAGAAAAGGATTTCAAATACAAATTCTTAACAGAAATGTTTGTACATAAAAATGAAATTCTGTCTCTTATCTGAAGTCATCAGCACTGAAATAATTCTGCCTCCTGGTTAAAACATACCATAAGCAGCAACCAAGTTTACATACTGGAATGAGGACAAACCATTAGGTATTCAATACACGAAACAAATGGAAGTGTCTCGAAGGTTGGAGACATTTGAAAAGCACAAAATAATATTCATAAATAAAGTTCTTGGTACTTATTGCTACAACATATACCCATATGCACTATATATGCTATATACATGATCCAGGGTCATTTGTCCAAATTGTACATGGAAGATATGGATCATAAACAGGCTGGATAAATGGCAGTTTTTTTCTACAAGGGATTAGATTATCATGGAATATATAAGACAGGCACAGTAAATTCCGATAAGTCAGGGTTCCAAACACTGTGATTTAAAATAACATAGAACTATTACATTTATATTGAGCCACGTTTAGTTCATATTTCTGCTAGTTAGTGGAATATTTATTCCATGTTACAACTATTTTATGGTTTATTGATAGCACTGACATTCAGGGAGACTAGACACACCATGCTATTTTGAGGGCAGAGATTTATACATTTTCATTATATGCCATGCTCTTGTAGAACCTGCAAACAATATGAATTATAGTGCCTTTACTACAACTGACATTTCCTGGAAGACAAGGACAAGGTAAATACAGCCCTCACCTCCTACATTTCTATCTGATCAATCTGAAATATGAACATCTTCTGCCCTAAATCTGGATGAAGCATTCTATCAATCTCTTTCGCTCTGCGTGATTTAGAAGCCACCATTTTACATGGTAAACGATAAAAAGTTCACAAAAACCACCCACATTGTACAATGGAAAAGCACAACACCTAAGTCCTTACTCATACTATGCAGTTTTAAAACTCTGCATATTAACTGTTAAACTGCCACATGCTCTGAAGGGAGCTTTTCCAGAGTCTATTCAATTTTGGAGAAAAAAGGTTTATTAAGATGATATTTAGGAACTAAGGAGATCTTTGCCTGCTTTGCTTGGTTGAAGGAAGGACTGATTGATAGAGTTAATTTATAAGCTATAGCAGAGTTCTTGAACCACTCTCAGCCTTAGGCCTGAATTCAGTTTCAGAGAAGCTTCTGGGGCAGTGGTGGCTGATGAAATTTTAAACTGGTGGGGGCAATTTCTTTCTTTCATTCGCACATAGCATGTATCACAACAAAAGTTGCAGTGGTGCAGATGTACAACACATGTGTACTGGAAGGGGGAGGGGTGCCTGTATGTACACTTTGGGGTAAACCAGAAACTTCCAAACTTTCTGCACCAGGGCCTGCTTGAGAGGGCTGACAATCAGTGAGGCCCACCAGTCACAAAATGGTGGCATATGGAGGTGGAGTTTGGCAAAATAAGCTGCCATTTGCTAATACCATTTTACGTTGATTTCCTGATTCTTTCTAATCCTTGATGAATATTTTGCCATTTCTTGTAGCAGGGAGTTCCATCATGCAGCTTTCCTTGAATTAGGTACAGATGCTGGCTCTGGAGATATTATTACCCAGTCTCTTAACTTCAAGAAGAAATAGGAAAAGATGTATGAAGGGCTCAATGTCTCTCTCCCATCTAACTAGAAGAAAAACTCCTCACAGCTCTTGCCTTTTATCAGCAATATCATCAGCAGCAAAGTAAATCACAGGTAATCCTTTTTCTCCTTTTTTTAGCTCCAATAAAAGCTTCACTAGCAGATTTCTTCAAATCAAATATATTAAAAAGGACATGAGCAAGCCTGGCTGGTTTCATACCACCCCCCCCCCCCCCCGCATGCTCACAGGTTGATAATCTTAGCTAAGCTCAGCCTAAAAGGGATCTCCAACTCATCCAGTTCAACATTTCAAGGAAATGTCAAAGGGATCAGAGAATGGCAGAACTCATGAACTGACTTGCACTGGGTTATTGTAGACTGACCAAATCCTGGAGAGTTTCCATACCAACTCTGAACTATGCTGATCTTTTATGGCCATGCTAAGAAAGTTTCCTTGTTTTCATCAAACATTCTTGAAAATAGCATGTTTCCAATGGGTCCAAACAAAGCTGCGATAAGGCTAGTTAATACAGCCTTACTGAATGCACCTGAAAAACTACAGTCTGTGTGGATACTATCTAGCCAGGTATACAGTGTGCAGTATGCAGCTTGGAGCTGGCTGAACCTGTTTTAAACCCTACAACTGCAGATAACAAATATTTCATGGGCAGAACTACCATAAATAAATAAACAAGCAAAGAAACCAACCTTCACAATCTTCATAGCTTTGAAGCATGCAGGAATGTCAAAGTACGTTGGACTTGTTTGTAAATACAACCATCTGATAAAGGGACGCTTGAAAGCTTTTTATAAATTGCAATTAAAAAGCAAGCCAAGGTTACTTTGTTTTCAATCATTGGGAATGAAAAGCTTTGAAATTTTCTAGGGTTACCTAGTGGCTGAGGTAACCATGGAAACCAGAGCCCAGAACTAATGTGCTCTGGAGAAAGGGGTTTTCCTTCTAATAAACCTTGTCACTATTACTCTCCCCTTCTGCTTCTGTTTTATTGTTTCATTTCACAGCTCAGAAGTAAGGCCTCTAAAGCAGCCGCGCCTTTTAACCCAAAGCAGCATCCTAATGGCCTGCTTTAGCCTTGTCCTGTAATGGGCTGACATGCTTCACTCCCCTGTGACGCGTCGGCCACTCTCACTGTCTGCGGTATGTGCTTGCACGTAACCTTCCATGCTCGCTTTCTGCATTTGTTACAGAGTATGGTGGTGCCCATGAAGTAGCCATAGTCCCTGAGGTATATATCTGAATGCATTTGAAACTTATAAAGCACTGACGAACTGATGCTTAACTTAACTGATGCACTAAGATCACCTATTAGTGCATGTGGTCCCTCTATTCTCAAAGTTGGGATGTGGAGGCAAACCTCACCTGCAACCCATCTCCATCTAACTCCATTTTTCCTGGTGAAGCAATATTCCACTCTCTCCCCATCCTGTACATTTCAAAGTCCTTATGCGACATTTTTAATTTTATAATTTTTGAAAATATAAACATGATGGGGGAGAGAATGTTCTAACAGCATGTATTTAAAATGTCATATTTTTAGAAAATCAAATACTCCATCAGCCTAGAGGGAAAATTATTTCCCTTTCTCTTTCACTAGAACAAATATCTGAATCTTTCCAGCCCTTTCCTACTCCTAGATGTAGTTTAATAAAACAACAATGACATCCAGTGGCTGTTTAGCTGATCAGCACTTTTTTCTGCCAGTTTAATATACTAAATGTACCAGATTCAAAAGATGTGTTCATGATAGTTTGTACTCTTTATACATCAACAAAAGCAATAGGATGAAATAATTAATTTAATGTTAGGTGTAACAACTATATAGAAACCTTATACCAGTGTACCAGTTTAAATTAATTCTTCAGGGTGGGTATTCATGTACTTCACTGCATAAGGAGTTCCTTTGTCCAAGTGCATTTTGCTACATCAGACAAGCAACATTTGTGCATCCTACTCAATAGTGACTTAGGCTATATAAGAACCTAGGAGTAAGTGTCACTGAGGCCCATCAGCCTTACTTCTGAATATTTATAGGATAAAATACTTATTTCCTTGCAGACAAAAGAGAATGTAGCAAGTGAGAAGACGACAGAGTACTGAAAAGACTTGTTCTAGAAAAATAAAATAAGGCAATAGAGTCAGAAGGGACAGGGGGCCATTGGGTGCAACCCCCTGCCCAGTGCAGAACTCCAAGTTAAACCATGCCTGTCAGATGGTTGTCCCGTTGCATCTTGAATGCCTCCAGTGTGGGAGAGCCCACAAGCTCCCACAAGGGTAATTGATTCCAATGTTGTATTGCTCTTAACAGTCAGGATTGTTTTTTTTTTTTTGAGTATTTGGGCAGTGCACAGAGAGAAATAGCATTGCAAATTAGAGCTCAGTCCAGCCGCAGTTATGCACTTTTAGGACCCACTGCTTTGAATAGGAGGGGTTTCAGGACATGCCTAACATGCATTGGATTCACTTTGGCTGGATCATGCTCTTGGTTGGATTCTGCATAATGACAGATGACTAGGTAAGGCAGAGCAACATCTTTCGATTGCAAGATAGGTTGAGCCACAGGATTGATGGGGAAACTTGGAGGTGAGGAAGGGTTACACGACCCTGAGGGTATACTTTGAAAGGGCAAGGCACACATGAGGCCGGGGGGGGGGGGGGGATATTTCACAATCCACTGCCCATGCCTATGATGAACATTCTAACTAACTAGCAGTTGGGATATTCCTTACAGTCTCCATGAGTCCTCGTTTAATCACAAAATAGAATCCATTCTGCCAATTCATGCCCACATACCAGCTTTTATCCCCTGCCCATATTTCCCATGATACTACAAAAAGTAGCAGCTTAGAGCCAACATATAATTGTACTGCAGAAGATAAATCACAGCTCTGATTGATAGATTAATAGCTTTGGACATTAGAGGGCAAAGAGTAGAGAAGTCTAAATGTTGTTTTTCTGCTATACAGAAATCTATTAGATCTCTCCAAGGAATTCAGTGTCTTAGAGCTCATGTGGTGAAATAAATTCTTGGGCTTTATCTAGTAGAACTATAGTATTTTTAAATCTCAGTATCAATGATTTTTTTAAAAAAATCAGAGAAAAAATAGAATATGACTAAAAAGAATAAAACTTGACTGAAAGCAAATCTACATTCCTGGAAGTAGCAGAGGTGTTTCTTTGCTTTAAAACAGACTGTGCTGTTCCAGGATGTCAAAAACAAGGGGAACTGGTGCCATCAGATTTCAGCAGTGAATCTGGAAAGGTGCAATCCCTGGTGGGTTTAAGGATGGGATTGTCCTCCAGACGCCTGGAAATTGTTTCTCCCAATTCTGAATGAGGAAAATATCTCAAAAAATTAAAAAACTTTAAATAATTGTTTTTCATTGTCAAAAGAAAATATGGGCTTTTAGGGTTACTACAAATACCATGATACATCAGTTGGAATCAGCTGACAACTCCTCATATAAAAAATGATTTTGAAATATTAACTTCTAAACAACACTTATAAACACAGAGTCAGGAAACTTAAAATCTTAAGTAAATAAAGGTTATGCATTTTAGTAAATCTGTACAATTTGGTGTGTGTATCCAGAAGTGAATATGACCAACCTCAGTGGACTTTTGTGAATGATCAAAAGTGTTGGTGAATGTGGACATCAGGGTATAAGTATTTAAATTAAAGGTCAACCACATGAATCTGAAGACATCCCTTGTGCAAGCCCAACAAATGGTGAAATGTATATTTTTCCGACACACACAAAATGCATCTGCATATATAAGGATTCACAAATGTATTTCAAAGTTTTCAAAGTTTTCCTACAAATTGCACTTGTACAATTGACACAGATTTCGCAATTAATACACATGCACTGGCAAAAACCAAGAGTAATATATAGAAGCTGGCAGAAACGTTCTGAAGTCATACAAGATTTGACCATTTCACAGGCAGACTTTCAGTGAGCCCATTACATGATGGCTATGTACAAGCTGCTGAATTCAGCCCTAAATTTTTCAGTGTACAGCCTCAAACATTTTAAAACCTTTAAAAGTAACAGTAAAACCCAGTACATGTCTACTTAGACATAGGTCCCTCTGTGTTGGCATTTGATGGCATTTACTCCCAGTTAATTATTCTTGCTGTGTGGCATCAGGTCATCTCTGAATAATGGAAACCCTATGAATGCATGTTCTCCAAAATGTGCAGTCCATGCCAACTCTTGTAAACTTAAGCCTGCAGCTTCCTTTATGGAGTCAATCCATTTCATATTTGGTCTTTCCCTTCTTCGTCTGCCTTTGACTTTCCCTGGCATTATTGTTTCCTCCAGTGAGACTTGCCAGTATCAAATATAAGACAGGATCAAAATGTGCTCCAGTGCGTACACTAATTATGTTGCACTAACATAAGCCAGTACATGTGCAATGTAGTGCTTGTCATGGCAAAAAGGATAGGAGGCAATTTGTTGCTAAATTTCAGTGCCACTGTTGAAATGCAGCAGCAGATTGTTGCTGTCCTCATTGCAAAGTGCTGGTTTACACTAGCACGACTTCATTAGCGTTGAGTCATAGGACGGAGGCCTAAGTGTTCAGGCCGAAATCTGTACATAGGAAAGTAGTCCACAACTACTTCAGCATGGACCAGTGGTCCATTTCAGCGCAGTTCTTCCTGGAAGCCACAGCAGCCACATAGAAAACTGGTTGAGTGAGCCATGCAAATATTCTCAGACTTTTAGCAATGTGGAAAATAAATCCACACTAGAGGGCACTGCAATGTGACACAGCCAATGTATGAAACATGAAGATCCCACAACCCACAAGAGACATCAGAAGATTTACTTCTAAGGCCTTTTGGAGACTGCTGTTGCTTCGTGAATTAGAAGTGCATTTCAGGATAGCTAGAGAAAGAAAAGTAAATGCTATCTGGAGACTTCCCTTTCAGGCTGATTTTCTGCCATTTGATTTAAAGGATGGATTTCTTTTCCTGAGGAAGCTCTCTCACTGGTATAAGGAACTGCCAGGTTCATGCTTCATTCAGGATAGCATGAAATTGTAAGAAGACCTAAAAGCACCAGCCCACCTGAAGATGTATGCATGTGATGGCCAGAAAGTTTCTCATCTACCCTCCTCCTAAGCAATAACCTTGGCCATTCCATGATGGAAAAATCTATATGCAAAGAAGGATCAATACTAGTTTCATAGATGAAGAGAATGTACATGGCATTTTTCAGGGAACCCTAATGGAGTTGTCCTTGTACAGTTTAATGTTTAAATCCCACTAGCCACACTTAACATTTGGTGGTTTTATCCAATATATATAATCTATATATTATTTTATGTTTTGCTTTTATAGTTGATATCTTAATTTATTTTAATTAAATTTAATAAATGTAATTTTAAATTGTAGTTGACAAACTTTATTTATTGGGCAAGGTTAGTTCATTTGGTGGATCCCTGAGCTAGAAAATGCACCTGTGAGGAGATGCATCAGGATCTGATGCTTTGAGATACAGGGGTTTTTGTTTGCAGCTGGCAGGAACACTCATGGCAGGGTGCTTAGTTTTTAAAGCACACCAGAGCTTTGCTGAGGCATGGGACACGGACCTTGTGCAAGTGTGTGCAAAAGAGAGACATTTTCACACACGATTCAGTGGTTCCTTGGAGCTACAGAAGGTCAGTGTACATGTGGCGCTTTCCCACTTAGAAGGGATTCCTCATTCATATAGGAGGTGGATGATACAGGTGTGAAGTCCCACATATATACAAATAAAGAGGGGATTTCCAGGTGAAAAAATGTAGCATGTATGAGAAACCATACTGAGAATGTTTGCTTACTTAGAAGCATATGGCTTCAAATCAGGTTGTCAACTGACTTTGCTCCCAAATAATTGTTTATAATGGCAGCCTAACTACAGCAAAGACAAAGATCTGTCTGCAAACATGCTCACATTTAATGTAATGTATGCTAATAGTCCGAAGTCTCTTGACATCATTCTAGTTAATGGTTTAAAAATGAGAAAACAGTCACTCTCAGATTATGATTACTGCTATTAGTGATAGATGAAATTATCCCAGGTGGGAAAAAGTGATTTCATTTCCATGAAAAATAATGAAATCACCCTTGTTAGCTCAGATGAGAGTTCTCCTTTACTACAAATGCTCATTAGATTATGAGTTTTTGTGCATGTGCAATTTCTGATAGAAATGTCATTGGAAAATTCAGAGTGTGTCATGATATCATGTGCCACTATGTTAACCAAATGTTAACCATGTTAACATTTAACCAAACCAAACCTTCTGATTGGTTGCTTCATATTACCTTTCTAAGTAATGCTTACATCATAAGAAAAGGGGTGTATATGCATCTAACTGGCTGTTACTTTGAAAGTGATTGGTTGTTGAGAAAGTGACATCATTGCATTTTAAGCAAGAAAAGAATTCATTCAATGTAGCAATGATGTTCTTTAAATGAGGAGTGCACATGGTCTTGAAACTCACACCAATTCAGAACGTAATGTCAAATGCGCAAAATACTAGGTTTGAACAGTGATCCAACTATTATGAAATGTTGTGGCATCACTTATTGTCATTACTATCTGCTGTACTGGTTATGAGTGTAGGAATGAGGCGATCGAGGGGCTAGTCCCCACTCAGGCATGAGCCCACTGGGTGACTTTGGACCACTCACAGACTCTCAGCCCAACCTACCTCCCAGGGTTGTTGCTGTGAGGATAAACTTGAGATCAGAGAGAGGAGAATGGTGTAAGCTGCCTTGCCTTCATTAAAAATGGGGGGATATAAATCTAATAAATAAATAAAAAAGCACAGTAGAACAAGAAATTCAGGGCTGTTTACACAGTCCTCTTTTTTCCAGTTTCTCCTCACAAACACCCTGTGAGGCAGGCTGGGTGAGGGAGGCTAGGAGTCCATGACTAACCCAGTGTTTCCCAGTGAGCTCATGGCCAAGTAGAGACCAGTCTTCTGAGCTCCAGTTCACTGCACATTGAGGGGTGATTGTGAAACACTTTGTCTCTAACAAGGTGTAGAAAGATCATCACAGAACAAACACCAGGCACCGTACATATTTCTCAGCTGCCTCACAAGCAAGGTAACTCTGAAGCCAACCCATGAGAATCTTGCCAAAATTTCTTCTCCTTTGAATTTCTTTGTGAAAGCAATTACTTTCCAGTGAGAGTGGGTGGAAATAATCTGAAAGAAAGTTTCAGCACAGCATGAGTTGAAAGAGTTTCAACAGCCCTTTCCTATCAATTGCGCTACTCAACCAGGGAAGCATAATGTCATCACATCCTACCCACTTGTCTTCTTTTTCTGAGAACGTCATGGAGAGACATCACTTCCACCACAACACCCAAATCTCTGCTGTAGGGGAGAGAGGAAGGGAACAGTGTTCTGTAACCTTCAAATATCAGTGTGCAAATCTGTTTTGTTTTGATCGAAATATATTGCGCCATAATGCTGAATTATCACTGAAGCAGACAGCAAATGCTGTTCTCCAACTAAGTATAAATGAAAGCTGTATTTTCTCTAAACCTATGTATAAATCATTTAAGTGAAAAAAATGATGGGAGTGCTAGAAGTGATTGCTATTTCTGGGTAACAAGTCACAGAATGACTTATTTAATTTCTTTTGTATGGATCCATTGAAAGGAGTTGTGGAAACAAGTTCCAACAGCCCTGCCCCAGTGAAAATAATGATGTTATTAAGATGCAAGCAGAATACTGAAGAACATATCCATAAGCACACTTAGCCACAAAGAATATCATATCAGTGACCTTTCTAAAGTCTAATTGGAAAGAAGCTGGTTCTGTTCTGCATGCACAAATAGGCTTTCATTTACTAAGATATTTGAACAAAAAGAGCCACAAATGACAAGCTACATTTTAAAAACAACCTGGGGAGGAAAACAAGCACCAGTACAAGTTGAATTGTTGCAGAATAAATTATTATGTTTCTGAACAAGGACAATGCTGTCAATCTGAATGTGTCCAATACTGGATTTTCTGGTATGATGAGATGCTAAATGATTGTTTCAAATGTCTAATTTTCAAAATCAGATTCTGAATATTAAATTTGAACCACATATTCTTCTCCCACTCCTTCTTTTACTTGCAAAGATTGTCCTCAGCTTGTTAGTTTAAGTAAATTACCTGACTGGAAGCCTGATGTACGGTTTTTGTCAATTGCGGGCTGTCAAAAGTCATAAAATGCCATATATTTCCAGGACTGGTTCCAAGTTTTCACTGCCTGCCTGGATAAGCTGCTCTCACTTATCTTCTTCCCTCATTGAATCTACCTTCACCCAGCCATTGCCACCTGCTGCTAGAGCTCCTAGCCCTCTTTCTCATTGTTTACACAGCGTTCTTCCTTGCAGGCAGAGAGTGAGTGAACAAACAGGAAAGGACATCTACTGCTCCTCCCTCTTACCACCACCATTATCCAGCTAACAAACAGGCTGTAATAGTTAAAAAAAGCAAGCAAGAAAAGAGGAACCATATCCCTGAATGCAATTGAATCTTAAGTACAGGTTGGCAGCTTCAAGACACTGTAAAATGTTGAACGCTATTGCAAAGCAGCTGTGCAACATTAAATGCTAACTGCACTTGAATGATCTTGCACAATAGTATTGAACATTGGAAAAAACTCTGTGGTGGTTCAAGTGGCAGCTGACTGGCAAGCCAGCAACTTGCTTCTGCTACTAGATGCAGCTGACCATGGGGAGATCAGATGACCACCCTGGAGCATGTCAAGGACGGAAGCAGTCAGGCTGCTACTTCAGTACCATGCTGTGAATGGGCAGCAGAGCGAGGAACGGACCATAGTTCCCCAGGTCCAGCCATGCAGCTGCACAGTGGTCAGTCAGTGGCCCCAGTGCTACTTTGGGACATCCTAGCAAGGGTGCCAGATTCCCCTCCCCTGTTAGGTAGCACTGGGTAGCAGCATCCGAACATCTGACAATGTGAATTATTAAAAAGCACTGCAAGCCACATGTTCACTACTCTTGAAGATTTATTGCATCAAATGCCAAATATCAGATATCTCATAATGATTCAGTCTGTGATCTGATATTTATTTTGTTTATCCATAGAACACCAAGATTCGCCATCTGGATCAGGAAGAAAAAAAACACAGTTTGAATCACAAGATTCAGAAGCTGGGAATTTGTTCCAAGCACCACAGCACATGAACACACACAAACTCCATTCTTGGTTATCCCAAATTTCCATCATCTGATAGACCTAACTTGCAGGGGAGAATCATTATGTTGCTGCCATTAAACCATGACAAAGAGAAATTCTTGTTAGTCTACTGTTGATCAACCAGCAGTGTTCCAATAGATGCAGATCAGCCTTCTGCCCAACCCTGTTCCATCAGACCACGCAGTATCCTAACTAGGAGCACAAAGAGAGTATGGATATAATCGAGGTATTATATAACCTTTAAAGGAGAGAAGCTCAGTCAGTTTAGCCCAATTCTGAGGCAACTTGGGTGGGGGGATGTCACCCACATTAAAATCCGTACCCCCCCCCAATAAAACCTTACTCAGATTTCAAATCCAAGTTAAAAATGCAGGAGGAGTGGGAGAGATCTAGCCCTGCCTTCATGCCCCATCAGCTTCTACTTATGGAAGAAGAGGAACTTGATGGGAGAGACTATCAATGGGGGCTCTTCATGTGACTGAGAATACTGACTGTCCAAATTTCTAGATAGTTTACTAGTGGCTGTAAATCTGTATTTTGATGCATACTAACATGTGCATTTCAGTCTTCTGTATCCATCCTGCAATCACCATCTGTCCAGAGTAACAGAGGAGTTGTAAAAATACCGCTTCCCATTAAACTGAACAAAGATGAAGGCAACTTCAAAAGTAAAGTTGACTCTGATACGAAAATTATTTACAGCATCACCATCATCTGGTGATAACAGATGCTCAACACTGAGGAAGAATATCGGAGCCAACACTGCCCAGAGGCAATGTTTGCTTCCCTCCAAACCAGCTGAGGCCCAGTCCAGCCAGCCTGCAGAGTACTTCGAGGAGAGTTTGAGAAGCCCAGCTGAACAGAGTCCCAAAGCATCAGTCAGTACTCCAGGATACTCTGGCAATGGCAACTTATAACATTTCAAAAATATTTATTTTTTCATTTATTGAACAGATTGACATACTGCTACCTATGTTTAAATGTGTCCATTGGATAAATGGTATGTAAATTTCTCAGATGGGTGTATGCTTCAGAATATGGTAGTAGTCAGGATGATGCTACACTGCCAGGGTCTTGAACCTGGGGTGCTACCATAATGCTTTGGGGTGCCCCAGATGGCCATGTCTCCTTCACCTGGTCCCACCCCTTTCCCTTAATTGTCTATTGGCTTGGTGGCTTCCCAGCTGGATAAGGACCTCATGCAGGCCATATCTGGCCCACAAGTTGGAAGTTCCCTGTCCCTGCTATGTGCCCTTACTTGCAAGTATCAGTTGCTTGCACCTCTTGCAGATCTGCTCCATCATGTTATGATAAGGGGCATAACTCCAGACACATGGTATGATGTAAAGATCATAATCATGCCAAAACTAGACTAACCATGCTCCAACATCTTACAGACCAGTATCTTTATTCAGGATTATTTTTCTTTTTTACTTCGGTTCTTACTTGAAAGTTGAATGGAATAATTACTTAGTATATTCATCAAAATAATCTGGATTTTCATTCATAGAATCATAGAATAGTAGAGTTGGAAGGTCGATAATGTGTGAATATCCCAAAACTCTTATAGATGAAGCACAAATCGGAAAAATTCCCATGACAATTTTGTCCCTTGATACTGAAAAGGCCTTTGATCACATTGAATAGTTTATCTGAAATGTCTACTTTTGAAGAAATGCTAACACAATGTTTTTAAAGCTGCCACATCATGCTATGAAAATCCTCAAGCAATGGTCTCTGTTAAAAATCACAATCCAAGCAATTTTCAGTAACAGAAGGACACACACAAGGTTGTCCATTGTCTCTCTTACTTTATGCATTAGATGTTGAACCTCTTGCAGTTGCCTTTTATGCTTATCCATGTATCCAAAGCATACATGATAAAGAACATAAAATGGGCTGTTTGCTGATAATACAACCCTTGATATAACAAATCCAATCTCGGCATAACTGGAGAACACGTCATTGCTTCAAGATTTGGAGCAAGCTTCTCATAAATCAGAGATGCAAAGTAAACTATCATAAGTTGGAGCTCATCAATGCCAATCTATCCATAATTATACAAGTCAATCTTGAAAAGAAATTTCCCTTGGAGTCTTCAATAAGTCTTAGAAACATCTGGGGTTTCACATCTCTCCCTCACTACATGCACTACATAAACTCACCGATCATCAGTTGAACACATGAATTCATTCTGACACTCAAAAATGGAGTAAGGATATTTTTTCACAGTCAGCTAGAATACCTAAAGTAAGAGTTAATATTTTTCAAAAACCCATTTTTCTTACCTCAAGTAATTCCACTTCCTTCTATCCGTGCCAGTTCTGGTCAAATGGAGCAAGCTATTCTCAGTTCTTATCTGGTCAGGATAGAAATTAAAATGAAAGTGGGTGACTCTTAGCAGACGCAAAGCAAAGCGAGGTCTTGCAGTGGCAAATCTGGAATTGGATTATGCTGCTGCCCAGCTTGGGCAACTTCACATGACAACGGGAAGTGGGCAAGTACCCTCTCTCGATGCCATAATATGGGTCATGCATCATGACAGATTTAAGTGCATTTTGAGCACCCAGTGATCAGAGACACTATGCTTGCTTGGGAACACCGGTGGAGCAATTAGCTCTTGACATCCACTGATGCCAGTGCTGTATCTTCAAATGTTCAGCACATAATGCTCACCAAGATCGTTATGGTTGGGTGGCTGCAAAAGTTTATAATTTATCTGAAAAATGAGAAACTCCACACAGATGTTTTGTAAAAGCCTGAACTATGCTGACTTTTTATTAGTATCTGCAACTGCATCACTTGCTTCGTTAGAATCACATTACGAAGGCAGTCAAGCACCCGCTTACTTCCTTTGAAACCTTTATAGAAGCAGCTGTTTCTTCAAATATAGGCTTGACAAGCCATTTTATGTATAGGTATGAGAGAACAATTTAGATGAGTCTTTGGAAGATTATTGACAATGGATTGCACTTCTTTTGCACTTTGGCTCAACGCAAACATAAACATACAACTCCTGCAAGATGTACATCTGAGCTATTTTACATATATCTGAAATATAACCAATACTGTTGGAAGTGACATAGTCAGACTGGTTCATATTTGGTGCAGGAGCTTTGGAGAATGGTTCTGACCATTCCTCCAATAAACAAAAATTCCTGCATAAAGACCTTCTTAAGTAATTGTATACAGCAGCAAAGTCGTGCATAGCACACAACTGGAACTCTCCAAAGCAACCAAGTAAATGGCAAAGAGTTATAAAATAGAGGAAACTATGACTATGTATAAATGTACTCAGCAAGTGCAGCAAACAAGACTAATTTTAAGAAAGCTATTAAGGCACAACGGTTTCTGTATAGAAGCCCTTCAAATTGTTGTCAAATTCCATTCAAGTACACATGTCTTAAATGGAGAGTATAATTTGTATTTTCATTCTTTAATGCGACCATGAGTTCCTGGTTAGAGTTTTTTACTGCAAAAGTCCCACAAGCATATCTGTGATAGGTGAAAAATGATAACACATGCACATCTTTTTAAAATGGTTAAAAACAGTCAGTAGTGAACTACAGAGTTGGTATTTGGCAAGTATATTCTGTCCGTGCAGGCAAGTGTCCATGCCAAACTGAACCTTTGCAGTTCACTGCTAACTCTTTTTTTTCAGATTGATTAGATGTCCCTTTGCAGCAGAATCTTATGTTTTGGGAGAAATTTTCAGGTGTCCCTGGGCTGCTGTCCTTCCACAAGTGTGGAGAACACAAAGGAACTTTTTTAAAGTCAAGCCAAAGCCAGCACTAAATGGGTGGCCATGACTCAGGGGACATCTCAGAGCTTCAGCTTTGTCCCCAGGAAACTGCAGGCAGATGTGGGGGGGGGGGGCACATAGCCCCCTCTGTGCCTGATTATCTACACTACATGGTTAAAATTCCCAAGGGATTTTTGTATGTATATTTGTATGTTGTATGAACTCAGCTTGTCTAAATCAAATGCCCTTTTGGTTCATTTGGTGACATTTGGCCAGTCCCTAAGTCTGAGGCTAACCTACCCCATAGGGTGGTTTTGAGCATAAAAAGAGGAGGAATCATGTACTCGGAGTCATTGGAAAAAAACCGGGGTGTAAAAATCGTGGACAATTCAGATCCTTCCTTCCTCAAAGAGAAAACGAAGATGGCAAGACATTTTATTGCCTGAAGCAGAACACCAAATGGTGCTTTTCCCTAAAATCATAAAGTCCTCCATGTAATGTCACTACTCGAAGAAGGAAAATACCATAAATGCTTCATCTCCCTACTGGCAGTAAAATACAAGAACAAATCAAAGAACTAACAATTTGCTACAGTTGGAAAAATTTGGATAAACCCTGGCAGAAAAACATTGCTTATATGTGCTTTTGTGCTATAAAATCAAACCTGCACTGCTGGTCCTATAAAATCAAACCTGCTGGTGCTTCTCAGAAGCACCATCTTTCCAAGCCAAGTCATTGTTTAATATTGCTGTTGCCTTAAGAAAATGGCACTCCTTCCCCTCCCCTCTTTCACTGTGTTCTCCCCTTTAGCTGTAAGCCAGAGCAGACAGGCCATTCACTGGATGAATGTTGCTGCATAGTCCCTGCAGGAATTCAAAGTTTACCAAAAAGTATTTAGTTAACAATCCCAGGGCTTTCCCGTGCTATAACCAATCAGAAAGGTGCGGATCCATTACTCAGGGTCTGAGCCTTCCTGATAACGGAATGTAACAGATGAGCTTATGATTTCATGAATGGATTCTCAATAGCCTGAATTTACATGTCTAGGCAGACCCGAGATGGGTTCAAGTTTCTGGAATTTACTCAACTGAAATGTCAATACACTGCAATTAGAAATACTGTAATCTTTTTGTCACTTGTATGTTTGGCTGATCTTCCTTATCTGTTCTGTATATGATAACCTCAGAATTTCATTGTAATGTTTGCATTCTGTCATTAATTGCTCTGTACCTATGTACATGACTGGGAGAGTATAAAATGCTCTGTACTTGTATTGGAACCTGGCAGTTGAGTTTGCCACTGCCCAGTAATACATTATCGTAAGTCAACTGCAGGAATTCTTGGGGCTCCGACAATAAAGCAGCAGAGGTTCAAACATTGATCTTTCCCACAAACCTGAGTTTTTATTTTCTCCTCACAAATTGAAAACCAAGATTCTGTCACTGCCCAGTATCACAACTCTTCAAATTAACTGCCGGAGGCCAACTCTTCACTCTGTCCAATGGTGGAAACAGCTCTGCACAGATTTTCATCAACTTTCAGCATGCTTTTCCATAAACTTTTTGGATGGGTAGATTTCAGAGCGTTGCAGAAGGAAGGCAAAAAGAAATCAGGAACCCCATCTCCAACCTCCCTTTTATTCCAGCACAAAGTCCCATGAACAGCGTTCTGCTTACAGAAATTCTGGATCCAACTCAGTAATTGTTAACAATATTTGCTTATTTATCTGGCCAGGGCGACTTCTTTTATATTTTTTTATTTATTTTATATTGTTAATTTTAATTTTATATTGTTATTTTTGTATTTTATTGTATTTTATTGTGTTGTAAGCCACCCCGAGGCTTCGGCAAGGGGCGGCATAGAAATGTTTTAATAATAAATAAATAAATAAATAAATAAATAAATTCCCACTCCCTTTCCACACACACACACCTTCAAATGATGCATGCGAGTATGAAGTATGCTCACCTGGGCAAAGGTCCCACCGAAAGCTGTGTGACTGGGTTCAGTGAATTAGCAAAGTCATGTGAATGCACGATGGGCTTGTTAGGGCGAATTCTGTTGAAGTGATAAGCCGCCCTGACAGTTCAAGACTTGTAGCTGCAGCTGTTCGACCCAAGAGGGTTACATAGTCTGAACCCAACCTACAAAACCATCATGAGGCAAGTCCAACTACAAGCAGGCTACATAGTATGAGTGGCAAAACCCCCTTTGCCTGTGGGTGACCACCAGTGCTACCTGGCCCAAAGCAGAAAATCAGCACTAGCCACCCATAGACAGTCATTGTTGATCATCTAGATAAAGTGCTGAGGAGCAGGAGGGAAGCTATATTACTTCCTCGAAAGGTTATACAGACTCTGGAGCTTCTCCGGGAGCTCCATGCCACAGTCCGGGCGAACTGGTGATACTGCAGTGCTCCTGCATTAGCAGATCTGCATAGTGGGGAGACAGGGCCTGACCTTGGCTCTGCCCCAGTGCTGGTTTGCTTTTTGCTTTTTGCTTTTGGGTCTGTGAGCTGTGTGACAAGCTGTGGTTGTTGAATGATGAACTTGCCTGTGTGAACTCGTGGTTAGTGGATGGTGCTGGCACATGGTGCTAGCACAGCTCAAGAGAGTGCCCTCCAGATGTTCTGGACAACAATGTTCACCAACCCTCAGTCTGTATGGCCATCAGTTACTCCCTGAGCCAGCCAGAGGTGGTGATGGGTTACCTAAAGGAGCGCTTACATCCATATGTGCCCTCCTGCCCCTTGAGATCAGCGGGAGAGGCCCTCCTCCGGGAACCCTCCGGGAAGGATATTAGGAGGGTAAGCACCCAGAGGAGGGCTTTCTCTGTGGTGGCGCCCAATCTATGGAAAGCGCTCCCCAGAGAGGTCCGCCTGGCGCCGTCGTTATTTGTTTTTCGGCGCCAGGCCAAGACCTTTTTATTTAAACGTCATTTTAATTGTTAACATTATTTATTGATTTGATATCTTTGGCCAGGACATCTCCAATTATATTGTTATTATATTGTTTTTATATGGTTGATATGTATTTATTTGTTGTTGTGAGCCGCCCCGAGGCTTCGGCGAATGGGACGGCATAGAAGCTTGCTAAACAAATAAATACGTGCCAAAAGGGCTCAAGCCTACCAACCCCCCCATCCCCAAAATGTATATGTTAATGTATAGATTCTTTGAAGATTGTGTGTGTGTGTCTTGAAAGAAGCCTGTCTCCTAAAGACTCTCCTATTTGTAAAAAGAGGTGTATGGCCAGGGGAGAGGCAGGCACTTGATGTCAGAAAAAGCCCCAAGAAAAAGTTTCAAGGGGAGCAGTCGGAAGTGAACCACATATGGGCCAAAAGCCGCCCAACCAGGGGAATGAATTGCAACAGGGTTCGGCAGGGCCCCTGTGCTCTCATTTCAAGCAAGTGCCTGTGGACAGCGAAGTGGTGGAGCACGAGCTCTCCCAGAGATTCGGGGTTCAAGCCCTAGTGGTCCCTTGCTAGCACTGCCTCTGCCCAGTATGGTCAATACTGACGGGGGTAGCGGGGACTTGCAGTACATTAGGTGGGGTGTGCCAAGTTGGAGAAGTCTGTTCCAACAGAACGCGCCAAAGCGCACTTTTCATTTCGGCACCTTTTCACCAAACCAGGAGCGCCTATCCATTTGGGAGTGGAGAGTCAAGATGTGATCAGGGCTTCGGGGAACTCTTCGGTACGTGGCCGCCCCTCTCCCTCCTTCCTTGGCAGCCGCGGATGTCCTTTGGAGACGTCCCGCCGCCCTGGCGTTGCAGGAGGAAGAGCGCGCACCAGGACGAGCGAGGTTCCCGGCCACGAAAGCAGACGAGCGGGGAGAAGCGCTGGGAGCTGCGCTGCGCGCTCCGGGCCTCCGTGAAGGCTGCGGAGGGCGGGGGCTGCGCGGGGCCTTTTCCTGGGTCGCTGCGCGGGATCGCCGCCTCGGCGCAGCGGGACGGAGCTGCCAGCTCGCCTGAGTCCCGCGAGGGCGGCCGGGGAGGCGGCGCGGCTCCTCCCGTCTCCGCCCGATTCCGGCGTGCACTTTTGCTGGAGGATGAGGAGGGAGTCCCAGCTCTCTGCCCTGGGTGCGGATAAACGGAAAGCCTGCCCGGTCACAAGGTGGGTGGCGAGGCGGGGTGGGCGTGCAAGCTGCTGCCTGCTGCTTTGGCTGTGCTGCAGCCGCATGTTTCATGAAAGCATAAGCCGCGTCTGCTCAGGAGTAAATACTGCTGAGTTCCGTGGAGCCTTCTTCCAGTTTAAGGCGTCTAAAATCGCAACCTCAGTCATCTGACTCGTCTGGTCCTTTCCCTTATATTGACGAATTAACAGTGCTGTCCTACAATACTTTTAAATTTAGTATCTGTTTTTAGATTGGACTATTGGTTCATTTATTTATTTTTTATTTATTTAGGGAACTTCTATGCCGCCCCATTTGCCGAAGCCTTGGGGCGGCTCACAAACGTAAATAACATCCTATAAAACAATATAATTTAACAGTATAAATTAACTCGCCCAGGCCAAAGAATAAAATAAATGAAAAATATTAACAAAATAACGTTTGAATAAAAAGGTCTTCGCCTGGCACCGAAAAACAAATAACGAAGGCACCAGGCAGACCTCTCTGAGGAGCGCATTCCATAGATGGGGCACCACCGCAGAGAAAGCCCTCCTCTGGGTACTCACCCTCCTAATTTCTTTCACGGAGGGTTCCCGGAGAAGGACATCCGTTGCTGATCTCAAGGGGCGGGAGGGCATATATGGGTGCAAGCGCTCCTTCAGGTAACCAGGACCCAAGCCGTTTAGGGCTTTATAGGTCATCACCAACACCTTGAATTGGGCCCAGACTTCAATGGGAAGCCAGTGAAGCTGACGGAGGACTGGAGTCATGTGAACATAATGCCCAGTCCCCGTCAGCAGCCTGGCAGCTCTATTTTGAACCAATTGAAGTATCCGGACTGTCTTCAAGGGCAGCCCCACGTAGAGCGCGTTACAGAAGTCAAGTCAGGAAGTCACCAACACGTGTGTCACTGTCGCCAGGCAGTCGTTCTCCAGGTAGGGGCGCAGCTGATGGATCAGCCGAAGCTGAAAGAAAGCAGAGGTTTGCTGCTGGTTTATTGTTATATTGTTTTGTTGGTTATTACTATTGGTAATGTTGTGTTTATTTTCCTCCTGTTGCCTATTTATACAGTTGTGTATATATTGTATTTTAATTTTACTATGTTTTATGGTTTGTTCCTTATTGTTATTTATTTTAATCTTTGACACACACACACACACACACAGCACTGTGAGCCACCCAGAAAGCCTTCAGCTATGGGGCAGCATACAAATGCGCTAAATAAATACTTCCTTGGGAGTAAGTCCCACTGAACTCACTGGGGCATTCTTCTGAGTAGACTAGTATTTTATTATTGGTATTATTATTGTAATTGTATTCCTCAGGAGAGGTACCCAAGGTGACTTACACAGGTTCATTTTAGTCTCAGAACCCTGTTAATTGTTTTATAGATGTCTAATTTATTACATTTTAATTGGTTTTAATGTGTTTTTACTGTTGGTATGTTTTACAGTGTAAGCTGCCTAGGAAGGCCTCAGCATTTATAGGCGGCCTATAAATATATGTAAGTAAATAAATGAATGAATATATAAAAACCCTTTGAGGTAGGTAGGCTGAGAGTGAATGGCTCAACATTAGCCAGTGAGCTTCATGGCTGAGCAGGGACTAGAACCCAGTAAAAAGCAAGCTGCACCAAACAGTAAATATCCTTTTAAAGGTTCATTTAAGGTTTATTTTAAGCCCATCTTGTGACCTCTTAAAAGGCATGATGTAGAGCTTATTCAGAGATGGTTTGCATTCACAGATTCCCCACAATAAAAGTTTTTTCCCTGCATTTAGTTTATATGTGAAACACTTAACATATCACATGAACTTCACTTGAATCTGAAGAAACTGCATTTGACCCACATGTCTGATGTTACTTTTTACAGGCTCACATCCCAAGATGTGGGTCTTTTAAAAAGAATGTGCATGTCACTGAGGAATAGATAGCCATCATCTATAACAGCCTTTCCCAGACTGGCATGCTCCAGATGCTCCAGATGTGTGGGTCTACAATGCTCAGAATCCCCAAGTTCCCAGACATAGCTGGTTACAAAAGTCAGCACATCTGGAGGACACCAGGTTGGGGAAGGCTGACCTAAAGCAGTGCCCACAAATAACTTTGTGGGGAAGGATGAAAGAGTGAGGAAAAAAAATAGAAGTCTCATGGAGCAAATGCCTTGATCAAATGGGTCAATTCACAAACCACTTTTTGGGTGGAAAAACCACTGTGAAGAGAGTAGTTACTTCGTAAAATAGTATCAAGAGAGAGTCTTCCGCTCTGTGGAAAGGGAACAGTTGACCACCATGGTCTGAAAAAAATGCTTGCATCTCTTTGAGGACACAAGTCTGATCACATACAGAAATTGTCGCAAAATCCTAAGCGTTAATGACTGGCTTAAAGGCTGCCCTGCGTTCAAAATGTGATGGTCTACTAAAGCAGTAAAAGTTAGGGCTATCCCACTAGCCAGAGTCTTATCCCTTCTGCAACTCCACATTTTAAAAAATGTTATTCATGACTTCATCAATGAGGCTATCTGGAAAAGGTGGGAAACATTTTCCCATAATGCATCTGTTTAACTCATGGTGGAATCTCTTTTATGTGAAGGAATATGTAAAAATGTTTCTCTTACCAGTGACTTAAGTGATAAAAGCCAGACACCATCCACTTCAATCCACTACCTCATTTGGCTATCTAGAATGGTTATATCAAAGCTCTTTGAGTGGTTCCCAAAAAATTACGAATTACTGTACACATACAAAATAAAAAAACATAATACAAGATCTTTACCATAAATCATTTAAGAAGTTTAAATAACGACTTCTAATTTTCTTTTTGTGCTGGGCCTCTGTGGTGGTGTTGTGTTCAGTATTGTATTGCTGTTGTGATTTTCTGCTGCTGTTTTCATCTTCAATGTTGAAAAGAAGTTTTTAATTGTTAAATTATTGATTTTGTTGTAAGTTCTCTTGAACTCCAAGGAGATAAGCAGAGGGCATGTTATGTTTATTTAATAGAAAGCACTCTTAGGAGGCTTTTCATCTTGGTATGTTGCCATGTCTTTAAAAAGATGTTAGACAACCAGTATTTTATGAAAATGTAAGTAAGCTGTTGTTTGAGATGTGGATTTGGAGTAGTCATGAAAGTAATCTATGGTTCTTTATGGTATATGGGAATATTACAAGACTAGAACCATTTCTCAGAATGACTATAACTGACTTTCCTTCTATTGCCCAGTTGAAGGGCCTACACAGGTCAAAGCGTTGATCCACTCTGAGAACTTGTGATAAGGTTACATGCACACTCACACACACACACACACACACACACACACAATGCGTCATAATATTATTATTATAATTGCATATAATATTATATTATTATTACACATTTCTATCCCACCTGTAGCCAAAACTCTCTGGGCAGTTCACATTTTAAGTCACCCATCCAGATTTCAACCAGACCCTATCCAGCTTAGCTTCTAAGATTAGGAAGGATCAGGCACTTCAGGCTATGCAGAAGCTACTATGTATATGCATGTATATACATACATATATAGTGTATATATATGATACAGTATATATACACACATAATACATACACACATATGTATACATTCTAGTGCTTTGATGTGAATATCATAGTAAGGCAAATGGAAAACCCTTCCTGAGACCATTCCTGAGACCCAAGAAGCTGGCAGGTGAGGAGAAACTGCCAGGATGAAGGAGGCCTGAGGCTGCGTCTGCACTGCAAGATTCTATTGGGAAATATCCAATCACGAACTGCCAGAACAGCTTCCAGGACATCAGCTTCCCTGACTGCTTCATCCTGCCCTGAAAACGCTCCACAGGGAGCGGGAAAATCCTTTGGACTGGGAACGGCTGAGGCACAGGGGCCGCAAAATCGAGCAGGCACCTTCCATGGGCAGAGCTCCTGCTCCCATGAGGAGGCTTCACTTAGTTGGTGGGAGGTCCACTTGCCCCCTCGGAGAGCCCCCCGAGTAACATTTTTAGGGAAACTCTGGAATGACTCTGTGCAGTGCCATAGAAGATTCTTGCTCAGATAAACTACGCAAATTTGAATACACACCAAGCCACACCTTTTTCTCTCTCTCCAGTCAGTGCTTTATTGGGAAATCCCTTCCAAAGGGATTGCTCCCATGAGTAACAGGTTTTCTTTCGCTATTCCAGTTTAACAAACCAATGCTGCTGAAGAATGAATTAAATCTTTCCCACTGGAAACACTTGCCTAACTTAGCCTGCAGGGGACAGTGCCATTTATCTATTTACTTGTTTTATTAGATTTACATCCCACTTTTTTCTTATAACAAACTCATCATTCTCATCCTCCTGCTCTCAATCTTATCCCCATAACAACAACCCTGTGAGGTAGGCTGGGCTGAGGGTCTGTGACATTGCCCAGTGAGCTCCTCAGCTGAGCAAGGTCTAAAACCCAGATCTCCTGAGTCTCAGATGGGTGCTCTTAACCACTACATCACAGTGGCTCTCATTATAAAGGAATCAGTACAGCAGAAACGGGAGAGTAATCTTCCTTTGGATGTGAACTAAACATTCTTTACAGGTTGTCTATGTCTTTATATACTATACTAAGACAAAAAGAGAAGAGTGGGTGCATTCTGTATTGATGGGGTTACTGGTATAACAAAGGTTTGCTTGTTGAGTCCTCCCTCCCCCCACCCCTTAGGTTGGTTTCAGAAATAGAAACTTGAAATACCACTTAGCATTCCCTCATATACTGAATCCATATTAGAACTGATGGATATCACTAAATGGTATTCCATAGTTAGACTGTGAGATTCGATTTATTCTGGCATGTCATTTTCCCTGAAGATATTTTATTATTTGCCTTGTGTTCTCTGTCACACACTATCACGCTTCCCCTCTCTCACACACACCTGCAATGCACACATATACATTGAGCGTTTTGGAAAATGGTGAGGAGGGTTACTGGCCGTTTGCAGTGGTGTTATCCCTCTTACATGGTCTGAACAGGCATACACTGCTATAAAGGGTGGTGAATTTCCCCATGCATGAGCAAAAATAAAGAAAATGAGGCAGACCAGCTAAAGGAGCTGGCCATATCCTACCACCAGCTGATAGTCTGTGTAATTTATTTATTGTGCATTTTTAATTAAGAACAGCAAGTTAGATGACTGGTCCACCTAGACCAGTATTGCATAAACTGACTGGCAGTAGCTCTCCAAGGTTTCAGGCAGAATTCCTACCTAGCCACATAGTCTTCCTCTTCCATTAGGTCAACAATGCTTCATCTCCTTTGGAATGCCACTCTGTAACATTGGTTGTTTACATTTCATGCACATTTTCACCGGGGAGCAATTTACACTGCCATTTCCAAGTCCTCTTTTATGTTCTGATTTCCCCAAATCTCCCTGCTATAATGCCTTGAAAGATCATCCAGTTCTCTGCGGAAGTGGAGGCACTGAATGTCATTTTCCCTGTGTTTACCTGAAGCATCCAAGCAGGGAGTTTGTTTACTTCGGATAACAAAATTAGCAGCTTGAAGTAGCTTTACAAGAGACTGCAGGGTGGTGCTGGTGGTATATTCCCTCAAAGCTGCAGGCTATTTGAATAGAAAGCACCAGGGAACAGAACAAATGCACCAGAAAGCTTCTTTCCAGATGTTACGATTTCCAGTGCCAGCAAGATAATAGCTTTGTGGGAAAGGATATTTCACCAAATTTAAAGGACCGTAAGACAGAGGGAAATTCATTACCTGAAAGAAAGGCAACCAGCTACTCCTCGTTGTTCTTTCAGGCTATAATTTGTATGTCTAATGTTCTGCAACTATTGTTGAAAAGGGTGGGAAGGGATCCTATAGCAATGGCACAGGTCGCATCCAGGCCCCAGAGGTTCTGCATCCATTCACACAAGAGTGGGCAGTCATCAGTGTACCATGGTTTGCATCACTAAGAGCAAGCAGGATATTAGGGATTCCCAGTGTGAGCCATTTATGGTGTGCTTGTGGTCACTCCCTCACGGAAGGAGTGGGTCCACTTCACAACATTCTCATCATCCAGGGCCTCTCCCATCTTTTCCAGCCATTCTCATGACTTTTTGATTTTGATTTTATCTTTTACAGCGAGGAAACTGAAGTATTATTTCCTCTGGTTCTAGGTGCTGCTAGAAAATAGCTGTGTGTTTGTCACAATTGCACTATACCAAAGTACCACCATGTGGTTGTTTATTAAAATATTTAGGAAGGTGGAGAACTTAATCCATCAGAGAAAGGAAACTTGAATAGGATGTGTTCTTTCTCCTGCTACGAAAATGGAAAAAGAAGGCTCAGTAGAGCTGTGGGATAAATCATTTCATGTAGAGAAGCCCTTAAGCTTGGAAAGTGGGGCACAGCCATGCACCTGTGTGCCCCGCTGCTCTTAAAAACCTTGAGGAAATTTTCCCACCAACCCCCTATAAAACATCCCGGATGCAGGCACTCTGCTGCTGGATGGGCCAGTGATTCCCAGGGGTGGCACTTGTCAGCCCCTTTCTCCTTTTGGAGCTAAATTCCTGAGTCCCCTGAGCAGTCTCCCCTTCTCTTGATGGGAATGGCGCCCGCTGATGTGCAACACATCAAAAAGAACCAGAATCAAACAGGCATGCCAGCCACCTGGAGGAATTCCAGCGCTCAGAGCAAAGCTCCCGGAGAAAGCACTTAAGGTTTTACTCAAGGAGATGAACCCTTGAAGGAAGAGAATACAAAGCTTTGCCCCCACTTGTCCCAGAGCCCAGAGGTCTCTTTCCTAACTATTGGTGTTAAGTTGCGAAGGGAAGGTGGCAAAGGCAGGCTCTGTATTCTTAGCACACATTCAACACCAGCCCCATAACTAGACCCAACAATCTATGCAAGAAAGTACAAGTGCTCCAAAATGCATTTCTGAACTGGCTATTTCTTTATATTGCTTTATACAAGTAAGCAGTTATTGTTGTGCTTTTGGACATGTGCATTAAGCACATGGACCAGTTGCATGCATTTTCCCCATGCTTTTGAGGGTATGTTTCAGGATTCTAAGCTTCTCTCAATCTACCCCACCTAATATGCCTCCTTTTCCACATCTCTGGCTTTGTTGCTCCTGTACGGGAGACGTGACAGCTGACGAGGGGGAGGAAGGGCTTCTCAGCTTGGTCTGGTCTCCCCCTCCAAGACCAGACTTCTCCTAGAGATGGTCTCCCAGGGATTATAGCATCGCACTCCTCATCTGTCTGGAAAACTACATGAACATTTCTTTTTGAGACAATTCCTCACCATGACCATTTTGTGCATTCCATTTCTGAACAATCCATTTTGAACCATTCATTTTTGAACAATTTTGAATTGGCGAGTAAACTTTAATTCAGTGTCATTTTCTGTCTAGTCCTTTTATGTTTCTGCCTTGTTAGGAGTAGATCAAATTTTTCCTACACTTTGCTGTAGTATTTGAGATTGCTTTAAAAGCAATGGTAAAGCAGTGTAATAAGTCTTTTGTAATAATCTTTCTCTCTGTTACAATTAAAATAAATGACCAATTTAAATTCTTTACTATAGTTGATAGGATTTGGCTTTATTTGACTTGTTAACTCATCAATGTTATTTTTATCAAAAGGTGAATCATAATCCATTGGTCTCCCCAGTGTACACATATTTCTTTTATCCTAAGTGTCACTACTGGTCAAGTAGGCATTTGACAAATACATAAGGCTACAAAACTTATTCAGCTGACAGAAAACCAGGGTGTATATGCCATATACAGAAGAATTAATCTTTTGAGTTTCTTTCAACTCTCTTAAAAAAAAATCTTCAGCCTTAAAAAAGCAAAATTCTTACCAGCTAATTAATTTCTCCTTGGAAACACAAAACAAATTTAAAGGATTATTCTTTTGATACAATACTCCAAATGAACACAACTGAAGTGAACAAAACCTAATAGCTTAGTGTGATCAAGGTCTGAGCTGCACAATCACTTTTCTAACATCAGTGTTTCTATGATAGCCATGCAAAATTCTAATCAAAATCTTCTTGTCATTCTTTTACATCCATTTCAATAAAGCATATTTAAAGAAAGCGTTTTCATTCTTTTTCAAAAGTCTTTCAGGCTTTGCATTTTGGTGCCTCCAGCAATGCTTCAGTAGTGTTCCAGTAATGTTCAGGACAAGCAGATCATCCCAACTGATTTCCACCAGAGCCATTCTGGGGCACATGCCTAGCAAAATCAACTATCATTATCACTGCACTTGAAATTTTGTTGCAGGGAAGGTCAGAACACCATCGCCCTTAGTCAGTCTAGGTTGGTGACTACACAGCCTGAAGATTGATATTTTGCTCTGGTAAATTCTTGGCCTGCTGATGGCTTGTAGCATTCCCTTGAGGGCTTCTGTGAAAACGAGAGTTGCCTCTTGTCTTCCTAGGTCTGCAGCTACATTGAGCCAAAGGCCTGCATTGAGGCATTCCTGTGCCACTACTTGTTATCCCCATAGCTGCACATAGGAAGTTCAGCAGCTAGAGTGGCATTCCTGAGAGACTGCCGCAATAAGAGAAACAGTGGCCACCAAGAAAAGCCGAGGCGAAGAGTATCGGATGATCACTTGAGCCAGAAACAAAGAGAGGAACGGGGAAGAGAAAGGACAGTTCCAGGCCAGGTAGCAAATCAAAGCTGAGAGCGGGAAACAAGCTTGGCTGCAGATATGGAAGCAGGGCTAGTGAACCAAGGAAGAATTCTTCTGCTTTTTAAAAAGATTGCTTTATATAACTCTTCTATGTATGTCATGCAAACTGAGCACTAGCCTGCAAGGGTTGGATGTGCTTGTCAGCTCTCGGGCACTGAATCTTGTTAATTCAATTTTGCTTGCAGTATATACTTGTTCACTTTTTAATTTCACCTTGCAAATCATTTCTGCCTGCCCCAAGTCCTGTTCCCTGTCTCTCTCTTTCTCTCTGGATGTGTGTATGAGAGAGAAAAGGGGGGGGGGGGTCTGTGTTCATCTTCACTGTTCACTTCATCTATCTGAAGTAGATATATATTTATCACCATATGGATTCTCTGTAGTACTGCTGAGGGATTAATCTCACTGAGGAAGATTTGGAGCATTTCACTTGGCATTGAAGGATGCCCGTGCAAGCCACAGGAAACTGGAGAGTCCAAACAGAGGAGAGTCACAACCTGTGTTTTAATGATGCTCAAGCAGTACAGACACATTTGGGATGGGTGCTTATGCTGGATTGTCCTCTCACACCATCAGTAGCTTTCAAGATGTGACACACAGTGGCGGGAATCTAATGATGTCACAGCAGCAGAGCTATTGAAGCTGAGCTGGTGCAATGTCAAAAGCACTTGCAAATGTGACAGGTTTTCCATGGTTGACACCAGTCCAGGATCAACAGCACTTCTGGTGGGACACGAATGACTCCCTCCCTTTGCAATTATTCTTCCCTATCCTCCCACCTGTGCACAAACAACAAAGCACTTAGGTAATCTTTTAGTCTAGACTTAAGTGGGCTCGTTTCTACCCCCCACTTTAAGTGGTAATTGAAACTTACTGCCAATACACCAGTTCCTGCCTTCCCCTTCTTATGGTGCTGTGTAAAAGCAGGTCACTTTACCCTGCCACATGGCAGAGCAAGCCCCAAAGAGAAGATTCCTTATCAACTATTTGTGAGAATTGGACCCTGGAAACACAAGTTATCCCTGTATACATTTCAATATAGCTAGTTCTACTATATATCTTCTACTTTCTTCTTTCTTTTTCAGAACTTACTGGTAAATTAACAATGGGTAGGCTGGGAGTATTCTGGTGAAATGATGTGCTTGTTTCCCAGGTGGCCTAAGTGTGACAAAAGTGTGCATACTATAATGTTTGAATTTAGTCAGACGGTAATACATCTGGTTCATCTGCATAGGTCAGCTGCAACCGAGTGTGGCTGGTTAATTGGTGGATACAGATAGATGGGCCTGCATGTTAATGATTGCAGTTAATGGACTGTGATTAACTTGAACAAGACAAGGCTAATTAAAAATATTCCTCCTTTCAAATATGTGTTTAGCAGGTGTGGGTTTCACAGCAGAAATGACACCTGTAAGGATCATTAGCAAGTTCATCTCATTTTATGTCTCTGTTTAAAATATGCAGCATGCTTCCATTTTCTTTCTCCTGCTCCATTCTCAACACAACAGTCTGAAGTGCACAGTACCTGCGACGGAGGGCAGCATGAAGCCTAAAGGGGTAGACAGCTTATCCAAGGTCACGCAAGGAATCCAGGGTGCACAGGATTTCAGTCCAAGCCCTTCACAACACAGTTCATTCTTTCTCCCCTCGATGACCCTAGAATGTCTGCCAAAGTTAATGGGCGAAGATGGACAACCTTGTTCAGTGTAAAGGACAGAGCTGATTCAGTGTTACTTCCATATTGCTCAGATATGGGAAGAGAGCATCTTTCAGAAAATCCAGTCATATGTCCGATATTCAGCTCCTTTGACTATTTCTAGCACATTCCTACATCTGGGGATTTCACTCCCGGGGCAGCCAGGATTTGTGGTGAAACCAGGAGGGCAGATCAGGGAGTGTGGAAACCATACAGCCCCAGTAACTACAAGATTGTCTGACCGGTAAACTTGAACAAAATCCCCTTTGCTGTGTCACATGAAACCAGCCATTCAGTTTTATTCTGACCAGTTTCTAGATAGCCAGGAATATGCTAGCACCACAGAGAACTCTGGTGCTAGAAGTTACTCCCACAAGCAGTAGATTTGGAATGACCCTTAAATATGGTTTTGGTTTCCTTGAGGCTAGGTAGTCCTGCCACCCTGCTGACTGAGGCCTTCAAGCAGACCCTGCTGACTGAGGTCTGCTTCAGCAGCCTTGACCTCCACAGTTACATGTCCATGTCCATCATTGCAGCATCTTCATTGTCAGAATCTGATGTGCAATGTAGCCTTCTCCTTCCTGGAGAGTCAGGTCTTAAGAAAGTGGAAAACTTGTAACATCCTTCCATTGAGCTACGTCTGATAACTGAAGCACTTCATCATCTGTGGACAAAGTCTGGAGCCGTGGAGCATCGCATTGAGGAAGTAAGTGACTCTGACTTCCAACTTCAGAAGGATCTGCTTCTTGATATGGTTCCTCAGCAAGCACATGAATTATGAGCACCTACATTTGTTACCTAGGGTCAGAGACCACATCTTACTTTTTTTCAATGTGCATTATTGCAACTTTATCTCCTTTATGTATTTTTAAAAATAAACACTTCCTTCTTGGTCTGTTTGTAATAATCTGGGAGGAGAGATTCAAATTGCCTTGCCTTAACTTATGTTAATGTCTTTGCCCTTTTAGCAAACTTCTAGGGAAAAGTGCATTAGCCATTCAGAGGAATTGTGTTGGTTAAAGACTAGCAGCTAACAAAGTAATATAAAGTGATTATAAAACTGTTTAGTTAGCTTTATGCTATACGTTGGGGCCAATTTAGTCTTATGGGAGCCATTTTAGTCCAGTGGGAAGGCTGTTGAGTATTCCACAAAACCTTATTTACCAGTGTGGACTTTATAAGAGTAAAAATTATAAGAGTAAAAATTCCTGAATAGGAACATCGTACCAAATGATACTTGAGCATATGTTCAAAGTCTAGTTTTGTCATGAGCTTACTGGGTGGGCTTGGGAAAGTCCAAGTGATATCCAAAATAGTTTTGGCACTCCCACCTTCATTTTTCAGATTCATCAGCAACAAAATATTTGTATCAACTATACCAGGTAGGCCAAACCAAGGCCCAGGAGCCTCACGTGGCTTGCGGCTTGCTGCCGCTGGCTCCCAGGGGCACCTACTTACTGTTCTCTCACCACTGCCCACTTGCTACCACCACCTGTGGGCACCTGCTTGTAGTTCTCAAACATCTAACATTTACTGTATGTGGCTCTTCTATTGAGCAAGTCTGGACTCCTCTGAACTATGTAAATACACATGTATTTGTCGGACTTTTACAAAAACATGCATCTGCAGCCCTTGTCATATAGTAGTGACATGGATTATTAAAATTTTCATGGAGTGTTACTTTCACCACCAAACCAGATTATTTGAAACTTTTTTGAACTAATCTAGACAAGAAATCCTTCTAAAAATGGATGCCACTGTGCTCAAGGACATACTTGGGGAAGAAACCTCAACAGCCTATAAAATAAAATTACCAGTTAAGAGTTTGCATCCATTATTCTGTAAGAAAAGAGTTGACCCCAATTTCCAGAAATCCCAAGAGGATAATAAAAAGACTGCGTAATTAGAGATAGACTACTGAAAGGAAGCAGTGTAAAAACAAAAATGAGTTGGGAAATGTACTTGAAATTGCACATGAGGTTATGTTGCTATAAGACTTTTGAGGCATCTGAGCAACACAATGTGCTTGTGATAAAGAAGCAATGTGATAAAGAACTATATGTATTTTCCAGAGGGAATGGACTACTTGAAAAAGGATTAGTGAAAGATTTGAACTGGAAATTCAGAAATGGAATGGGTGAGAATTAGTGCATCATTGTATCATCAAATAATTCTAGTTGCCATGGCAAAAGTCATCCGCTTGCCAACTTCTAACCACGGACACCAATACTGAGAGATGCATGTGCCTGCTGCTTCCACCTGCTAAATTCATTCAGAACTTATCACAGACAAAGATGTATTGCTTTTCATTCTTCCATTGGCTCAAGTTATTGGACATTTTAGGGCAAACTTTTGCAGTTTTCTTGTGAGAAGTTACTGGAGGTTGCTTTGGAATATTTATTTACAGAGCCATACACTGAGCAGCCTATCAAGAAATTCTTGTCTTGAGGCTGTGTTAATCTCCTAAAAGCAACAGCTCACCTTGCAGTCCTCACGGCTGCTTCTTGTTACGTAGCTGCAAAACGGGCTTCTCATTCTGCCCAGATTTGAACTGCAGCCTTGCCCCATGTAGTTTCCACTGAGAAAGTGGAAAGTGTCACTACATGCTATTTATTAGCACTTCTTTAGTGAGAGCCAGTGTGGTGCAGTGGTTAAGCATGTGGGACTGGGAACCCAGGAGCTCCAGGTTCTAGTCCCCACCCAAGCCATGGAGTTCACGGGTGACTTTGGGCCAGTCACACGTCCAGTCCAACCTACCTCACAGGGTTCTTGTTAGGATGAGATTGAGAGAAGGAGGTACATTAGGTAAGTCTCCTTGAGATCCTTGAAAGAACAAAGGCAGGATATAAATTAGTAAACAAACAAGCTTACCTGAGATCAAAGACCCTCAGCTATCAAGCTGTGCAAACAAACAAACAAACACAGGCATTTGGTGTTATTCTACAGCATGCAAGCAAGGATTTGCAGGGACTATTTGCCAAGGCCTGATGTGGGCTGAGCATGGTGCACGGAGCAAGTATGTACGCAGGTGGCTGGCAGTGTATGAGCTGATGTGGTGGAAAGTCCACACAAGCTGATTTTCTTTCCTAGGGGTGCCATGAGCCAAGACAGTTCTGTGAATAGTCACTCAGTCTATAAAGTACAAACGAAAATAAGTCATTCTGATTTCTGTTATGAAGACACAACTAAGTATCTTTTCATCTTGTCCATTTCATTCACCAGTGTTCTTTCCGCCTAGACATTTGTAGCCGTATCATAAAACACTGTTACGATTGATGCACAGCCTGTGCTACCCTGTCCCTTGACAGTTTAATGCCTTTTACTGACCTGCTCCCTTCCAAAATTATTACAGTCCTACTGATCATATTAAAGATTTCTGTCACAAGCCTAGCATGTTATTTTGCCATTCAAAACACTGTAGACATTTGACCTTTTTGGATAATGCTTTAAATATATCCTGGGAACAATGGGAAATGAAGCTTTCATGATTCACAGCGTGATTAATTGACACTAAGTACTGAAATGGATTGTGCCTGTTCTGTTGGGAATTAACAAGGTTTGATATGTTTCATGCTCCAGCTATCAGATATTTAAATGGCTCCTTCTGCCTTCCTAAAAGCAATAAATATTTTTTGTTTTCTCTGACTGCCTTGAATCAACTGAAGGGATTTTCTAAAATACCTGCTTTTTTGCAACTGATACACATCCAGATAGACCCATCTCCCTTTTCCAAACCTTAGCTATATAGCACTTCCTCTTAGAATTTGCTGTGGGTTAAATAGCCTAATTTATAAGTATATCCATGCCAATAACATTGCCAAAATCTTAGGGAATAACCAAAGTTAACTTGGAGAAAGGTAATAGATCAGGGATAGGGGCACATGCTTCTGCAGAACTCATGGAAGCTGCAGTCCAACAACTTCTGGAAAGCCACAGCTCAGCGTGGTTTGAGTTATGCATGAAGAAAGTCATCTCCATCTCTAGTGTTAAAAGGATCATATAGCAGGTGATGTGAAAGAGATCTGCCTGACTCTTTGGAGAGTAACTGAGTCAGATGAACAAATGCACTAACCTGGCATAAGGCTGTATTATTAAACCCTGTTGATTAAATGGGGAAAGTTGAGCATATTAACTTCCATGCTCCTGCCTTTTAATTGTGCAGTGTAAATGGAAAACAAGTGCCTATAAAATTCAAAAACTCAGTTGCTGGATAATTGCATGAAATATGAGTAGTGGGATTTGTGGGGGGAGTGTTTAAAGGCAAAGAGTCCAAAGTGCCCAGTTAAGATGATGTAACTTCACAAACTATGGCGTGGCATGCTTGTTTTCCCTCTGCCTACCTATTGGACTGTGAGCCGCAGACAGGAACTGATTTGTTTTTGAATCTTATACACAGCATAGAAATTATTATTGGTCATAATATTGGTACCATACTATAGGAAGTGTCAAAGACCTTCTGTTCAAAGACAAGGCCATCCATTTACCCACCCAACATACATCAGTCTACTCAAACTAAGTATAGGCACTTAAAACAACAATCCACTATATATGCAAAGTTTTAGTTTGGTTTCCAGTTTGCTAGGTCAGTCAAAGTTAGAAGTGCTGCTTATCAACCTAAGCAGCACACAAATGTATGTGAATCATCTGTGAAATTTTATCCAGTTTTCTAGGCCTCAAAAAGACTTCAAGTGACATTATGCTTCAAAAACAAAAGCTGGAGTGCTCAAAAGATTCCTTGAGATCCTTCTGATTTTGTGGTTTTGTTGCTTTTCCTTAAATGGCTTTTGGAGAAGTGATGTTAAAAAATATCTCACCTATCAGTATGGCATCTTAATACATCTTTCTCATTATTTTGTAATTTTTCAAATCTGTTTTCATTTAAAAAACACAATAAAACCTAGAAATATCAGACTTGCCCACTGCAAATGTTCACCCATTGGTATTTCCTGCAGCAGAGAGGTTTTCCCAATTTTGACACCTGGATGATGGAGTGAGACCATTTCTAGGGGAGAATCAGTGGGCACCGCTCCCCCGGCACATGACAAGTCACCCTGGAAATGCCCACAACCAACCCCAAACATCTGGCAAATGTTCAGCTTCCATAAAAAGTGCATTTTCAAGCATTCTTTTCTTGGGTGTATCTGGCAGGATAGGAGAACACCTTATAAAATGTAATGTGTCAAGAGGCCCTACATTGGTTGCCATGTTTCTTGAAGGTGATTCACATGCCTTTACTATGCACTTTTTAGCATCCCAAAAGCACTGGTGAAATGACTATATGCTGGCTGCTGCCCATATGGGCCCACTCTGGCAAATGCTACATGTTACCGCAGAAAACTTTGCTATGTACAAACACTGCCAAGTCTACCAAATATTCAAGGCATGTATGAGCTACATATTTCATAGTGTATGTTCACGTGTTATGTTTTTCTGTATTCTTTAAAGCTTGAGAGTGTATATCTAAAATGTAGGTTCTAAAGTAGCACTAAGGCATTCTGGTCACAGGCTGTGCCGGATCCATCCCAGGCAAGCTAGTCCACCGTCCCCTTTGGCATAGTGGCCACCCCTGCAGAAAGCCCCCATGAGGGCAATAGTCCTGCCTGTAGGGGTCCCACACCACAACTGGTCCTGAGCTGCACTTTGCCTCCAAACATTTAGCTACCACAATATGGCTATTAGCCATTAATAGAGGTGTCATTTACAAATACATCACCTCTCTCCTTTTTAAAGGTGCCAAAGCTACTGGCCATAAGCACTTGTAGCATCAGTTGTGTGTTCTGTGAAGAATATTTTCACAATTTCACTGAGTGATCCCAAGTTCTCATACTGGGGGTGGTGGGAGGTTAATTTTATCCCTTTTTCCATGTCATTCCTAATATTAATAATCATTACAGTGACCTCAGTGCATCATCTCCTCCCCACTCTCTCAACTAAAAGCCAGATGCAGGATTTGAGGTCCCTTAAACAAGACACCTTCAATGGGCCCCTTTGCTAGGTGAACCTACCTTATCATTGTCATTGTCAATGCCACAAAGGGGCAAACTCATCCTTAGAAAAGAGAATAAACTGATGGCTTAGTTCAAAGACTAATTTATAACACCTTGAAATTCCAACTGTCAAGGTCTGCAGGAATAATTTAGACTTATCAGGTCTATTAGACTCAAGAATGCCTAGAGATGGTGGATTGGATGTTTATAATTGCTGGCAGCTGGAGAACTTGTCACTCCAGGATTGGTGGAGGGATGTTAGACCATTGGGTCAGCTGAGAAAGGAGGGCGTATAAAGAAACAAGGTTTTGATAAAAGGGTTGTCTTTCTTCCCCACAACAATTGACCAGTCACCATCATTAAGAGACCTGCCACCCTTGCCCAAGACAGGAGGCATCATGGCATTGTGAGTGGGTAGATTAGTGCAAGGTTAGATTTATTACATGGGGCTCCTGTGGTGCAACGGAGCGTTCTGAGGATCGGGGGGTGGGGGATAGCTGAACATCTGTGTAATTGACTGTTGCTGCTATTCATTTCCCTGTACCCTGACCAGATGCTTCTGTAAACTCCCACCCCTTTTAGTCTTTCCTCCCGTTCCTCTACTTCCCTTAAAAAAACAATAAACTATCCTTTTATTCTGCTGAACCTGTAATTGGGTGAATCGTGTGCTAAGTCTGGTGTCTTGACCTTGGGACAGTCATCACTTTGAAGGGGGCCAGCCCACAGGGCTTGAGGGGAAGCAGGGGAGCCCCCTTGGTCAAGCGTTACAGCCCTCATCTCGTTCTCATCACCCGTACCACTTCCTTGTTTGACAGATGGAGAGTCAATGAGCAAGCAGGCAGTGGCTTGTTTCTCTCATCACCACCACCACCACCACTGTCTGTGCCAGAGCGAGGTGCAGGTGATCAGCAGGTGGCAGGTAACAGGAAGGCTCAAAAATTGGAAGGAAGCTCTTGCTGGGGTGCTGGCTCTTGCTAGGTCCCCAACCAGGCCTATCTTTGATGCCAGCTCCACTAAAAAGCTCCAGCCTCCAGATAATTCAGTTTCTGTTCACAGGAAACTTGCCCCTAGATCATTTTGGTTCCCTTCCGCCATTTCTTCACCACTTGGAAGATATGCTTTGTCTTTCTTTTCCTCTTTTGCATAGGGAACCCAAAACTATTCACAGCATTGCAAATGTGACCTCACCAGACAGATTTTTATAAGGACATTATCATACTGGCCATTTTATTTTCAACTGAAAGAAGAAAGGAAGACAAAGGAAATAAATCTGCAGCACTTATCAAGAATCAAATCCAGATTGCTTCTGATGAGTGCTAGCAATATGCCAAGAAAGATAGAAAAGCGTGAGGGTCGAGAATAAGTCCGGAGAGTTTAGACTGTTCTCATCATGTGTCAAAATGTATGTGTGTGTTTAATGCAAATGGAAGAATTTCCCATTAGCCTGTAGATAATATGCAGCCTAATGGATTGATTCTGTGTATAACTAGCCAAAGTTTTATTTCCCATGTTCTAAGGATAGCTTTCTTGGCAGCAAAAAACATGATGCATTCAACTAAAAAAAATAAAAAATAGCTGCAGTCTGACTATTCTTTCACATTTGGAGCTTCACCAGAGTTTGAGATGTCAATTGACAGCTGAACTGCCAGAAACCCTTTCCCACATAGAGACTACATTTGGTTAGCAGGACTTCAGTCAATAAAGGGATTTGATAAATGAGGGTGGGAAATAGGATTCTGTACAGTATTTGTAACATGTGAAGAGGTCCTCAATCTAATCTACACATGGATTTTTGACTATGAAATCAGAGGATTATTTTTTTACCTTTTTAGTAGTAGCAAGTACAAGTTTAAGATATCTAGCTAGAGTGAAGTTCAATCTAGTCTAATATGAAAGTATCAATAAATACTGGGAACCATTTTTACTGTCTTCATTCACTGTCTTCTGATTACCAAAGCAATTCTAAAGAAAACAGCAGTTCTTAATATGTGAGCACCAGAGTAATGACAAATCAGTACCCAAGCATGAAACTAATAACATTTCAGTAATAAGTGATCCCTGAAATATGGAAAAGATCAATTCTTTAATATGTCAGACATCTGCTATTACCTTAACAGCAGAAAAACACTTTATATAGGTTTTTGATATAGCAATATAAAACTTCAGAACTGCATAGAAGGCATTTCTTTCCCGCATTAGAGAATGAGTAATACCAGGTCTTGGAAAAAATAAGTTTCTCTGTACTACACATGTGCCATTATTAACTCATTCTCAAACTATCTATTTAATAGACTCTCCTGAAGCATGTTCAGCACATCACAGAGAAGTTATGAAAGGCTTTAGTCCCTAATGCAACATAATACAGGATCTGCATTTTTGTAGATCATAAGCATGACTTAAAGTTGTAGGAAGGAAGGAAAATGTAGTACAGTATTCACAGCATCCCAAAACTAGTTCTAATGGCATTGTACTAGTGCAAACCACCATCTGTGTAACATAATTTGTCCTGGCTAGTTACTGATCTGCTGCTAAAATGGCAGCAAAAGGGGTGACTTTTGCTTCTGCACTACTGAATTTCAGCAATAAATCGCAAAGCTAGTCACATTGTGCAAATGTTGGTTTATCCTAGCATAACATACTTAGCTCTGGCTTTAGGGCACCATTGAATGCTACCCATAGCGTGAAAACACACATGTTTGCATTTGTCCACTTCCAGTGCTCCATTAAGTTGCCTATGCCAAGTGTCTTCCTTTTTAGAGGGCCCAGACAAGGAAATGTTGCCTGCAATTCACACACCATTCCCAGAGCAGATCTGTATGTGAAGGGTAGCAGTGCCCTCTTTCCAAACTCACAGTGAGCATGTTATCCTGCAGGGCCATTCCTATCCACAGTGGCTATTGCTATTTGCTCTGAAATTCATGTGCAGATGACACTGAAGCATATCTAGGATACTAGAAGTCCATGGAGTAGTAATGCATTTTGAAGTGCAGATATTTCTCATGAAATTCCCTTTAGCTAGACCCCCAAGGACAGTGCAAAATGTAGGCAGCTGTGTTGATCCATGTGTATTAGTTTATAATCCACACTCCTGAACACTGTCACTCAACACAGCATGATGGGCTGGCTGTAGGTGCTCTGGCATTTCACGAGAAAGTTAAACATCTCCAAACAGCACCGGGCCACCGCCTTAGGATTTTTCAGGTGTTCTCTTCCCATCACCAGAGAGAAACAGTTGAATTCAAGGTCAATGACCAGTTCTGGCTGTTTTTACCTCCATCCAGAGCAGGTCTTTTGTGAAGTGAATCTGCCCATTCAGTAACCAGTCCTTCCACCATATCCAGCATTACATCAAGGATCACTTATATTGCTGTGGGGAAAATCCATTTCCTCCTAACTAAGGTGAAAATTACAGTTAAGGTAAGAGAGAACAGTGTCATTTGAGAAGGGTGGCAGACAAAATCATTATCCCTCCTGATTAAAAAGTCTAAGGAAAAAGCCTTGCTTCCCTACAACACTGCTAGGAGTTTGGGGTCTCTTCTGAGGACCTGGTCATTAGGATACCGAGTCGACTAAGATGGTTGTTACCATTGCTTCCTAAGCCCCATTTTGCTCTGAACAGGCCCATTTCCTAAGGCTTCCTAAGGCCTATTTTGCTTCCTAAGGCCCATTTCGCAAATGTGCTTCCTAAGGACCATTTCGCTTGTTTAACTCCCTGGTTTTCCTGGTGGAATTAGAGTGATAAAATGGTCAGGGCAGCTGGCTAAAAAACTTCGAACCAAAACTCAGCATGAATATTTTTGAACATAGGTAGTTATTGTAGATCTTGTCTGAAATGGGCTTTTAAAAGAATGCTGTTTCTTTGAGTGGAAGATACAAGGTGTTCCCTTTCAACTGACTGGAAATTTAAGAGTTTGTTATTGTTTGCTGATTATTTTCCTAAACAAGTTTGACCTGCTTATTTCCTTGATAATAGAACCCACAAACATGTAATTCATGATGCACCTGCTGAGTTCCTTCTCCCCATGCCCAATTTCATTTTGATCAGAAGAATCATTCCACTTTTAATAGTTAGATGCAGTGTGAAAGGACTGAATATGCAATTTACCAAAACCTCCCTCAATTAGGACTAAGTGGTCCCTAATGAGCTTTCCCATCTGTCACATTTTTTAATTACCATTCCTTTTCAGGTGATAAATGAGGACATTTATTGGGTGACAAGCACAAGCTGCTTTAGAATGCAAAAATGAGGGCTATTCTTTATTATTAATCACTGTTCTCTTTCCTCTCATTTTCCTGGAATAATATGAAATGTACTCCGTGTTTCTGGAACTCTAGGAGAGAAGTTGCTTTTTAACCTCAACTACAGAGAGTCTTCAATATTTAGAAATTCACAAAGCCTCCACTATCCCACACGCCACATTTTAAGAATTTTCTTCAGTTTTATATTTAGAAGGTGTTATCCTAACCACCACCTGAAGGATTAAGAGTTCTTGGCATGGACAGTGTGGAAACAGGTCCACCTAGGCATGATCCCCAGATCTTTGCAGCTGCCCCAACTGCCATGATCTACCTTAATTCAAGCCTGCATCGTCCCTCTGAACTCAGCAACCAAGAGACCTTTGGATTCCCTCCTTAGCAAGCTAAGACAGAGTATGCCTGCCTTTCCAATTAGAGGGGAGACTACCGCATTTCCTTTCACATTCTGCCCATTAGGTCCAGAGCCTGAGATCGCCTAAGAGAACCACTGTCTTTCTCAGAGTGGGCCTGCTCACACAGACCTGCCTAGCCAACCAATTTCTGTTGGGCAGTTGACTTGGACCCTTGGACCCAGGCAGCAAAGCCCTGTCAAGGGGAAAGCTCGTCACATTGGTAGCTCACATATCAAGCAAGGTGCAAGGGCCCTTCTTCATCTTTTCCTCTCTCCAGGCATTGTACTTTGAGGGAAAACAGAAATGGGTTTGCTTGCAGATGGGGACTGAATGAACAGCAATGTCTGAATATGAGGCAAGGTATTACTTGAGTGTACGGCTTATTCCCATGCACCTTGGCTGAGATGAGGGGCAGGAAGGTGTCATTTACTGCTTTGCTTCAGGCAGCAAAAAGTTTCAGGGCCAACCCTGGACAGGGCTATGCAGATCTGTAGAATAAGAAAAGGTAGCTGAAGTGGTGCAGAAAATTACATGAAGTATAGAAACTACAGGGGGTACAAGAGACCTGAGGATGGAGAAACATGTTCAAGTCAGGTTTGCATCAGATTTACTGTTTAATCTTAAATATGTGGACTCAATAGTTGTACTGAGTTCAATGGGATTTACTCCCAGGTAAATATATGTAGGATTGCAATCTTATTCCTTAGTAAATGTGCTTAGAACTGCAACTACCCTTATCCACCATGAATATTGTTGCAGTTTCTGGATCTAGAAAGAAATCTGAAGATTTATAACTTAAAAATTAAACAATTTTAAGCAACCTAAAAGAAAGGCAGGTAAGCTGGTAAGCTGGTCCGTCAGAAATGAAATCTCAAATCCACAATCAGGTGATACTTTTAGTAGGAAATTTGGTTCACCCTGAGCAAGGTCCCCACTATGCATTATGATTATTTAAGAATTTCATGATGATGAAATTTAATAGATTTTAGGATTGGTGTAGATTTGGTGTAGATTTTAGGATTTCAAATTGTTAGAACCCCAAAACTACCCAAAAAATGGTGTTCTAGAATCCCAGAAATGATCCAGATTAAGCATTTGACATAAACTGAGATGGAACCCTGGGCAGCAGTTCTCTCTGCCCCCTCGCCTGGTCTGGGGACCGGGAGCAGCAAGGGCCCTGGGGTCCCCATCCATCGTGTGCATGTCAGTGCTGTGGTAGGGAAAAGAACAAGAGGGGTTTACTCAAAAGTAAGTCCCACTAGGCTTAGTGGAAGTTGCTCTCTAGTATTCCTGTAATTTTGCAGTCGAAAAGAATGAGGAGTTATAATCTATGACACATTCCTCACACTCTCCCTTGCCAATGTGCCATATCTGCATTTAATTGGTTCACTTTAAAGGTGCCAGTCAGCTCTTAGCTGATCCCAGGCACTCCCTCCTTCCTATCTGGGTTTGGGGAGGTTCAGTGCATGGAGAGTAAGTTTTAAGCAAACACAGTTCAGGATATTGCACAGATCTGCCCCGAAAATAAGCAGGAGGCTAATTAATTAGCCTGTTATAAAATTTAAATCATAGTAATTATTTCTAATTATGCACATATATTTACATAAGTAATTTAGAATTTGCAGATTTGAGCTCTTTGTTGCTCTGAAGGTCTCAGCCCAGATCTTTAAGGTAGCTATCAGTTTTAGTCAATATTGAGAGTTTGGTTTATATGCAGCTGTGTCACAGGACAAGTTACGCCATGATTTGGGAGTGAACAGGTGACCAAGTCAAACAGAGTGCCTTTGTTCTGTTTCTCATTTCTCTCCTGGCTTCTTTCTGCTGCCAGGAACTACAGTTCCAGATCATTCCTTAAAGCAGGAGGTAAGGCATCATCTGTCTAACCTCCTTTGCTTTTGGAAGGGAATGAGGTGATAATTCGGCTTTCAAGTTTTACTATGATCTGTGACAGATTAGTATAATCAAGCAGAAACTTCTTTCCTTTGATGGAAAGTCAGTGGTCTAAATTATTAGACCACACACACACACACAAATCTAAGACATCTCTTAGGTATATTCTATTCAATGGTAACACTTCCTTGCAGGATTCATCATTTGAACTTTGCATTAAAAGTTAAAGATTGCATTTCTGCCGCCTGAAGATCTTTTGTTAAAGCACAATGTATTTACAAGTTGAAAGTTATTATGTCTAAGCACCTCTGCATTCAGTGGAACTTACTCCCAGGTAACAATGCAGAGGACTGTGGCCATGCCCTGTGAAATTCACTATGAGATTTTATTACTGGTATCTTTGCGTATCTGCTTTGGATGCCAGTGTTAAGTTCTTTTGCATATAAATAATAGCATGCACACACTATATTCACAAATGCAGGTAGTCCCTGGGTTACAGTCAGTTCCATTCCTGAGAAATGGAAATTTGTCTTTTAGCCAAATTTGTATGCAAGTCAGATCACATACAAATAACACTTACGAAACACGTGCAAATACAGTCGACCCTCCACATTCATGGGGGCAAGACCGACCCCCATGGAATTTTTCAGTGGAAACACTGCATATTTCTCTAGGGGCCCCCACCCCACCCCAAACTCACTAGCACCTCCTCTTTGTGGTAAGGAAAAGCCAGAAATATTTCCCTCTCCAGATAGTTGGAGCAGGAAGGCCTGCTTTGGAAGCTTCCCTCTCTCCTCTTTCATTTTCTCTTGCTCTATGGTGAAGATGATTTTACACAGTAACTTTTTAAAAAATAGGTTTTATGGCATTTTGTTTGTAAGTATGAGTTGTTCATATCTTGGATGTTCATAACTTGGGGACATAAAGCTTGGTGAGGGGTGACTAGGATAGAGAGGTTTTTAATCAACCTGTTCTCTGGTTTGTGGATAGTCATCTGCTCACTTACAGAACTGGGTTCTTTGAATGAGAATTTCTTTCTTCTTATGTTAATGCATACTTGATCACATGTGCCAATATGTAAATCTACCTTAACTGATGCACATTAATGAGAACCCCCAAAAAGTGGGGAAAAAGAAAAAATAAAATTTCTCCAAAACCCACCGGTTTGTGCTTTAGCTTGTGGGGACAAATAACAATTGTTAGCTGATGGGCTGTTTTCTTCATATTATTGTATGACTAATTTTGCATACAATTTCCAGAAAGCACAGACATGAGTGCAGAATCCATGGTAACCGGTACTTACGTGAATCTGTTGCCCATTTCTCCAACATCCTTATGGTTGACTATTAGATGAACAAAGACTCTTTGACCCTAAAAGCAAAGAAAGGGGTAAGTAGGCTCATATTAAGAAATTCCAGAAACCTTTTCTATTGAGAAGTAGATAGATACACATTTATCTTAACAGCCTCTCACAGCATTCAAGTACAATATGTCGTCAGTTTTCTCCCTATATCCTTTCCCTTTTTCTTATCTCTCTTCATCTTCCTTTATCTTTCTGTCTAATTCAATGCTTGAAGTGGTTGGAATGGTGGTTGAGTGGTCTTGTGTCTGAGACTGATGTATTATTTGATAATTAAAAATACACCAAGAAACAATAAATATAGATGAAATAATGACTTGAACAGGCAGTGATGTTACAGATGGTAAAACTCAGTGCTTGAATTGGCCCTGGATGAAGAAAAGAAATGCTGCAAGGGTTTACAGAGATATCTTCCTGGTAACAGAAGGGCCATGAAAAAAGAAATGAACTTCAGAAGGTGGTTGTAAGCAATTTTATGGTTGATTTTAATTAAGAATGCCAATGTAAGGAAAATATTCTAGAAATGGGCAATCATGCAAATAATTGGCTATGATCCATTGGCTATTAGCTGTTAGATGACTTTTTGAATTTCCCTGATGAATGAACTTTGTATTTGATTCAAATGTGAGATAAGAATTTTGTATTCCTCACTTAAGTGAACTAATTGGTTGCACAGCAAAGAAGGATTTACCAGCATGCAAAATCACAAACCTTTTACATCCCCTATGAACTTGCTAAAGCAAAACAGCACTTCATGAAGAGAGGTTTCCCAGAAGAAGCCTTTGAAATTCTCTCAGATTTTGTAAGTGTGACTGAGTGGAGACTATACAAACAGTGCTCCCAATAGATAAAGCCAATTTACTGCCAAGAATTTTCCTTCTTTTTCTATACTTCGTTAGCACTCACAGAGGCAGGACTGTTCTTTTGCCCATACGGTATCACTGAATAAGATACTAGCTCACCAACTTCATAAACGTAGCAGTTGAGACAGTGGATCACTTTACGTTAAGTAAGTGAAGGGCGCCATCTTCTGCCTGAAACTATTATTGCGGCAGAGTGACTCACTGATGCAGCGATGGACCCTTCCTTTATGGAGCGAGCTGCAGGTCAGGTGCAGGGAAGCCGCGGAGGATGCCCTGACAGATTTAAAGCCCTTCTGGGCTCATTCGTGGCAGGGCAAAGCGCACAGGGGCGGCATTCTTCTATCCTTCCAGTCGCAGGAAGCTGAAGTGGGAGGAAACCGTTTCTTTCTCATTGGTCCTACTCGGAGGCAAACTGAGATTGCTAGCTCCATTCATTGTTAACATGGCTGCCAAACTGAGCTTGCTCTAAAGGCAGTTGCATATCTCAGGGGCATCACATATTAAGATGTCATTCTGGTGTCAAAGATGATGATGAGGGAGACACTATCCCTCACACAAGACCAAAATAAAAGTATTCTGGGTAGACAGCTTAAGTACACATAAACAGGCAGATGAGCAGTCGGATGAGCCTGTGCACAAAAATCCATCATGGCAAGAAACCAAATGCATAAATTGTAGTTTTTTCAAAGTCATTTTTGAACATACTGCTTAAAAAACAAACCAAAAAAAGTAGAAACATCATTCCTTAAATGTGCTTATTTTCCTACGATGTATTTTCAAGCCTTTATTCTCAGCACAATTTCATTATTATATAAATAGTGATGTACAGGGAAGAAAAACTTAGCTAGGCAAGGGATATGCACTGCCCTTTGTTTCTGACCCTGGTAAATGGGATTCTCCTAATTCTTTTTTTTCCCCCAATTCAGGTGCCAAACATGCAATCCTGTGTATGTTTAAGCAGAGGAAAGTCCTAAAGCTCCAACATGCCCCAGTCCTAAATGGGAAAGAGCCCTCCATACAGACAGACCTGGATTCCCTCCCAACCATTTTCAATTATAGCTTCACCTACTACCAGTGCTTAAGTGGGTGGGAATCCCCCAATGATGAATCCTGAGATGGGGAACATATAGCTATTGAAAAGTTGTCATCCCTCACTTTCCACTGTGCTGGCTCTTGGACCAGCAGAAACAGCAGTATAACAACATCCCGAAGGCCACAAATTCTCCATCTCTTATAAGTGGATATAGGGTGGCATCCTGACAGATGCTGCACTCTATGTTAACTTATCCAAAGTATTTGTTTTGCCTTTAGTGTCTGCCCCAAGGTCTAGGACCACTGCCTTGGACTTGTAGAAAGATGTTCCATTCTGCCCCAGAGAACAGGAAATATTTCTTGTTTATAAATATGTTACGTATTTCCTTCTGTCAGTATGTTCTTGTGCAGCTGTTAAGAAGAGGCAGACACTGCAAGAGGCACTACAGGGTGAAACTGACTGTTTTGGGGGTTTAAAAACCATCTGGAGTTGCAAGCTGCCCTGAATCTTTACAAATGGAATGTGTTTTCTTCCCACACATCACATAAACTAATACATTCATACAAAAGTAAGCTATATTGCTTGCAAAATGTATAGCCTGCCTTACAAATAAGTCCACAAAATTTACTTGTCTACAAGATAGCTTATTAGTCTAGTCTATTAGTCAATAAACAGAACTATTGTACTAAATTGTTGCCCATCAACAGCCTGCAATCAAAGGAAAATCAGCCTAACTAAAAGATAAATCTTTCCTGACTAGCACATACAATGCTAGTCTGGAGAAAATACTTACTTCCCTCAGAAGACAAAGTGAAATGTATTTGGACTGAGCAAATAGTAGCCTACAAACTGTTCGGGTAAAAACAATTTTACATCCAGAGGGCTCAAGATCAAGAATGGCACATTGCCTCCAATATTGAATGCCTATGAGTGCCCATTGTGGGGAACATGGGGGGGGGGAGAGATGCAGTTGCACTCAATCCTCCTGGTTTCCTGTTGGTAGCTGGTTGGCTACCATTAAAACAGGGTGCTGGACTAGGTGTAACTCTGAGCTAATCCAGTAGGTCTCCTTTAATGCTTTGTGGTACAATGGCATCTACCCTTCATGACATTGAAATGGGAACATAGGAAGCGACCTCATAGAGAACCAGATCCTTCATCCAACCAGCCCAGTACGGTCAACACTGACAGGCAGCAACTGGTCTTGCTGGCTTCATCCACCAGGAACTGGGAGGGTGGCAGTAAGTAGTACCACAGTCCCCCCCCCTTACCTCTCCCCTTCTATTCCTTCTGAGTAGGCAGAAGATGCTGTCTTTCCCCCTCTTTTTTCCCCCAAGGCTCTTCTCCTTTTTTTCATTTGCACTTGTGCCTAGCTAATGGGTTTTTTAAAAGTTGTTTGTTTCTTTGAGGGCCGTTAGCCTGTACATATCCCATTTCCAGCTCCTACTCACCAGCAATTGTATATGTGACTCAAGATCACATTTTCAACAAGTGGGAACTATGCTGTATTCATAAGCATGTACCCGAGATGTAAATTGATGCATTTCACATCAATATTACAACTGCGTACCCTCATAAATGGAAGGAATTCTCATGCATATCTCTCCTTCAAACATCCATATCTATTCTTTTGGACCGCTCATATTTTGAAGCATCAAAGAATGTCAGGCTGAATTTGGACTCCAATGAAAACTGTTAGAGCTTTAGCACTCCAAGCCAGCAGCAGGGGGCAATATTGGCTAGTTTTTCAAACAAGTATCCAAGACGAAGGAGGCCTTAGGGAATCACCGAGCTGCTATACTGGTGTAAACATCCAACTCGCAAACATCCCAGGATGTTTCAGGGAAGTGCTATCTGCTTGTTCATGCAGAAGTCAAAGGATGGAGGCAAGAAGTCAAAGGATGGAGGCAAGAATGCACTCTGAAGCAAACTCTGAGGAAGGAAGGAAGGAAGGAAGGAAGGAAGGAAGGAAGGAAGGAAGGAAGGAAGGCAGGCAGGCAGGCAGGCAGGCAGGCAGGCAGGCAGGCAGGCAGGCAGGCAGGCAGGCAGGCAGGCTTAATGAGGTGGTGGGCGGCAGGGAGGAATGAAGAGACAGGGCTTCTACAGGTCTCCTGTGGAGAAAAATACAGCACTGTGAACTAGAGGCCACAGACCAGACTTCCCCAAGCTGGCATCCTCCAGGTGTACGGGGCTGTAATGCCCCCTCTTCCCAGCCTGCACGGCCATGAAGAGAGTTGCAGTCTTCAATATGTGGCAAGCAAGAGCATGGGGAAGACCAATCCACATATTGAAAGGGCTTCTCTTCCTTGAATAGCAGCACACAAGGGAATTGTGTCAGTTACAGTTCCTTCTGTCGCTCCTGCTTTATGACCTCACTTAACAAACCTCAGAGTGATGAAGGCCTGGAAGGCAGCAGCTTGACTTTCTATACTGACTGCATGTCCCAGCCAGTTTTTGGTGGCAGCTTCTTTTCAGGCCCATTGGGGGGGATTATTATTATTATTATTCTAATCTTGAATATTTGTTACAAATATCTGTGTTTTAAATAGAGGAAAGGAACACTAATCAGAATGGTTACAGTATTATTACGCCAAGACAAAATTATTCACATTTTCTGTATTTTTCGGGTTTCACACAAGTTTTGGAGTCGCTGGACAAGCTGACCCTGGTACTACCAGTTGACCAGCAGGCTGCCTGACCGTTAGCCCATGACAGTGGCACCTTCTGGACTGCATCACATGCCACATGTTGTCCCTAACACCGTCTTAATTATCCTAGCAGTGCTCCTGACATGGAGAGCTCAGCAAGTACAAGGAGCAGTTTTTAGCACTACCAGGGGGCCACAGACACCCTGTCCCTGACAGCCAGTGGCCCAGAGCAGCAGCAGCAGCCACACCAAGCCCACACACAAGGGCTTACCAGCCCACCATTCCAGTTACGTTGACCCTTACCTTGCTGGCCCTGGTGAGTTAAGGCCCATATTTGCTTGGCCAACCAACCATCTCCCCAACAACCAGTCAGCAGTCCAAAAATGCCATGTAAAAGAGGCAACCCTGGCCACAGATCTGGAGATTCCTTTTGTTTTCAAACAATGTTACAGTGCTTACATAACTGCAAAGCTGGACAAAGCAAAGGACCACAAAAATAAGAACTGTATAAGCCCAAGGAATACTTTGTCTAACTGCAATGATCAGTAGATACTTGAGTGCCTGTGTGTCAAATGTGAAAGAATACCAAAAAAAATGCAGTCACATCAAAAGAATGTAACATACATCATATATATAAAGTAATTAAGCAGTAAATAATTGAGCAACTATGCATGAAGTGTGGGTGTTCAATATAGAAACATCCCCAAAATCAAGCATGTATTGCACTAGCACATACACAGCACAGCTGTTCATGAAAATGTTGGGTTGCATTTTCATTTCCATTCTTATTTGGAATAATAGACTTATTAGCTTTATTTTATGTGTCTGCCATCTAACCTGATCTTCACAATTCCCTTGCTCTGTTTTGCAACAGAACAGAAAAGCAATGAAGTAACAAAGAGTGGACCAAACCAGGCCTAATTAGGTTTACCAATCTCATTTACTTTACCTGAAATCTTTCAAAATGAGGTGACAAAAGTGCTCAGATGAAATTAAATGCCAAGGTCGTGCTCTTCTGAAGAAATAATGCCACTAACATTGCAAAGTAACAAACCAATTTGTTACAATTTGTTACCTTGTTGTTGTCATCATCATGTGGCATCAAGTCTTCTCCAACTCATGGTGACCCTATGAATGAAAGACAATTGATTTGACAATTGACCTAACTACTATCATGTGCCATTTTCTAAACAATAACTTAGCAAAAATTTTCAAAGCAATACACACTAGAAAGAAAGATCATCAACTTTTAAAAAAAGAGCTGCATTGTTTTTCCTGAAGAACTGCAACAACCCAACATTGACAGAACAACCCCTGCCACAAACCATGGGTTGTCAGAATGACTAACTACCCTCAATCAAGCCATCCTGTGGGAACTGCTTCAACTTTGCACAACATGTCAACACACTGTGGTTAGCTACTCACAATGCATTATCTGGTCATGTGAACCCAATCAGTCCTTTCACCCTCAGGAAATGAAAGGAACTTATCAGGCTTGCCAATTGTGCAAGCTCTGTACCTACATTCACATAAACAGAGTTACATTTCCCAGTAAACGAGGGAGATCATGAGTGGAGGAGAAGGGGCCACAGTATTCTTCCCTGCTCATTGCCACACATACATGGTTTGAGCAACTGAACAGAGCTATTGTGTACAATATGCTGTCCATTTACCAAGTTCTGTATGACCATGGACAGACCCATATCAAGGTCAGAAAGCCAACCAAATGTGGTCCCAGCTACCACCTGCCCACTCTGGACCAATTACACATTCTGGATGTCCTACAGCACGTTCCAAACTTAGGGTAATATAGAATCACAGCATTTTTATACACTTCCGGTTGCCACACCTGAAAGCTTAGATTGCCAAGAAGAAAGCTGGAGGACCTGCAAATACCTTTGGCTCTTCCAAGGCCTCAAAACAATAGGCAGTTTTGGCATTCCTAATCATTTTCTCTCTACCCCATGTTTACTCCTCTTCCTAACTTTCCACAGGTAGATTTGGAACCCTGATTATTTGCAGTAAATTGGGGAAGAACAAACAGGAAAACAAGCCATACACTGAGAGATGAAGCGGTATTTCCCTGCTTCAACCTGGCACCCAAAGCCCGGAGTGAAAGCTTCATGCTGCCCTGTCCTCAGCATTTTAACTCGAAAGCTAAAGCCTCTCCATTCTATGATACTTACTTCCAGTTACGTGCACACAGGATTGGAACCCCAGGTGAATAACAATTATGTATCATCAGCATGAATTTATTTAGCAACAGCAATAGTTTGTCCTACCTTCTTTACTGAGTTGTGTTTTCTTTATTTACCTTATTTTTCCTGTAATCCAGCTGCAGTTCTAACAGACTGGAATCTTCCAGTTTGACAGCACCAAGTGTTCCATACAGCTCTAGTAAAAAAGCAAAGGTTTGGAAATACTAAGCATGCTTGCCTGTGCCTTTGCACAGTTTTTTGAGGCATTATGAACGTGTTAGCTGCAGGTTGGCAACCCTAGTCCCAATTAAGGGCAAAACCTGCTTTCAGCTTATTGCTTATCTTACTGCATTGTGACAGTGGCTCATTTTTTCATTTTACTTGTGACTTGTCTGTGCTTTCTCTATATGGAGCTTATGGGAGTAGTTGTTAGAGATTTGAAGTCAGGTAGCATCAGCAAACAGCTACAAACAGCAAACAGTTACAAACAGTAACAGTTTACAAATCAGCAAACAATTACAAACAGCTCTGTCTTCCTGTGGCACCTACATCAGATGAGACTGTGCAATTCCTGGATCAGTGCTTGGACTCAGTGATAGACTGGATGAGGACCAAGGAATTGAACTCTGGAAAGATTAAAACCCTGAATATCAAGGAAGCAGGCTCGTTGCCTTTTCTGGACATGCTCATGCACCCTATGAAAGGTCAGGTTTGTAGTCTGAGGCTGTTGCTTGAGTGTCTTTTCCCAGCTTGACTGGTTTGCCAGCTATAGCCTCTCTTGCCCATGTGATCAAATAACATCCTTGTGATGAACCATGCTGGGAAACATTTTAATATGTGTAGGAACAAGTACACGCAATGTATACAAACAGAAAGGTCAAGGCCAAGCACCGTCCCAAATCTGTGCCCAGATGACTCTTTCAACAACTGGATGCACACAGGTCGAAGCCAAGAAGCACCGTGTTTTCTTAGTAACCGTCCTATCTAAATGTTTCCATTGGCTTCCATAAGCTATCTATGCCCTTTGTTACAGTGGGATAAAATATCCTTTGAAACCCTCAGTATAACAAGTGTGTTCCGACAAGCTGCTGTCCTCTTCTGTCTCCTTTACTGGCATGACTCAAAAGGAATGACTGTCACTTCTCTCCAGCAGATGCAGCTTTTTCTCTTCATTTTTGTCTCCGTGGCTGTCCTTCTTTTCAATAACTGCCATTTACATTGACAACAACCCCTTTCTGCCGCATGATTCACTTGCCAACAATGGCCATATTTATTAATGAATGAGCAGCTCTGCAACAATTGCTCCCAAGACTTGCACAGCATATCTTTTCGGGATAAATGCTTCCACTTAACAGATTGTGTCTTCTGATGTAATGATTCTTTATTCTTTCTTATATGTTAGAAGTAGGGTAGCCACTTGCAGATCTCCAAAAAAGTGGACACTGGTATGCATAAAATTTACTCAGGGTAATGTATATGCATAGATGCAAATTTAGAAAAATAATATGGGCAGTAACACTGATCAAGCACCAACACGACCAGTGTGTGTACAGTAAGGATTTAGGGCTTTGAAAAGGAACCAGTGGAAAGCCTCTTTTCCAGAATGGTGCAAGTCAGCTGAGCTCACATAATGGATTTCCGCCCAGTTGTCCTGACTGGGAAATGACTGGGTCTTGCCTGTATAATGGAATTGTCAGGATCACTGCAACCCTGTTACAACCTACCCTAGAACTGACACAAATACAGTTCATCTCAGCACAGTGACCAGAGGACCAGTATGCCTGGCTTAGTCTGATGGTCAGGTGCTGCTGACTCCAAGGTCCAGCTTTTCCTTCTGATGATTCTTTATAAATCAGAAATCCACCACGATCTTAACCAAAGGTTAGATTTGGTGATTTAGTACTCAACCATACAATAAAGTATTTGGAAGTATGCCATGGTGCTTTTGATGCACAGGCAGTGCTTTTTTTGTAAAAAAAAAAAAAAAAAGGTGCCGGAACTCACATCTTGGGGTCACACCTTTACACGAAAAAAGATTTTTAGTGTAAAACCAGTCACTCTACACACACATAATGCCAGTCACTCTACACATACATAAACATAATGATCCTTCACTCACTATCAGCAGGGACACAAAAGCAGCTCGCAGGCACTATGTTAATGATGTTTGCTGCTGACCTGCTACACCCGGCAGGCAGGCGACAATTCAAAATCACTTCATAAAATCCATTGGGAAAAAAAGGCGCCCGAACGCCGTTGTTGCAGTGGGTTCTATGACAAAAAAAAGCCCTGTGCACAGGTAATGCTTCAAGTTGGATGGCATGAAGTAGCATGCCTTCTCACTTCTTTTCAGGCAGGCCTACACCCCACCCCACCCCACCCCACACGCCTAACTTCTTTTTAGGAAAACATAATTGAATCTGGCCAAGCCAGCTTACTTCCTCTTTATTCCCTCTCTAAAACCATTCTGCTTTAGAAACTGTACACAGGAGTAGTTTTTGAGAACTCTGCCTTGTTTTATACTCAACTCTATGTGAAACAAGTATGAAAATCTTTGATCTTTCTCGCAGTTTTCCAGGATATGAGCAAAGGTTGTAACATCTTTTGCAAATACAGAGTTAAGGAGCAAAATAGCAATTTTCTTCTTGCTCTAACAAGAACAGGGCTACAAGTATGGCATAAATTTAATTGCAAGGGTTTCAAGGCAGGTTTCTTTGTTCAAAACAATCAGTTTGTTGAAAATGAAAAACAGTTTCTTCAGAGTGGATTCAGCCAACTCTGGATTTAGTGCATATCTGGATCCATGAATGCCAATATGCACCAAATAGGATTAACCAGATTCAGAAACCATAACCAGCTAAAGTCATCCCTCTAGTTAGCATTGAAAGTCCAGAGTGATTCAAAACTTTCCAGAAAATCCAGTTCCAAATTGACCCAGCCAGATGATAAATTGATAAATCACCAAAGGATAGCAGAAGAAGCGGAGCTCAAGTCTCTGCTTCATTTTGAAAAGTCTCTGCTTTTCATTTGAAAATCAATCATCAAAGGGTTCACAAAATGAAATCATGATAAAATACAATAAAACCAATCAATAATATGATAAAATATAGCATTAAAATAATCAAAGATGCCAAGGGTAGGTGGCAATGCTATGCCGTCAGGAAAACACCTCCCACACAGATGTAGATGGAAATATTCCATGCCCAGATCCTGCTTGAGCTTGATAGGAAAATCATTCCACATGATAGGAGGGTGTCACAGTGGAAAGGACCTTCTTTGAACCATGAACAATCGAGCACCAGTAGGCACCATAAGGAAGGCCTCCACCTCAGAATGTAGAGATGGAAGTAGTCTACAGATGTATCTACATCCACAATAAGCCCTAAATCAGGAGTCTCAAACTCAACTGACCTGGGGGCCGCTGGAAGTAGAGGCTGGGTGAGGCTGGGCCGTAGCAAGTATTCCACCCCCGCGGTGGGGGTGGGCCGCTCATCCCGCGTCACTCCCGGAGGCCGGCCTGGCGGCGCTTTGAAGGCCGCAGGGCCCCTCCACCATGCCCCGCCCGGCCGGCAATTGGCCCGCGGCCGCGAGTTTGAGACCCCTGACCTAAATGCTTGGACTGTCATCTCACATGGATGGCAGGAAATGGCAGTCAGCAGAACTCTATCTGTAATGGCACAGAGCTCAAGTTTGTGGCACAGAAATAGTGATGTGGATGATTTTTGGATAAACTTTTCTACTACATTTATGTCTCATTTTCCTCTATCGAAGAAGTCAAGGAAACATAAACAGGGATCCTAGTACTCACTGGACCTAGATCTGCTTAACTAAATTGTTGAATCATTCAGTTTCAGGTCCTACCCTGGAAGCAGGTTTAAATTAGCACCGCCACCGGATTAAGCAACATTTTTGAATGCAGAGGGACTTACTTCTGAGTAAATATGCATATGATCATGATCCATGGAATCAGTGAAGTGTTTAGGTGTTTGTTGATTTAAATGATCAATTATTGTTCTATGTATTTGCATATGGGTAAAACAATAGGTTGGATAAGTACTTATAACTGCACCAGTGGAAGTGGACCTCCCTACCTCCTCCTTCCCACAGCAACCCCTCAAGCCCTCAGAAAATACTGCTGGGAGAGTTAGGACAGCCTGCTAATGGGGTGAGCTCAGCAGATGGAATGCAGACTCAAGCCAATTTAAGATTTAAATAGGTCTACTCTGGGTTTTAAGAAAACTAAGATCATGGCATCCGGTCTTCTCACTTCCTGGGAAATAGATGGGGAAGAAATGTTGGTAGTGACAGATTTTATTTTCCTGGGCTCCAAGATCACTGCAGATGGGGACTGCAGCCAAGAAATTAAAAGATGCTTGCTGCTTGAGAGGAAAGCTATGGCAAATCTAGACAACATACTAAAAAGCAAAGACCCTGCCGACAAAAGTGCATATAGTCAAGGCTATGCTTTTCCCAGTTGCAATGTATGGTTGTTAAAGTTGGACCATTAGGAAGGCTGAGCACCAAAGAATTGAGGCCTTTGAACTGTGGTGCTGGCGGAGACTCCTGCAAGTCCCTTGGACAGCAAGGCGATCAAACCGGTCAGTCCTAGAGGAGATCAACCCTGACTGCTCTTTAGAAGGCCAGATACTGAAAATGAAACTCAAATACTTTGGCCACCTAATGAGAAGGAAGGACTCCCTGGAGAAGAGCCTAATGCTGGGAACAATAGATGGCAAAAGAAGAAGGGGACGGCAGAGGATGAGGTGGCTGGATGGAGTCATTGAAGCAGCTGGTGTGAGCTTAAGTGGACTCCGGGGGATGGTGGAGGACAGGAAGGCCTGGAGGAATGTTGTCCATCGGGTCGCGATGGGTCGGACACAACTTTGCGACTAACAACTCTGGGTTGGATCCAGATTTAGTTGCATGCAAATGGGCTGGTAGAACCAGCATGCAATTCTCTGCACAGAATGAATGAGGAAAGTGTTGCACAGAAGACTGGGAGACAGAGATCAACAGGGAAAGCTGTGGTGCCAGAGAAGGGAAGCTGAGGTGCCTCTCATCAAGGGAGCGTTTCCACCCATGGAAGGCAGGCCATGAATCCAACCTATTATCTACAAAACAAACACCACATAAAGGGCACCCAGATTAAGATATATAACTGGAAGTAAGTCTCACAGAGATCAATAAGCTTTATTCCCAACTAAGTGTGTATTTTATTTATTTATTTACTTAAAGTTTTTATATGCCGTCCCCTTGCTATATAGCCTCGGGACGGCTCACAGAAATAAATAAATACAAAAAAAATAACAATTACAATTAAAACTCGGAAACACACTGGCTGCACAATTAAAACCTATATATAGTAAACATTATTAAAATATTGAATAAAAAGGTCTTGGCCTGGCGCCAAAAAACAAATAATGACGGCACCAGGTGGACCTCTCTGTGGAGCACATTCCACAGATGGGGTGCCACCACAGAGAAAGCCCTCCTCCAGGTACTTTGCTTCCTGATAACTCTCACAGAAGGCTCCCGGAGGAGAGCCTCTGCTGCAGATCTCAAGGGGCGGGAGGGCAAATATGGACGCAGCCGTTCCTTTAGGTATCCAGGTCCCAAGCTGTTAATGGCTTTATAGGTGATTAACAACACCTTGAATTGAGCCCAGACTTCAATGGGATGGACTTCGATGTATTGGACTGCAAACTAAGGCTTGCAGCCTTTTACTATGCACATGGGAATAAGTCCCATTGAAACCAATTAGGCTTCCATCTAAGCATTTACTTAGTTACCTCAACTTTTTTTCCTTTTGAAGTAAACCCCAGGTAGCTTTCATGATCCTTTTCCTCTCCATTTTATCCTCACTGTGAGGCAGATTAGGCTGAGAGTCACTGACCTTCCCAAAGATACCCAGTGCTTTTCACGCCCAAGGAATGACTGGAACCTGGGTCTCCCAACTTAGTTTCAGTCCAGCACTCTAACCACTCCACCACACTGACATAATATTGCACTCAAAATCAATTTTAAGTCCCACTGGTTTCAGAGAGAGAGAGATTTAGCTGTGCATTTTAACTTTTCTCACTAAAATCATTCTGAGTTATGGGGTTGAATCCAGACTTGGTCATACCAGAAGCAGACCCATTGAAACCAATAGGGTGCAAACTGGTCGTGACTAAGTTATGTCCCATTGGCTTCAATAGGCCTTACATGGTATGACTAAGTCTGGGACTAGGCAATAGTGTTTAACTATCACCTCAATTTAGGGACTGCGGGTGGCGCAGTGGTTTAAACCACTGTGCTGCTAAGCTGGTTGATCGAGAGATTGCCGGTTCGAATCTGCACAACGGAATGGTGTTCAGTCATGCCAGCCACATGACCACGGAGACTGTCTGCGGACAAACACTGGCAAACAGAGATGAGCACTGCCCCCTAGAGTTAGGCATGACTGGACTTAACCTCAAGGGGAAACCTTTACCTTTACCTTTACCTTTTTATCACCTGGATTGCATCTGTTTCTGTTTCCAACCAAACCCATCTTAATGTTTTATTTGGGGGAATAATAACTTATTTTGGCAAATCATATTGCTTTACTACAAAAATATATTAATCTGATTTACCTTTTCCAATTGACCATGCATGTGTTTTTTATTAACATACCAAGTTGCCTAGGAGAGGTTAGAGTTCCAAGCATTGTTATTGCAAGTACTGTAAAAAGATACCACAGATATCTTCCCTCCCACCCCGGCAAACATCATGTCCTGTTGCATTTTTATGCCCTACCAGCATAGGAAAAAAATAGAATTAATACAATTAAATCAGATTTCATGGTCATCTGGAAGAATGAAACCTATGGCAAATATTTTTTATCAACTTTCGGGGTATTTGCTACATGCAAACATAATATGGAATCTTAACCTAGATTACAATGTTTTTAATCATATGGCTATATATATATATATATATATATATATATATATATATATATATAATATTATACACACACACACACCCCCTTGGAGATGCTGTTTTAGAAATGGATTAAATGACCGATCAGTTCTAATGGTTCTTCAGTGGTACAGAATTGTGCAAGGCATATCTGCCAAAAGACATTGCAACATATCCAAAAGCCTGTTATTACTTCCCTGTTAGGTCTTGAGGACAGACTAGTGTTCAGCTGGTTTTATCTAGTCCAGCTTTCTATTTATATTATATTATTATCTAAGCCTTCATATCTCTGCAGATTTTTGTTATTATCTTCTAAAATTGTGGAATGGGAATAATGGAATCCTTTTTGAAACTCGTTAGAAGCAACATTCAAGTTGACTTATGTTAGACCAGAAATGTTCCAAATAAATTCAAGATTGCATATTTGCCCAGTTGAACTGAGGCCTATACAATGACAAGCATTTGGTCTGACAGAAATTAAACACAGGCAGGTGCCAGCCCTGGCCAGTTTTCATCCCTTTGTAGCCTCTACCCATTTTCTTACTGAGTTTACAGGATATTACCTGATACTGATTTGGGGCTTAATAGTGGAATGTCATCCACTTATAAAGGTTCTACTAAAGCACACTAGTGTTGCTTCACACAAGTGGCTATAAAATATCTTGCAACTGGCCTGCTCCATGGGATGCAGCAGAGGGACTAGGAGAAGGAGAGCCTGAGCCATCTCTGGAGGGGACTTGGAGCTCCAGCAAATTTAAAGACCATCTGCAAAACTGAGGACAAGGGACAAATGAAACTTTACAGGCTGTGACTGTAGTTCTTTGCCTTGCTGGCCTTGGGGGACTGGTAAGGCAGGAGGAGGCAAGGGCTCTTTGCAATGGCAACCCAACTGGAATGAACACATGGCCCCAGGAAGCATTCTAAAGATCAAGATGCACAAATATAATCAAGTCGCAAATCATAAAAAAGATAAAAGGGAGAGTGTACCACAGTAGTCTGTAGGATCTGATCTTGTGCTCTATGAATATAATTTACACACTGAGTACAGTTGTTTGTCACCATGCATACAATTAGAGCTTTCCATTAGTCACAAAAAGTACCTATCCATGGTTCTTAGAAAGCTTTGCAATGGTTGGTTTGTGGATTATGGCCAACATGTCAGGATTTAGATGCTACCCTTATAGTATTAGAAAATAATGTTCATCTTAAGTTGCTTTCAGCTTTAAATCCAGAACACTCTGCATTTTTCACTAAAATTGCATCCTAATTGCAATTTCTAATTGCATCCATCATAACAGCTGCAAAATGACATGCAGGCAGCCTTCAACAAACCTATTTACCAACAGGCCATAAGTGAAAAAGTCTTTGAACCTGGCAATTCAGAAAGCTGACTGCAGCAAATAGATTAGAATACCAGAAAACCTGGAGTAGATTTCTCCCCTCATTTTCATTTTAAAAAGAAGTAAAATACAGAAACTATAAAAATAAAATATGTAAGAAAAAGAATGCCAGGGGATATTACACCAGTATAGCATACAATATTGACATCTACAAAATTCACAAGAAAGCAAAAAAATTCTATCACTTCCGCACACCATTAAGTCAATCAGTTCTTAATTAGTCTTTTCAAACAAATTTTAAATAACATCATAGCTTTAACATCAAGATGAAGCTCACTAATAATATTTTTATGAGTTATACCTTCATGCATATTAATTAAATTGCTAATAATTAAATAAGCTTTCCATTTTTCATTAAATTCTTTGGTGGGTCTTCTATTTATATAATTGGTTAATTTTGCCAATATTGCATACTCAGCTGGCTTATTTTTTTCAGTCTTGGGTAGCTGGGCAGTCTTTTGCTTTCCATTTTGATGCAGTTGAAACCCTTGCTGCTGCTGTTATATAACTATAGCATGCTCTTTGAAAGAGTCTCTGGTATAATACTCAATAGGATATTCTTAGCATACATTTTATATTTTTCTTCCTTCGTCTTTTAGTTTTTGCCAAAACTTGATTCAATCAACCATGTCTCCAAATGTTATAAAATCATTTCAGCACCAGGCTAAGACCTTTTTATTTAAAACTTATTTTAGTTGCTAAATTATTGAATTAATTAGGATTTTAAAATTAGCCGAGAATGCACCGGGGGTTTTTTAATGTTTTTTTCTTTTAAATTGTTATATTACTATTATTTATGTATGTTTTTATGTATTCTTTGTGAGCCACCCCGAGGCTTTGTTGCGATGGGGGCGGCATAAAAATGTTTTAAATAAATAAATAAATAAATAAATAAATAGTTTTCCCTCAAATTTTTCCATAATATGGTCCTATTGGAAACATCAAAGGAAGACTGAGAAAGCTCCTTTGAGAAGGACTGATTGGAGGACTGATTCTTCTTCTCATGGAATACCAAAGTTTTATTAAACTACCTCTAAATACATGGCTATTATTTTGTGTCAAAGTTTTCTTAATAGATTCTTTAGCCTATTAGTAATTATGTATTCCTTCTTCAATATCTGCTATTTCCAGTTTCACAAGTCTTTTATTAAAATTAAGAATCCAGTCTAGAATCCAAACCAAGCTGGTTGCATAATAATATAACTTAATGTTTGGTAGTGCAAGGCCTCCTCTCTTTTTTATCCTTTTTAAATTTTAAATCTAATCCTTGATTCTGAAGATTTTTGTGAGCATGCTCTCTAGTTTAGAATGACACCAGTGAAGATTTCTTCCCATTTCTCTCTCTTTCTTTTCTGAGAATGCTGTAGATCTAACTGGTGTAATGGAAGGAAGGGGCTTGTTGCAAAGCTGCTTCTTCCACTCAATTTCTTTGGCTTCTGTCCTCAGTCTTCCTCCTGGAGCTCAGCAACTACTTCCAAACATTCGCTTCGGCGAATGGGGCAGCATAAAAATGTTTTAATAAAAATAATAAAAATAAACAACCTCCAATCTTCACTCCTTTACCCCAATAATATATTCCAAATACCTTGGAGTCAACAAGCTAGTGCCACATATTCCAAACCTTTTAATAAGGTTTAGTTCAAAAATGACTGATTTTGGCTAAGAGTTGATAGAGTGAATTTAAAATCTTTTTATTCCCTTCAGCTGTTTAGTACCTGCACCCTTCTGCCTTTGCAGTCTTTGTCCATACCCTAGCCCAGCTAGCAAGCAGAGGTAGAAAAAGCAAGGAGTAGGCACAGGGGCAACTGGATCGTGACTTGTGAAGTGTAGCTGCTTTAGGGAAAGAAGGAAAAACTGAAATGGATTGCTTTCAGAAAGAGAAACATAGAAACAGTACTCTGACTTTGAAAAGGAATGCTTGCTGTGATGGAGCTTCTTAGAAAGTGGGAGCAAAGGTTACTTCTAGAGATAGTCAAGGCCAGGGCTTTTTTTTGTCATAGAACGCACCGGAATGGCATTCCGGCACCTTTTTTTCCAATGGATTTTACAAAGTGATTTTGAATCACCTGTAGCAGGTCAGCAGCAAACATCATTAACATAGTGCCTGCAGGCTGCTTTTGTGTCCGCAGCCACCCAGCCTGGGATGCTGCTTGGCTTGGGATTGGTGTGTGTGGTCGCGGGCTGAGTGTTACTGCCGGCGGGGACATGAGTTCCGGCACCTTTTTTTTACAAAAAAAGCACTGGTCAAGGCATTCAGTCTTATGGGGAGCCATGGCATATGTGCTACCAGCCCAAAGGCAGGCACCCCATTTTGGTCTGTGGTGCATATTTTGGTGTGAAAATTGTCCATGGGCACCTCAACAGGGGCAGGGGGGATAGTCTTCCCCTGCTTCATCTACCTGCTGTGTTCACTCCCCTCAGCCTCTTCTCCTGTGCAGGAAACATTGCAGAAAACCAAATGTTTCCATAATAAATTGTGCAGAAAAAAAGCCAGGAAAGCATTTGCTCCAAAAAACAGAATGCTTATTACACATCTTTGCACTGTGTCTTTTTGCATTAAAAAGTTAATATGTTGAAGTTTTGTAGCCCTGTTTTGGCTTGATTCAATGTTTTACCCACCTGGAAGGTCTTTGAGAAGACCTGCAGCTATCCAAATGAATATCACTTGAACCCAGGGCCTGAAACAGCAGGGAGGAAGTGCTTGCAATGGTGGAGGGGGGTAGGTGGGGGTTCTGGTGGGTGCACCCGGTGGTCCTGCTGCACTTCTAGGCACTCTGTTGCTGAGCCCTGTATTAACACTGATCCTTAACTCTGTGGACGGGGCAGGATGGCCCTTGCTGGGTAAAAGGCACTCTGCATGTGTTCAGAAGCATGTCTACCGTATTTTTCTCATGGAATCAATCATGTTTGGCTGCTGACTTGTCCACCACTCTGTGCTCTACATTTTACTCTTACGGAAACTGTACTCAATTATGCATTCCCTAGTAAGTGGGCATATGACTGCAGTCTTATCATCTCCATGTATATTTCCCCTGTTAAAGAAGTAAAAAGGGAGAGGTGTTAGCAATTAATTAGGTTCTAAAACTAAAATGGTTAAAAATAAAGCTATGCCAGAAGAACAGAACACAGAAAACCGTTTTTTTATACTTGCTGGTGTACATTTACACTTCAAAACTGTGAAAGGGAAATTTGGCAGAGCAAACTGATCTTTGCATAAAAATGGACTTCAAAGCTCACATGTTTTCCTGTTCATTTTGTGGCTCCAGATTTCCAGTTGAAGGTGATTGCCTCTGCTTACTTATGCCTATTGTAATAGCATTTCATTTAGAGCTTTTAAAAAAGCTATTCATTGTCTTTTGTTGACCACAACAACTGTACCAAAGGCTTGGCGATACACATGTAAGTGGCAGGTGTAATTGAAAAACAGGCTAAATCTACTGGATTTTTGTAATGCAGTGAACTATGAATAGAGGAATAAAATATCTTCAATGGCCAGATATTTATTGTTACTTTGAAGCTTCCCTCAGCTCCTGCCACCACTGGAACTGACCAGAAGCTAACACCCACTCTTTTAAATAATTATTGGATTAGGTTTTCTCATTCAGCCTATTGTGAGCACCATCCCACTTGATGTTATAATTAGTTCTCCAGAGGAGGGAGGGGGAGCCCTTTTGCAGCAGACACGGCCTGGGCTCCGTAATAGCACCTCTATAAAAACTATGTTTAGTCAATAGAAGACAACCATTTCTGCCATTGTAGTTAACAATAGGAGCAAAATGGCCATGTGCTACCATCTTGCATGTTACCCACAAGTCCAAACCTGATATGATGCACTGGTGAGTCATACTTAAGAGTCTGTTAACACAATCTCTAGCAGAGTGGTGTTTTTACCATGAATTTCAGTGAGTCTTGAGCAAAATAAGTAAGCAGACACAGTATTTGTACTTGGTGGGCTGCACCTTCAGCTGCAAGTCACATGTTTCTTATATCTACTTCTAAATCATATAAATCCCTTTTTCAGTCTGAAAAGAAATCTAATTTTATTATTTTCTTTCTCTCTGTTAGAACTTTCTGTAAATTGCACTGAATCTCTTGCATGGCAGTCTTAAATATACTTAGAAAGAAGCCCTCTTGAGTTCAATAGTTGTTCCTGGATAGTTGGTACAGGATCGCAACCTTAACTATTAGTAAGATATACATGCATAGATAGATAATCAACAGCATATTATAAAACACATAGTAGGATTTGTATCATATACATTAAAGTCCACAGAATGTTGTACAGTTCCCTCTATACATGTTGGTTGGACACAAATAACTATTAAAGCTAATTAGGTCACTTAAAATAAACTCTAACTGATAATGGCATTTTGCAGGTTCAGATTTTCACACATGCAAATCCAAAGTAAATGTATGACCAGCATTTCCGACTATCACTCTTCAATGATTTTGACAATGTAACGCATGGGTCCTCAAACTACGGCCCGCGGGACAGATCCGGCCCGCCATGGCCCTCCATCCGGCCTGTGCCGTTTGCCGCCTGCGCACGCACTTGCTGTGCGGGCGGGGAAGTGGTGGCTTGCTCGCTCAGAGATGGTCTCCGAGCGAGCCACTGCCACACGTTCCTGATGCCGCCTCGCAGGTGCGCGCCCAATGGCGCCTCACCAGCCCATGCCCCCAGGCATCCCCACCTCACCGGTGGGCACATGTAGCCACTGCCTTTCAACTGGCCCCCTATCAAAAAAGTTAGAGGACCCCTGATGTAATGCTTGATATCAGCTGTCCATAAGAAAATTCAAAACCTCAAAGTTAAACCAAAGCACTTTAGTACAGTGAACAACCTTTCTCCTAGGAAAAAGAATATATTATTATTATTTATTATTATTATTAGAACATTTCTATGCTGCCCCTTGCCTATTTCTAATTTTTATTTAAATAATATATTTATGTTTGTGATCTTAATGTATGCCATTCTGCTCAAAAATGTTTAGCTGGAAATAAATTCCATTCAGATTATGGATTTACTTCAAAACCCTAAACTCACCGAGCAGTTATGTCACTGAAGTTTGTTTTGTGATAAGAAATCGCCTCCTATCCAATATGTGTTTTATTTGTATAGAAATTTCTATCCCAGCTTGCTAGTTCTGTGTGTAGGCATAATTGTGCAAAGGTAGAATGCTGTGTGAAGGTAGAAGAGGTGGGAGAGAAAACTCTTTTTACAAATATAGGCATTGTTATGTGATATGGCCCTGTGAGTTTTCATCTAGTTCAGGGTGTAAACTGAGCGGTTCCTCTCTCCCCTGCTCACACACTCACCTGGCATGGTGGTAGCAGCACCAGCAGGGAGGTCTTCCTGGAGGACTCTTTCCCTCCCTGCTGTGTCAGTATTCCACAGGGCAGGGACATGGCAAAATGCAATTTTCCTAGGGTACCTGTGGATAATAAAAAGGACGGGGGAATGTGAGAGAATGGCATCCCCAAGCGCCTCTAGTGCTTGAGAGATGCCACATGAAGCAAGCAAACCAGGAAGCGTCTTCAGAAACCTTCCAATACTGCATTAGTCACAAGCCATCGCTGCTAGAGAAAGAGATGAGAGCTGGGAGGCCTTCCCTGAAAACACCGTTGCTATGTTGTCTGTGATGCCACCCATTACAGCTCCGGGGCCTTGCAGATGGGTTGATGGGGAGATATTTATTTTTTAGGTTTATATCCCACCTTTCTTAATTCAAGGAACTCAAAGAGGCTTGCATCATTCTATTCTTCCTGCTCTCAAATATATCCCCACAACAACAGCCCTGTGAGGTAGGTTGACAGTCTGTGAGCAGCCCAAAGTCACCCAGTTGACTCCATGGCTGAGTGGGGCCTAGAAGCCAGATTGCCTGAGTCCCATACAGTCTCGTACTCTTAACCAATACACACACTCGCTCTCATGTTTAGTCCATGTCATGTTCCCAGTGATGTTATATGTCACATGGAAAAAATTGTTTTACATTTGACAGGGTTGTGGAAAGAGAGTTCCATTTTAAACCCAATTTAAAATTGTCCGGGTTGCAGGAGCATCACTCAATAATATGAAGCATGAAAGCAGACTTCCTTTCACACCTCACCCTAAATAGTTTGGTCAGCATGTACAAAAAGGTGCTGCAGTGAGCATGTGTATGGGGGGGGGGTGCATGCGTGCGTGCAGAATAGGTATGGGGATTATCCAGTAACTGGAATTGTGAGTGCAGGGATTCTGGATGAATCAGAGCTGTATGCTCTGATCAGGTTGCCCAGCCCAATCAGATCTGGCAGTTCTGATCACCTGCTTTAAGGTTGGGGTTAGGGTTAATTTTCTAAATAAATAATTTTCTAAATAAATAAATTTTCTAAATAAATAAAATAAATAAATAATTGCAATCCACTCCCCTTTACTTTCAAGCTTTCAGAGGTGATGGCACCAACAATCTGTCCATCAGAGAGATTCCTATGAACAGGTGTCTACAGAAGTTGTCATCCAGGACCAGTATGTTTAGAACTGAAGAGCTGATTGTCCTGAAAATTTCTACCCAGAGTCCTATTAAAGAATAAGAATATAAAGAAAATAAAGATGAGAAAAAATCTCACCTGAGTTTTAAGAGAGGGACCACACCTGTGCATTTTTCTTTCTATTCTTTTTTCCAGGCAATATAACAGAGTTTAGCCACAATATGCATACAGCTGTGCATCTGAATCTTATTGTGTATTTATATACTTTGATCACATTGTCTCTGAGAAGGAATGATGTGAAAGACAGAATGTTGACTGCTCTCCCACAGATGTTTATAGAAGACATTTTGACATTACTTTTGTTGTTTATGCAACTTAACTTCACCTTTCATGCCTTTCTTTACGTGTCACCTTGAGGATCTTGTTGTTTTACTTAGTGTCACTGATGAACCTGTGACCGTCCTTTAGTGCATTACTTTTTTAAAAGCATACAAAATGAAGAGTACATTTTTGAATGAAGGTATTGGATGAAGCCATTTGTAAGAGCACAAACCTGTGCATATTTAGACAGAAAGAGGCTGCCTGGGGCATGCTGAGAGTTGTAGGACTTTTCTTCTGGCCAAACATGCATAGGATTGTCATTCAGCTGTGCACTGGCCCCATATCCATCCATGCAAAACCACCCAGCCATGCATCAAAGATCCAAGCCTGAGGTTTCATGCTATAAACAAGATCAATCAATGTAGTACAAGGACCTTGCTGAAATCTATGCATGTAGAGCACTAAATGCCATAACGTTCTCGCAATCCCACTCAGCATTTTTGGTCCACACACTCAACATTCAGTGAGAAAATGTCACCTGATATGGAAGACATCCCAGATATATTCAAGAATCAAGAGCAAAAGGCTGTATATTTTAAGACCATTTGCTGTGGTTACTTTTTTATAGGCAGTTTGAGCTTTTATTGTGTGGCATGTATCATCTGCTTGTGACTCCTTATTCACAGCTGTTTACAGCTCTTCAGACAATTTTGTGATCCTCCACTTTAGCTTCTATTTTTAAGCAGTTTCCCATGCTTCTTTGGAGAGGGGATCCCATTGCGGAAAATATTATTCTATCAACAGGAGCCTTTGTTCTGATCCCCTAATGCACAACTCCATCTAGAAGTTGGTGGCTGAAAATTAAGAAAGGAAGAGTTCTTTGTGTAGAGCCTGGATCTCATATAGCCATTGGCCACACAAGAAATGTGTGGAGTAAAAAAACCCTCTGCATAAGAGACAGATTGCAACAGGCCCTTCACCACCCAGAAAAGTTCTACGGGATGTCACTCTGAAGATGCAGTGGATGTGAAAAATAAACCCTTTGCTGCCAGTTTCACTGCCACAGAACCTGTGTTCACTTGAGTTAGTACCAAACATGCAGCACAGTGGAAAACCCTGAAAATGTCTGGCACAATTTGAAATCACAAGTGCCCCATCATAAGGACACTGAAAATACTGTCACAATGCATCTCGAATAGCTACTAAAGTTTTAAAAAACTATTTGCATTCATCAATCAAAAATGTATGCTATTGTGTGAACACAGCCTCTAATGCAATGTTATTAAATATGTGTTTTAACTCCATTTTTCCTTCATCTTCTCCTTTCCTCGTATCCTCACAACAATCCTACTGAGTTACTCTAAAAGATGGTGACGTAGCTGAAATGCACTTTGTGAGCTTCAAATTAAGGCGCAATCCAGGCAAGGCAGCAGTACTGTTAATGGGTGATTCACCAGCCTGGATACTCAACCAGTTCAGGGAGGTGAAGCACTCCTGCTACAGAACCATGTTCATTGTTTGGGGGTTCACTTAGGTCCAGCACTGTCACTAGAAGCACAGCGGGACTTGGTAACATAGAGTCACTTTTATCAGCTTTGGCCATTAGCATCATCATCATCTTAGATTTATACTCTATACTCTTCTTTCCATTTCATTCTCCTAGCAAAGGCCTGTGAAGTGGATTAGGGTGAGACTCTGTGACTGGCCCAAAGTCACCCAGTGAGCACCAGGGTAGAGTGGGGACTAGAAGCCAGATCACCTGAGTCCCAGGTCCACACTCTGTCCACTATACCACAGTGGGGTAGCCTAGCTACGGTTATCCGTCCTCTGGTAATCCTCTTGTCTGGATTGCTGCAATGCATTATGGGTATGCATTACTGCTGCCTTTGCAAATACTCCAAAACCTGCAGGTTGGCACTCCATGCAAATGGAGATATTTAACAGGGATTGGCCATGTGATCATATTATACCAGCACTTAGCCACTTGCACTGGCTGCCAGCTATTCTCCAGCCCAACTGAAAGTGCCAGTGTTAAATTCAAAGGCTTAAACACCTTCAGTTCCCGAAGGATTATGCTCACCCACATGCATCTGCCTTGATGCCCAGATCACACTCAGCAGGCTTTCTCTGTCAAAGGAAGTGAGGCTATTGGCAAGAGCGCCTTGCCTGCTGTGGCACCCCAGTCGTGCAAAGGGCTTCCCAGGGAAGCTTGTTTACGTTGTGGTCTTTCTGCCTCCAGAGAAGACACTCCTACTGTTTGCAGGCATTTTATCTTTTCAGTTTCTGATCATTTAATTCTATCTCGGTCCTATAAATCCTTGCATTTTTGCCAGGTTTTACTTTTTTGCCATGTTTTCTAGTGCGGGTTTAAATTTTTATAATGTATCCTATATTGTATTTTATTCATTTAATTGCTGACAGCTTCCCAGAGAGTCTTCATTATTGGTTGGTATAGAAATGCAATAAACAAATAAATTGATGTAATTTAATCAGCTAGAGGATTGGAACTCCCATCTTTCTGCTCCTAGACTGGCTTTCTGTTTATTAAGTCATGCAGGTAGTCATCTTGCTAGTACTTGCTTGTACTCATCTTGGCTAAACAAACAAACAAGCAAACAAACATCCTCTATCTTTTGCCCTCAGAATGAGCTTCCTACGTGCATTTGTCCATTCATATCCCCATTTGTTTGTCAGCCATCCAGGAAAATGGCAGTTACAGAATTCCTGCACCAGGATGGGAAGACCTACCCAAGTTCAATGTGTTCCTATATGGGGCTGAAACACCCATGCAGGACAAACTTCCTGCACACAAACTTCAACATTCTCTGCACGTCTCTTTTTTTTTTTTAAACGGCGGTCTGCTGCAGGTCCTGGACTACTTAACGAGTAACAAATTTAATCTGGTGTACTTTTTTTTACAAACTCAAGTTTATGACAGGATATGTTTGTTGGACTTTACACTGACTCAAGATTGTGGCTTTTGTTATTGTTGCCATCAACTTACATGGTCACCTGCTGGAAATAAGGCAAAAATGTATTTTGGGGCTTGTTGGAACAATGGCCTGAATAAATATAAGGCAGTTCTGTGCATTCAGTCAAATTTGGTAAATTCTATATTTTTAAATTATCACTTTGTTAAAAGGTAAAGGTTTCCCCTTGACGTTAAGTCCAGTCATGCCTGACTCAAGGGGGTAGTGCTCATCTCCGTTTCCTGGCCAAGGGAGCCAGCGTTTGTCCACAGACAGTCTCTGTGGTCATGTGGCCAGCATGACTAAACACCAAAGTGCACGGAACGCTGTTACCTGCCCACCAAAGTGGTACCTTTTTTAACTACTTGCATTTGCATGCTTTCGGACTGCAAGGTTGGCAGGAGATGGGATGGAGCAACGGGAACTCACCCTGTTGTGCAGACTCAAACCGGTGACCTTTCAGACTCAAACTGGTGACCTTTCGATCAACCAGCCCAGCAGCACAGCATTTTAAACCACTGCGCCACCTGTATCCCCATCAGTTTGTTTACTGTCACCTAAAAGTCTAAGGGGGAAGCGCCACGATCCCTCATAAATTGTACCCCTCCCTGAGCCTATTTTCTATAAATATTTAGCTGGGGTCCTAATAGTATCACCAACAGATTTGTAAAAGAGCTTTTTCTTTAACCCAAGATATATATGCATTCCTTTTCTCTTGTGATAAATTGTCTATAGCATGCATTGATAACAGCTTTGGAGTAAAAATTAATACTTTATTATCCCTCCAAAGGTGAATAAATTCCTTTAATTTAAAATTGAATAAATATGTGAACCTGTTTTGTTATAAAAACAGTTCTAAAAAGGAATTTAAAATGCTCACACTTTATTTATTTATGCAAAATACAAATGCTTTAAATAAACAAATATTGCCTTTCATACTTTACCTAATTCTAAATGTTCAAAAACGATGTCAGTTTCTTGGAGGTCCCAGAATTCCATCCTTTCCACAAAGAATTGTTGTTTTCCATGAGCTGCCAGATCTTCACTAAGGCTGGGGTCCCATGCCATGTCATTTTTTTTGTCCAGATATGCCTGGGAGACAAGTAAGTAATTTCTCTGCTAGCTGGTTTCCACCTCTTTGCTCAGTCCTCCACTGTTGGCATGTATCCCATCAGGCACTGTGCCCGAAATTTAATCCCACACTGGATAGCTGGAGCAGCTCCTGCAGGACCTCCCACTCTTTCAGGGGACTCTTTGGTAGCTGCATACCAGAACCTTGGAAAGAAAGATGCCAGGTTTGGACAACTGAAGAAGCCTTGCTGAAATATTGAAACCATAGAACAGACTGTTGCTTCTTATTATGGTTTCTAAAAACCAACCATGCCATGATAAAATACCATAACAGAATTCAGATGTCACAAGGAACCACCATGCTTTTGTGTTATGTGCACCCATACTAAGTCTCTATTTTGAATAAACCGCATTTGTTGTGGGATTGCCTTTCCCTGCTCATGCTGGTTTATGGGTTCTTTAGATGTCACTGTGCCCCTCCAGCTTAGGTTCTTTTTTTAAACAGCACAGTTAGTGAATTTTTCCAGAGCAGGCAAAATGAGGTATTATTTGTCAAAGTGAAGTAAAACAATTTTAAAGATTTAAAATTAGCAATTGTGCTACTGTGCCATAGTCAAGAGGCACAGTAGCACAATCGCATGCAGCTGAAAAGCAGAAAAAGCAAATACTGTTCATGTAATGCTCAGATCTCAATGCTGTGGCAAACCCAAAAATAGATCCAAAAAGTAAATAACCTCATGAAGAAAAGCTCCAAGCCTCACATTCTCATTTGAATAACCTAAACATAATCCAGTAAGAGGGAGGGAGCAGTAGAAGTGGGTTTTCTGGGAGGATGCACTTTTTTATATTTACCAATGAAAAGAGACAATGATACAGTTTTGAAGTTAATCAGCCTTAATCATTAAGCCAAATTAATGGCTTCAGGTTAATCTAGTCATGCTTAAACCTATTGAAATCAATAGGGCTTACATTTAGTAACATATTCAACTGATTTTCATGGGACTAAAGTGTGACTAATTTTACAGTGCAATCCAAGATATGTCTACTTTGAGATAAGCCACACTACGTTCAGTGTATTTACTCCCAGGTAAATGACCTCATTCTGGAATCATATTTTCATATTTTACTTGTCTGCCATGAAGAATTCTGTACTGCTTATTTAGCAGTTTCAAGGCATTTCTCTGATACCCTTCTGACTCGCTCTGTTTCTATGTTTCTGTAACCTTAATATGTAAGTAAAATCTGTTGGGTAAAACTCCCTCCAGCGACAGACAATCTCATTTAGCATTATGGTGAGTGAAAATTCAGCAGGTCTATATCATTGCATCTTATCTGTTTTTCCTTTTTTATTTACCATAAATTGCTTGCTGTTGTTATTCTTGTTTTATTAAAAAAGAGAAAATGCAACACTAAGGATTCAAATGATCTTTATAAAAACAGCATTGATATAACCCAAATGAACTACACAGAAATACATTTATTCTCAAGGCTGTTCTCAAAGTAAGGATTAAGAAATTATTAGTGTATTTCCATTGACAAAGCAAGGAAGAGAAAAGGAAGGCTTTTATCTGCAATTTGCCTTTTTTTAACTTCCCCTCCCACTAAGTTTGCAAGCTTTTGCTCAAGTCCACATAAAAATCTAGATATTGCATGCTCATTTTTCAAAATATATGCGTTTATGTATCCCCTTTCCCCCAATAGTATGCGTACCTGAAAGTACTTTTCCACTGAGGTACCAGAGTTCTGTGTTCTCTTTTCTCCAAATTATGCACATCTTCTCCCTGACCATGAACCACATCACCAGAACAGTGTAGATTTCAACATACAACTCTGTCTCAGCCCATTTATTGGACCAGAAGGTAAACATTTGACACATGTATCTCCAATACTGATGGAACAATAATATTTCTCATGCAGCCCTACTCTGGATGCTACAATTAACTTTTTGCAGGCACATTGTGGCACCCTGTTGTTCTACTTAAGTGTATGTATTTTAAGCTGCAGTTCTATCTGCAGCTTCTAGGAACCAGACCTATGTAGAGTGACTCACTGCTGACTTAACATTATGTAGCAAACGAGGATGTCAAGAGCATAATGTACTGTCATTCTAGAATGCATTCTCTAGTTCAATGGGACTTCATTCCACTCATTGTTTATGGAAAACCTGCTTTCTGTATATGCATAGTTGTGCAAATCCTCTCCATGAATAGGAAAGGAACATGGTACGCGTATCAGCAGACACAGGAGTTGCATGAGGCCCAGATCACATGATACATATCTACATATGGAATGCATGTTTGCTAAAGACCAACGAGGGAAACTTTCGTTTGAGTAATGTTTTCAGTAAATCAGTGAATTTGTGCACATGTGGGTTTTGCGCACAGACCTTTAATGAGATCTACAATCATGAGAGCAGGCTCCCACTCCGCAGCAGGACGTTCCTCTTTTCCGTCCTGCTATCTGCCATGTGCTCCTCCAAATCTGCTTTGGAGATCCCCAGGACCTCAGACTCTGAAGACGTGCCAGAGGCCACAGGCGGGAGGAGCAGCTGTTCTTTCCCCAGTCCACTGAGAGAAGCCATTCTCTGGAGCAGAAGGAAGCCTGTGTAACCATCCCTACCAGGGCCAGCCCTGTCGTTGCACAGATGCGTGTGCCTGCACCAGGCCACCAAATGGGAAAAGCAGCACTGCTCCCACCAGGAGTATCTGCCATGGGTTCCCTGCCTCCTGCAGCAGCTGCAGGACTCCCTAGAGTGGCCTACTAGGTGCACCACTGCTTCTTCTTGCAGCAGGCATGCGGGTGCAGCTGCTAAGCTCTCACAGGAGCCTCACGGCTGGGCTGCAAGGAGGAAGAGAAAGGTGGTCAGGCTGGCCAAACAGGAGAGCAATGGCAGCAGTCACCTCACCTGAAGTAGCATAATAGGCTGGGCCGGGCCTGACCTTTACTGCTAATCTTTTGAATTTCATAGCCTCATAACCTCATTATAAACAAATGGTTATATGCATATGGTTTCTCTTCTCTCGTATGCATGGTACCTGCAAACCAAAGATGTGCTGGGGACTGAGGGGTTCACAGCAGTGAGGCAAGTTGGGGTAAATTCTGAGGATTGGCTTGCAAGATTGACTTGCATTTTTTTGCCTGGGGGATCCTCATCCAAAACAGGATGGCTCATATTCTGCTATGATCTGTGATGCGGAGAGGGCGATCTTCATCCATCAATAATGAAAAACATTGTTTAACGCAAAAGGGGGAGAGGAAATATATACCAAAGAGTGACCCACAGCATGGACATCACTAGCCATGCAGTGCGGGAGTCCTGCTCAGACCTACCCTGGATGCTGGAGTGTGCTTCTGCACATGTTCAAACGAATTCTCCACATGATGGTTACTCTTGCTAGGACCAGCAGCTACAGCGTCTCCCCATCTGATGCCATACACAAAACTCCGAGCTTGACAGTTTCCCTCTTTCTGTCCCAAAGCCCATTCATTTTGTGGCACAGATTCTGGGCTGAGCAAGAGATGCAAACATTAACCAAAGAGCATGAAATATACCACCACAGTCATCACTGAAATCAATAGAGACCCTCACAGTCAAGAGGAGACATACATTTCTGCTTCATTTTAGAAAGCCAAAAATCCCATCATTGCTCACAATCCATGTTTTCCTTTTCTTTTTATCCCATTATAATCTCTCATCAAACAGGTTTTGAAAGAATGTTGTAGTGCCCTGTGCAATGATGCCATCACCACTGATATTATTATCATTCAATACCAGGACTGGTAAGCCAGAAAAAAATCCTGATAATTAATCATTGTCCATATGTTCATTCAATAATCTATAACACAGCATTCCATAATTGTACTCTGATTGCAACATTGGCAACAAAAATACTTTTTCAGCACATGCAGTATTTAATAATACCTTCAATTTAAATATTAAACAATTAATAAACATTTCAAAAATACCTTTATACTTTGAAAATTACATCTTTTAAATAAATGTATTAGAATATTTAAACTTAATATAAAACAAAGACTAAGAACAAAAATTCCATAAATTGCTGACTTACACACCTACAAATTCGCCAGTATGAATTTATTGGCTAAGTACTTCAAACAATTCTCGAGAGATATATAATATGCTTTTATTAGAATAAAGGTATTCATACCAAGGATCCTATTTTTAATGTAGCTTTCTCTTTTCCCTGTATGTGAGTATGCTATCTATTTATCAATCCAGCTATTGGTAGTGCTTTTAATTAAAAAATTACAATTCTCTAATTGTATCAATATCATAAAATAATTGCTCAGGATAAAATCGCATTTTTAATCATGGTAATCATGTTAATTTAATATGATTGTTGGCAATATCAGAGTATATATGACAAAATCTTAACTACTTTAAAAGAAACAATATAAGATAAGAAAGATTTTCAATATGCAGTTAACTTTCCATGACTAATACTTAATGTATCTGGCAAGGAAGATCTGTGCAAAGGTTAGCTTTCTTCATGGCATATCTCTCAGAACTGGATATACATCTTATTGTGCACAGCAGATACTGAAATAAATATAATATACAATTTAGCTGGAAAACTGTGGACTGCTTCTAATAGCCATGCGGTATAAAGAGCAGTTAAAACACCGAACACCTCTAGCTGCATCTCTTGATTTATATGAATTGAACTCCAAGTCTTAAGACTGCTGGACATTAACTCATGTTTCAAAGAGAGATTTCTTCTAAATGCATATTTAACTTATTAAAATGCACCAAGGGTCTGAATCATATATAAACAGGCATTCAAAAGCTGGGTTATACATAATCCAGAGCATGGTAATGTCATCAACTACCTTAGCGTTTAACTTACCCCACACTTCAGTTGTTGAAGAGAAATTCCTCTTGGGGTCTTTTATAGATAGATGTTACTGTAAACTAGTAGCATATGCTCTGGCTGTGGCATTGTTCCTATGTGCAAATTTAAACAGCATTAAAGAAGGTCATTCTAACAATGTAGAAAAACTGAGGCCGATGGCTAGAATACCTTTTGCATGAAGATCCCATAAAGCATAAGTTATTAAATAAGCATCCTCTTGAATACTGGCTCCTTCTAAATGAAACTGAAAGCTTGTCAAAAAGTTGAAATGATACTTTAACAAATTGGCCAAATTAATATATAGCATTATGAGCTCTTAAGCATACAAGAAAGCTAGTAAGATATGCTGCTGTTTTTATCCCTTTAATTAAAGAGATTCTTCAGTCTACCCATGAGAGTGGGGTCATATTTCCACAAAGAATTGTTTAAATGATAATCTAAGCATCCAAATGCAGTTCTTGTTTAACATACATACATTCATTAGTGTGGTGTTCTAATATAACCCCCCCAAAAACTAAATCTAAATGCTGCCATAGATAATTATTAGTGCCTTAGCTGTCAGTTAGTCAAATCATCTAAAAGACCAATTATTCTGATGATACACAGGTTGAAAGGCTGGCTAAAACAGAGTTTGTTGTTGACATTAGGTCATGTTTAGTGAGTTGAGGTTCAGTTAGAATATTTTCCTTCTTAGCAATTATTATAATGAGGATAGTTTACATTTAAACTCAGAGTAACTTTTCAGCATCTTCTGCATTTTGAAACCTTATTAATGCATTAATTTGTTGAATCTATAAATCTGCAAGTAGGCTGGGATCCTGAGATCCAGTGAGCAAAACTCTGCTTAAGGGATGTTCTGGCTGGCAAAAGGAGTCCCCCTTAAAATATCTTTGGCGAGGTGGTGGTAGAAATAAAGAACTGGTGAAATTCCTTCCCCCCTTCTTCCAGTAGGAGCGCCTGCTGGATCAAAGGCCCTACGGCTAGTGGAAAGCCAATTCAGACTCCAAGCCACAGCGCTGTTCAGACATGCAGCTACCTCCTCTTATGGAAATTCTGTGCACCTGTGACCATGTGTGAAGCAGTCTCTTCTATCTAAAGTCCCAAGACCCATGTATGCGTAACAGATTTATTATATGAACAGGAAGTACACACATATCCATGATCCCTGGAATCGCAACACCTTGAAGAAGACCTGTCAGAAAACCAGGAATTTCAGCAATCACAGGATGTATGTGTGTTCAGATCAAGAATCTGTTATACTCTCTTCACCACAGACCTTGCAAATTTATGTGTCAATATGTAATGAACTTTGTCTCTTAGTGATGTAGCATCAGCACTTCTGATCCCTTTCCCTTGCTTGCAGTGCTTGTGCAATGCCAGAAATGTGATTCTGAATATACTTGTATCAGATCTTTACCTGTATTAGTTACAGAAACAACAAAAGGGAGATAGGAGAATCCTGAGTGCTTATTAGAGATGTTTATTTCATAGGACATATTTTGCACTATCCTTTGAGTATCTATCCTGTAAGGAAATGTTCTATAAGGATATGTTCAGAACAGTTAAAGGATTTTCTTCAGAAATCATTGAAAAGAACATAAGCAGCCCCTGACGAAGGGACAGTTTTTGCAAAATATATCCAGCATAATAAGTGCCTCTAATGTCCACTCATAAATGCATGTTGTTTTTGTCACTCATAAATGGATTCCTTTCTTGTTACTTCACCATCATACATTTATTGATGACTACGCAGGAAAATTAATTTTCATTCAATCTGCAACTTTCTTATATTCGTTTTGCACTGGTGTCACCTGTCAACATTCTACATGAAGCCCAGGATTCTTTTTCCCCACAGTGTGGGGAAATGTACAGTGTACATGTGTGGGAAGGGCTCCTCTCTCCCCTGTTCACCTGTATAAGATTAAACAGGGAAGATCTGCCAGATTATAGCCCAGTTCATTCTCCAGTGAAATTGACATGTTTGGAGAAAAGGCTCAACAGTTTCATTTATTCTGAGAAAGCTTTACCCACATCTATTTGTTTCTTGCTGTCACTAATGCTGTTCCGAAGAGCAGAGACGGAGTTCCATGGAGTGGACCTTCAAATACACTGACCTTAAAAGGGGGGGATGGGGACAGGGCATTGATAAATGCTGTTCAGGTTATCCTCTGAACTCATTAGTTGAATAGGGAGTGTGTCTATTTCTGAAGGAAACGGCAGTGGGGCAGTCCTGAAACATGTCCGTGCATTTGCACTGAAATCTATTGCAGGCTAGGCGAGTAATTTTTTTCCTCCACTACTGCCCCCAGAGTAGCTAGAGGCAGCAGATTCATCATATGTGACCAACAATAATGTGTATCAGCTGAAGTTGGTCCACCATGGTTTTATTTTCCTAGGAGTACAGTTTATTAATGATCAACAAGGTATCAACAGCTTATTGTAATTCATCCTGAGATCTTGCATAATAGGATGGCACACAGAAGCTTTTAATTAATTAATTAATTAATTAATTAATAACAAGGGCTGCATTGATCTCTACCACCGAGAAAGTACTCAGCAAGGCCAGTTTCAGTGTGCGCACAGAATGCACAATAATTGCAATATCAGGTAAAATTCTGCAATGCCTGTGCCCAATGAATCAGGATCATGAATCAGAATTCCATCATTCAAACCTTGTTTGGGTCACAATCTAAGTGGCCTTATACATCAACTCCAAGGATGATATAAAAATGGCAAAATATATTTTATATATGCAAAACACTTTTTAATTCATAAAAAGCACCACACACACACACACACACACACACGGTTTCTTATAAATACTACATATTGTATTATTATTTCCTCACACAAATCCATTATTACCTTATCAATTTTTACTGCATGAGTTTTGTGAAAAATTGTCAAGAATGTGATGCTTTAGATATTCTGCTTTATCCTTTCTGAAAATGTGCAGCTCTTCATAAACTGCTTTGCTGTACCTTGCAACACAACAACACAGGCTTTCTACCTTACTGCCAGGTAAGTGCATGTAAGCCTGGAGCCCTAAGCATTTATTCCATTCCATGTGATAAAATAAAGGACTCAAGGAATGTATTTTCTGTGTGGGTGTTAAAGTTCTAAAAGGCATCTACACACAAGCAGCTGAAGCTGCATTCATTATTTGATTTAAGCATCTCCAGATTCACTATGGCAATTATTAAAGAGAATACATTAAAAAGATTATAACACATCCATGCCTTTCCAGAGAAGGAATAATCTCTGCAGAATTCTGTTTCTGCCCAAGTCCTGTTCTTCAAAATGATCTTTATGCTGCAGCAGTGTTTAGCAGCTACATCCAAAGGGTACAGTGCACCAGGACTATCATTTGCCTTAATTTTTGTGAGACATAAGCATACGAACTTCTGGGATCTTCACTAAGTCTCTCTTCTGAATAACCCTTTTGCCTGGCCCAGCATCCTGTTCCATTTCAATTATAGTTTGGAATATGATGGACTTCTGTCAAGGAAGTGGTACATTTGTTTCTTGCTTCATTCTTCATCTATAATTCTACAAGACCTTGATGATGTTAAACTGGCCCACAACCAAAGAGCTTCATAGAAAAGGGTTAGAATTTCCCAGGAAATAATTTTCTGTTCCATTTTCTAAGAAGGATTTTTTTTCAGGCTTCCCTGGAACTGCAACATGATTTCAGCCTCCTTCTTGGCAAAATATTCAGCAAAACTGCTATCTCAGTTTCACTGTCCACAGGTAGGGTAGAAGCTATTTTCATTTAGCCCTTGATTAGGACCTAAGTTTTCATTATCCAATGTCAGCATGTCCACGCACACACAAAATTTTAGGAATAACCTAAACCAAAATATGTATATGGGTAGGGAGGGAGCTCTAGAGATACTCGAGGATCTCAGAGATATTACATTCCACTCCATTTCATCATTAAGAAGTAACCTTCTGCAGACATAACAAAAAATGTTGCTGATGTATTCTAACGAAGTGTGCACTAAGAACTACTGCCAGTAAACCTGAAATCCCATACACACTTACCTGGGATTAGTTCCGTTAAATACAAACAAAATAATATATTTAAAATCAAGGCATTCCTATAAGACTTACCTAAATAAATAACTAAAAATGCCTTTAGCAGACACCAGAAACAATGGAACTTGGCATGCCTGACATCAGTTGCCAGGGAGTTGCACAGAAATGGAACCAGTGCCCTAACCGCTCTATTCCAGGGCTTCTAGAAAAGACCTCAGGTCTGTGTAGAACAACCAAGAATGCTTCATCCAATGACCTGAGGGAACTGGCATGCAGTCATATACAAATGTGCCAAAGCCTAAGTCCCATTGGACACAATTGGGTCTACTTATGAGCAGATACGTAAAGGGTTGCACTATACACACTACAGGGTACCTATAATTATATTTTGCCTGTTCAGCAAGGATTTCCTGCCTGCTTAAGCTGTCTTAACATTTTTAACATTAAAATTTAACATTAAATTTTAACATTTTTGGCTACAGTTCTGAAAGAAAGCAAACTGGATCGTGCTTTTGTCTTCTTTCACAAAGCTATTTAGAACACATTTTTGCTATAAAACAGCACCAAAGAAGAATAAAAAACATAAAAGTAACAAAATTAAAAGCAACTGTATTAACTACTTTTGAGATATTTGAAGCATTTTATTTAAAGCATACACAGGATGCAATGGACGCGTACATAATTAAAAATGAAAGAATGGTGCTGGGATAAGGACAGCACTGCATCCATGTTCATCCTCGCTTGCAAACAGCTTGCAATCTTTTCTGTCTATGAGACCTTATATTGTAATTACAAATGAGGGAGATGTCATCGTGTTCTAGCTGTAATGCTGTAAGTATAATTTCAGCAAACCAAAGGATTGTTTTAAAGAGCACACAAAAATAGCACTTCCACCTTCCTCTTTCAGCTGTAATTTTATATCAGAAGCAATGTACTTTGCAAAGGTGGTTGATCTGTCATAGCACATTCCCGATGGTTCTCATTTATACAGTGGTATCATTCTGAATAACTAATATTTACATAACACATTTTGATCTGGCCTACTGTTAGTTGTATATTTGACATAGCTTAGCAGAGCCCTTGAGTCTACAATTTCAGCAAAAACATATAATCTCTCCAAGATACTATTTATATTTTAGAAGAACTGGATGCTTAATCTATTCTGTCCATAATAGTGTTATGTTGCAGTGTTCTGACATCCTGTTAAAAATGTTGTTCATGAGTATATCTTGAAAAGGCAAGATACAAATTGATAGAATCTGTAGATAACACACAGATAACATTCAAACATATCAGAACATTTTTAAAGTCTAGTTTATAATAGAATCAAAATGAATTTCTTCCCAACGTTTTTTTTTTTTTTTTTTTCAAAATTCTTCTAGGATGGTCATTTGTCCTTCTTTACAGAGGACAGTCCTTGCTTTGAAAGTGCCTCTGTTGGAAGAGTCATCCAGTCCAAATTTCTTTCTATAAACTGAATGACAAAATTGCAGCATTTGACAATTCTTTAATATTTGGGAATATTCATTTGAACAGAAGTGCATGTTTATGTGTTCTTTAGGGATGCTATAAAATGGCATTTTAATGAGTTCCATTGGAAAATAAATCAAGAAATAAAGAGTGAATGTAAAGGCCCATTTGGCTTAAGCAGGCATGCCAGTATGTGCCAGGCACCAATCGCCTAATTAGCCACTAGGCGTGGCTTGTCATGTCCTCCAAATATAGAAAGCATGGCTTGTTTGAGAGGAAAACAACCCTCAAATATTTCAACTACATTTCAGACATGGTGATTGCATAAACCGGTCAGTGTGGGCACTGCCTTTTGACAGAGCCTAGAAATGTAATATGGTATAGTTATCCTAAGGATGAGTAGTCATTATGAAGTATATCTTGTGTAAAGTTTTAAAAATAAATGATAAATAGCAAATTAAAATGTATCAGAAGGCAAAGGAAGTCGATTTATGATTACACAACTCAGGCTACATTTCCTTAATCAGCAGACAGTCAAAAGGGCTAAATCAGTAATCCATTCTGTGTAAAAGGAAACACTATTCTTGGAGAATAGAAGTACATTTTCCTAGAATTGTTTCATGCCAACCCATAAGTGAAAGAATTTGCATTATAGAAATGAGTAGTAATGCATTACTAACAAGAACATTGCTTGAAAGTCCAAATAGGCAAATATGAGATATTAAGGCTACAGTCCAGCTCCCACTTTCCAGGGGTTAACCGTACCAAAACAAGTAGCACTTACTTCTGAGTAGACATGCATAGGATTGGTGTTGTAAGCATGTTCCCCATCCCACCCCATTACACTATGTATATGTCATTGGAGCTAGCGGAAAGGAAAACGTACCATATCACCACCAAACCGCAGGCATTTTTCATACAACCTAGTGCAAATCCAGTGCTTTCTGTGACTGTCTGCAATGAAGAAAAGAGCTATAACTATTTTTAAATACATCAGGAGTCCATGACCCCATAAGTAGTAACTTCCCTTTCTTGACGGAGCGCACATCTCACTTTTGTAAGTGTCAACCATTTCTGGCTGGCTGGCTTGATACCAAGGCCTCCTCTGTTTTCCTCCTAAAAGGGCCATGTCATTCTTAGACAACTTAATCAGTGGCTACATAGAGGAAAGCAACACTGCAGCCTTTCTGATCATTTTAATGAGGACCCCTGGCTATTCAGTCATTGAAATATAATTGACTTGCTCTTCTCTTATTTTCATAATAGACACTCCAACCTCAACCACATTTATTTTGCTATAAGAAATGTCAAGAAAGATTGGAAGTTTTCAGAGTGTCCCCATTAAAAACTGAAAACATGCCACCCTGTCTTTTACATGAGCTACAGTCATTTTATATTGGACTCATTATGCAGATAGGAGATGCAAATGCTTCAACTATCGCACATTGAACCAAACTGCAAGTGCCAAGAAAATAAGCACACAAAAAATAATGTTCTCATTATGGGCCTGTGTGCGTGAGTGTGTGTGTCAGAGGGAGGGAGGGAGGGAGACTGGAATGTGCTTTAAGTGTGTATGCGTATCTTTAAATATACATAAATATATCTCAAAAGCTTAGCATTATTGATGTCATGTGGTCAACAGGAGTATTATGGCTTATTTTATCATTTCAAAGTAATGCCAATGCATTTCTTTTCAGACCTACAGTAGTTTCTCTAAATAATAGCTTTTAAATTGTTAACCGAGCAATGCCAAATGTTACTGACTGAAAAGTATCCATGTATTATAATATAACGTGACTATATACCCAGCTTTTTGAGGTCTATAATAATTATTTGGTTTCTCCAATCATTTCAAAATTAGAACACTGGTCCTAACAAAAGCCTTACATTTTCTCAAAAACATGGTGATTGTGATCCAGATCCCACTTAAGATGGGATGATTTCAGACCAGGGGCTCCTTGCACTAACAGTCAAAGGACATTGTACAGCTCTACTGTCTTTTCTTCCTCATCAGATTTTTTTCCAGTTAAGTAAAAAAAGGAAGAAGGCATTGGGAATGCATGGAAGGGCTACAAACTGAGGGTGGCAACAGCTAGGCTACACACATACATAAAATTCTGTGAATGAGACAGCACGATTCCTCAATAAATCCACATCTAGAAACATTCATGGTGCATTAAACCAGTATATATTCTGATTTTAAACAAATCACTGGAATGTAAGTACAATTGATTTTAAAGTAAGTGTGCTGAGATGCTCTGGACAATAATCTCTCAATTACTTACTACAGAAGACTTCTCTACAAGTCAATTGGGCACATTGTCATGTTACACCAAGCCACTTGGCAAAAAGCCAAGTGGTTGTACAAGCAAACCACATGCTTAGTTTGTACAACATGTAAAACACAATGGTTTCTCAGCCATAGCGGCTTAATGAGTTGCACGAACCCTGCACTCTCCCTGCGGAGTGCCTTATAAACCGCCTCAACCAGCCATGGCTTGTAGTAAAGTTTAATAAACCCATCATGATTTATTGTGTTGCCCAAATGCAAACAACAGCATAAATCTAGTCAAAAAAGCAGGCAAGAAAACCAGCCAAAAAAGGAGAGGTCCCTTTGGCAAAAGTGGTAGGAAGGCTTGTTGCTCTAGTCAAGGGGCTAGTCCACAATCACCTTTCTCAAGCACCCAGAGTGCCAAAGCACACTCACAGAAAGCTAGCTAATTCCATGTTAGTAAGTTGGGGCCACTTCAGAACTTGGGGAAACCCCATGCAGGGAGGTGGGCCTGTTCCTTTAAATCACAAACCTTGCAGCTCCCCTGCTCACTAGTGTTTCCCCCAGGCTTTGCCAGTTCCAGAGGTGTTACCTGCTTGGGGTAAATTGCAAACACAAGGGGACAGTTCAGGCTTCCTAGCACCCCAACCACCCTGGGGATCCAGCAGGGGGACTTGAGCAACTCTTGAGATGCTGTGTTATACACAGAAATTTATCTGTGTTATTCACTTGGAAAAGTGAGGCCACATACATACATACATAAGCTTTTTTTTTTGCCCCCTCTTAATTTTTGCAAATATTTGTGAAAATTATTTTTAAAATTTTACCCAAACCTGTGTAATTGCAGGTGTTCACAGTTAGGCAGGTATAGGAATGGGGAGCCTCAGGTGCGCATTGCCCCAAAAAGACTGTAGATAAGTTTGTTTTTCCCTGTCAGAAAGTGAGCTGCCAAATGTAATTAAAGGAACAAGTGATCTTAGCTTGCAAAACTGGGTTGTTTCCCATTCACCCCCATTACAGCAAGATCGTTGGGTGGGCTCAGATTTCACCTGACATGCAGAGGCCTTCACAGGCTCTGAACATCCTACCACCTCAGAGACATGTAAAGGCACAAGCCACTCCCTCCACCGGATTAGTTCAGCTGTCAAAAGTAACGCCCCATTTTTCAAGTGAGATTTAGAAAGGATTTTTAAAAATAGCAATAAAATACACATACATACAGAGTTTCCATAGCTTCTTGAAGAAATGATTGTGACACAACATTCTCAGCATTAAAAAACAGGTCACATTTACCTCCATCAATCCTGCACAGGATTCAGGCCACTGCCTTTTGAAGGATGACAGCCCTGATCTTCTCTGTCCCCACAGAACTCTTGATTGTCCAAAGCCACTGCCTCTTCTTTCATCTCTTTCTGCTCCTTTAGCCATTGTCTTCTCAGTTGCTCCCCACTCTTCCTCTGAGTCCTTCTGTCTTTGATTTCTTCTGCTATCTCAGCCACCAAACCACCACTCTACTTATGTCACCACTCTACATTTATTTTATTAATTTACTTAGAGTAGTTTTTGGATTGCCCATCTGCTTAATGGTCATTCAAGGCTATGTACAAATCAAAGCACGTAAATTATAAGGTTCTACTGATGGCACATACATTTTCTACATGTGCATTTCACCTAACTAGTTAGTAAGCAAACCCTTACCTATATTTAAAAAATGTTGCTCTAGAGCGCATAATGTTATAGTACATTACAGGAAAAACAGAAAGGGTTTATTTATCCTATGATTTCTAATGAGATTTTCATCTCAGCTACTATGTTTCCCCCAAAGTTTCTTATATTAGGCTAATAATTGCATGCTCTTATAATGGAAGAACATCATTAAAGTAATTACTACAGGGTCTAGTAATTTCAAGCCTACATTCGAATAGAAGAAGCAAATTGTGCTTCATGTTTGTAAAAAAGGTCAAGATGACTGACGCTGGGATATTAAACCCTGCAACTGAAAGTGCCCAAACACATCATACATTGCAGGGCTGCTATCAGTGAAATCAGGAATTGAGGTATTTAAGAATACCAATTACATCATTTTTTGAAGACAACAAAAGAGGATTGTGAAGCTTTATGGACTAGAGGCAGCTTGGGCCTGCATTTACCACACTGAAGGCACACTGGTTTGGAGCATATTGGGTATCCTTATCAGGCATGGTCATTTCCTCTAATAGCAAATTGATGTGGTTGAGTGTCACAAGGATTGGAGCCAAAACAAGGGCACTGAGAAACAAGATGCAACCATCAGTGTGTTTAATAAACTTCAAGGCATGCAGAAATACAAAGCATTTTTAAAACAGGGAGAAGGGGAAATTTTAAAAAAACCAAAAGTTGTCCAGAGAAGACTGGAAATGCTTGCTAGCTTGCAAAAAGCAGAGAATGTTTGTAAAGAAAATCAGACTAGGACAAAGGAACGAGAGTGAATCAACCAGCTCATATTAACCTTATGCCATGCATAAGGGACAGCATATAAAAGTTTTAAATAAATTAAAATAAAAAAACCTGGAATGGAGTGAACTGGCTGCTTGGGATCCTGAACAGAAGTGCATTCATTAAGATGTGAGGAGACACTGCAACATTTTATTACAGGTCCTACATTTTCTTTTAAATAGCAAATTCAGGTGGTGATTATCTAACAGTTTAGAATCAAAAAGGGGCTCCTCAAAAATAAAGGTGTCATTTCCTTATACTCAATAATTCACAATTATGCAGAAATCTACATTTTCAACTAAAAGGAAGTAATTAAAAAAACACTGTCCAATAAACATGCATGATCTCCTAAGGCTTACTGAAGGCTGATGGCAGTTGAACCTATAGAAAGATGGAAAGTTGACCTAAAGGAACTAGCCTGTGCAACTGACTGCCTCTGTGGCTTGTCCATAGCCAAGAGTAGTTCATACACAAAATCTGAGCAGGCCACTTGAGGAACTGGAAATTGCCCTGCTGAAGTCCCTGACAGCTTATATCCTGTAGGTGTGAGGACATAAGGTTGAAGAGATTGTTTTAAAAAGACCCTCATCCTCAAACATTATTCTGATATATTTAGGAACCAAAACAGGGATGAGGGAAGGCCACATTCTCCCTTCAGATTTCAAGTTCCGGGCTGGAAGCCCTTTAGCACAAAACTGCATGGCAGGAAAAGGACACAAAAGTAGATAAAGCTCTTTTTCATACTTATTCCCAGATTATTTTACACATTTGTGAATGAACAAATGAACATGTGTATGGAAAGTTCATGTCCAAAGCAGCCCTAACCTGTTGATTATGCTTCCCCCTTCCATAAAGGCCAGCCTAATCATTTAGATGCAATAGTGTTCTTTCATGCAAAATAACCAAAGTATGTCCCTAATTCTTGAAGCAATGGAGAACAACATTATCTTGTTGTCAGATGTCTGACTTGGGAGAGAGGACCTTTTCAAGAAGTACTTTATCTGGTTAGACTCTTGTTTAAGATCCTTTCAGACCGTCAAGGTTCTGCCTGACCAAAGATCTTGCAGGACAGAAGAAAGAACAACCTCTCAGCAATGGCCACTATTTTGTTTTACATTTTGTATATTGAAGTGCTTATGTTGTTTAGTGTATTGTGAGTGTTGAGCTTTTTATGAATTGGTGGTTGCTCATACAGAAAGAAAGAAATTGATGATGGTGGGAGGCTATCTACCCACTGGTCAAGGTTGTCAGACTTCTCTACATGGTGGTTTGCAGGTGCTTCATAAAATGTTTTCATCCTCCAGGGCCTCTCCTATGTTTTCTAAGCCTTCCCAAGGCTTTTTTTGTAGATAGAGGTAAGTCCGGTACCATCTGGAAATAATGCAATAAATCAAACTGAGACACTCGTGTATTTTCACAATTCCACTATACTGCGGCACCACTATGTGTTTCTGTAATGCAAACTACTGAAATGCAGAAAAAAAACCCATCTCAAGGAAAGACATGTACAAAAGAGTGGAGCTTTATACATATATCATGTATAAAATGCAGAAGCCTTGGTAAAGTGGCAAGTTAAAAGCCTCATGTAGAGGAACCCATGGTGGGAAATAAAAAACAAAAGACAAGACAAAAAACCACTGGGGATCCTGCACAAAAGTTGTGGGCAACTGAAAGCGTGTTCCCAAAACACCCGTTTTGGCTGACCTTTGGTCAGAGGGGAGCTTACGCTTCCAGGTTATCCACACTTGCAGAAATGAGCACATGTGTGACACATATATGTATGTATTTATTTATCTACCTATTTATTTCCATACTACTCAATTGCTGGAACTTTCTGGGTGAGGAACCAACAGTATAGAATAAAACAATAATAAAACATCATAATATTATATGTTAAATGTTTTAAATGCCTTTAAAACCACATTTTCACAACTAAAGAGCTAAAGGCAACCCATACCACTAGGCCTGCAAAAGACAGCTGTGTATACCCCCCCCCCCACCACCACCACCCCATGTGCTATTTGGAGCTGGTATATGGCTCAGCACAGTCGTAAGCTGGTGTTGATGAAATAGCAAAGTTGGTGCCAGGTGACCCTCTGTGGATATCATTCTATAATTTGCGGGCTACCAGAGAAGGCCTTCTTCCATGTTGCCACCAGCTGAGCCTCCTCTGGAGGTGGCATTTGGATGAAGTCCTCAGATAGTGAGCACAGTGTCTGGGTGCACTGAGGTTAGAAGGGCTGTTCTCTCAGATATTGTGATCCCAAACTATGAGGGGCTTTAACAGTTCAGACCAGCACCTTGAATTGGGCTCAGAAGCATACAGACAGCCAATACAAGCATGTATTGAGACTGTCTGGTCCCAGCTGTTGGTCTGGCTGCCACATATTGCACAAGCTGCAGCTTCCAAGATGCCTTCAGGGTCAGCCCCACATGCAGTGTCTTGCAGGAATGTAGAGCATTTCTTACTGAAACTGGGCTAACCCTGTCCATATAGGGCTATATATAGCTGGTAGAAGGCACTCTGTGCGACTGAGGCCATCTGAGCCTCAAGTGACTAGTTGGCTCTACAAAGCACCCCTCCCCTCCCAAGCTACAAACCTGCTCCTTCAAGGGGAGTGCACTGCCATCCAGAACAAGTTGAGCACCCTCCACTCGGTCAGAGAAACCATCCACCAACAGCATCTCAGTCTTATCTGATGTACTGAGCTTCAGTTTGTTAGTCCTCATCCATTCCATTTTCACAGCCACAAACTGGTTTAGCTCATCCACCGCCTTACGTGAAGAGAATGAAAAGGGGAAACAGATCTGCATCTTATCAGCATATTGAGGGCAACATACTGCAAGCCCCACTCAGTGGCTTCATGTAGATCCTGAATAGCATGGGGGACAAAACTGTCCCTGAGGAACCCCATAATGGAGAATTCACAGGGCTGAATAATATCCCACAAGCACCACCTTTTGGAGCTGATCCTCCAAGTAGGAGTGGAAGCACTGCGAAGCAGCACCTCCACACCCAGATGACTCAGAGTGTCATCTCAGAAAGATACAGTTGTCAACGGTACCAAGCACCACTGAGAGATCCAGCAGTATCAACAGGGTCACACTCCCCTTCCCTCTTTCCCAGTACATCGTAGAAAAAGGACGCAGCCAATATACACAGCTCCATTAACCTTATTAGCCAAGAAAAAGAAATCATATACTTACTCACATTTTAATCTGAATTGTTATCTTGTTCAACTTAGCAAGCTGTGAATAGTTTAGGTGCCACTCTGGAGAAATATTGTATGGTGTTGCTTCCAGACAAAGCTTTTGCTGTACCATCCCATATCACATAATATTACAGAGGATCCAGACTACATTTCCCAGCATTTCTAACTATTGGCCATGATGGCCTGGGCTGATGGGAGCTGTAACCCAAAATATCTGAAGGGCACCTAGTTGGAGAAGGCTACTGTAGCACTGAACAAATATGATTCTAAGGAATAGCAAAGTAGAACAGCCATCACAATACAGCTATTTTTTCTCCATCTTATGCAGCTGTCATTGTGGGTTTTCTTCTTTTTTTCCTTTACAACAGCAGACACCATCATCACTCCCATCACCACCCCTTTTGGTCACATAACATTTTATCCCTAAGGGTGTTGCCCATTTCTTTTTACCTCTGGAAAGAAGGTGTTCATTCCCACGTTCAGAAAAGAAGTGCTGACCATTTTGCTGTTTCTATGCAGCATCCCATAGGGGGAAAATCACACTCCGCTTTTCTTCCAATGCAGTTTCATTATGTAGCATGCAAATGACAACACTGTACTATTGCAAGATCTACTGAATAGTTCTGACAAGTTACTAGCAAACCTTAAATATAAATTGAATTTTTACTCTCTCTTTATGGTGGCAATTTGGTCAGGCCCTCATTTTCAGCTTCTAGAATCAGAGTTTAGCTGGTCTGCACTATGGTTTATACATCATATGGGTTTAAAATCATTGTTACCAATGCAACTCTGTGTCCACATTGCCAAAGGCACTAAATAAAGAAGATCAACTTATTATGAACTGTTGTACTAATAGATTACTCTTTTTGCTGGTTGTACATGTAAAGCACAGGACATGGAGTCAGAAGAGCTCGTTTCTATTAATGGAGCTGTCAAAGAGTTCCTCTGCGACGTACAGCAAGCCCCTTCTCCAGCTAATTAATGCATTTCCTGTCTAAGTTAATACAGGGTGAACATATCCCATGATGGGTACCTAAATTTAGGCATATGAGTTTGAAATATTTTGCCCAAGGATAGCCTTCTTCAAGCATCCAAGATCACTCCTAAGGAAACTCACACAATGGTTTACATGCCTTTAGTTTAAAAGATCTCATGCATTACCAAACGGATTGCGCACACCCATCACCTGCTAAGTTACTATGTGCAACAGCATTCCAGCTTATCCAGCTGGTAGCTTGTCTGGGGTCCCCTCCAACTCTGTAATTCTATGTCATGGATTTTCTGCATTAGCAAGGCTGGGATAGATTGACTTTCAGGTGATCTCTGCCCCTGTGATTCTATGAAACTCTGTTATTTACTATTCAGATCAATTTATCTAAACTGAGTATTTTACCAAGAGAATCCAAGGCAAATACATACTGATGTGGATGTCAGGACTGTTATCCAGTCTCACATGCAACTCTGTTGATGCAGGTACTCCAAAATATATGACGTGCCATGCTAGCACCTTGGTGGAAAACAATATGCATTGAATGGAGAGGGTGTCAGGATCTGAACACAGATCAAGTCCAAAATCTTGGTGAAAAGCTGCTAATCAAAGTCATAATTACTGGGCTGTATTGGCCCATATTAACTCAAGGCAAGATGCAATGCAGTCACAATTACTGACTGATTTACATTCAGCTCAAGAGTCCACAATGTTCCTAGAGCACTGGCTCCCCTTGGCTGCCTAGCAATTTCTTCCCCAGAGATCTAAGAAATCAAACAAATTCCATTCAAACTTCGAGCCTCACCCTTTACCAGCCCTCAGGCTTAGGAGGACTGAAGCTATCAATTCAGACAGAACAAATTCACCCATCCAAGAGCTACAGAGTGGAGGTGCAGGGAAGAGGGAATCTTGAATCACATTGTGATCAGAGGCACATCCCTGAAAGGTAGACTACAGTCACCCCAAACACACAACAATAGTTATTTATTTATTTGCTTGCTTGCTAATAAATCAATTTATAGACCACTTGGCTATATCTGAAGATTCTTCTCAAAGCTGTTTACAACATAAAAGTTTGAGAGATCAGATGGTCAGAGTAAACACATTTAAAAATGGAACACAAAAATCTCTATTTTTTAAGGTATCCTGGGTGGGAACTCTTAAATCAGACAAACTATCAGTTAAGAAACTGGACAGGGAAGTATTAGGTGAAAATTTAGTGGATCCTAGAACATGCTTCAGTAGGTGCCTCCCATTTACTAAACCAACTGTGTAGAGATTGTGAAATGAATACCAGAATTGACACTGACTTGGGACAGAGTTTCACCTTGTCTTTGTTTTATTTCTTCTTAGATCCCCTTCATGTATAAAACCAGCTGAAACTGAAAGGGCCAAAAAAAATGAGAGGGTGAGGGATGCTGAATCCTTTCCCATTTGCCACTCTTGCACTCACATTCCATTCTTCCTGAAGCTTTACTTCTGTTCAGGCTCCAAGACTGGAAATGAGCCTACCTGGGGGGAAAAAGTATCTTTACAATTCATTACCACCAAAACAAATTTTTTTTAAAAAACCAGCAGGGCAGTGTGGTACAGCCTCTTGTGGAATGTGGCATCCCACATCCTTTGCCTCATTAGAATCACGGAATCATGGAATACAAGAGTTGGAAGGGGTCAGTAAGGCCACTGGGTGCAGCCCACTCCCCTGCTTCATGCAGGACTCCATTTGGCATTTTCCATTGTGTTACCGATCCTGATTTACACACAGAAGGAACATAGGCACATAGTGATATACGGATTTGTTCTATTGTGTTCAGGTTGGGTCCTCTGAGAAAAATATTATTGATTTACTTGTTTGAGGTGGATTGCAGTGACTTTCCTCCCCGTCTATTTTCTAGCTCCTTACAGAAAATAATCTTCCACTTGTTTGCTTGTCTCCCTGGGAATCCTGCTTTCAGCTAGCACACTTGATTAGCATATAGTGCATGGTCTCTTGGCTGCCTCTGCTCATCTCCATCTGCTAAACTGGCATCCTGCCTGCTTCCAAGTTGGAGGGCCTGTTTTGCTAGGGCACAGGTGCCAGACTCCAGTGCACTTGGATGGGTAACGCACACAGCACTGCAGGCTGCCATCACGTCCCCCTCAAAGCATGCTGTCCGCTTGACATCTGAGAATATCACACTATTTATCTCAGCCTGAAATTGAGAAGAAGCAAAGATGATGGCAATCTCATGTTTCTAAAGGCACAGTGTAGGTGATGGTGATGAAGCCTGCCATTTGAACCTGACTTTTTTTCTCTTGCAAGGAATCCAAAATAGCTTGCATGATCCTCCCCTCTCCTTTTATTCTCACAACTGACCTACCTGTGAGGTAGGTCAGGCCATGAACCAGTGACTGGCTCAAATTCACCCAGGGGGATTCATGGCTGAGTGGGAACTAGAACCCAGATTTCCTGATTTCCAGTCCAGCACTCAGACTACTACACCTCACTGACTCTAGCCTGCCTGGCCAACAAAAATGGCACTCAAGGTGACTAATGATTAAACAGCCATTAAAATCAAAATCTTACATAAAACATAACATGAAAGCAAAATGCTAGAAACACAATTAAAAGCACACAGTAAAAGAAATAAAAAATAAAACTCCACTGCCTTGTGAGAAGGAAGGGGCAAATGAAACATGAGCAGGCAAAGGGAGTATCAGCTGTTGCTCTGGTTAGACTGCCTCATTCCTGTGGGCCAACTGACACCACTTGTCCTCTGGGGAAAAAAAGAGGGATGGGAAAAACATGGGAGGAAAAAGGGGTTAGCATAAGGGCGCAGGGTTCTACCCCCATGTCATCATTTTATTTATTTGTTTGTTTGTTTGTTTGTTTGGAGAACTTCTATACCGCCCCATTCACATAAGCCTCAGGGCGGCTTCCAAACCATAAATAAACACAATTGATACAAATTACATAAAATATTGGAGACCTCCTGGCAAAAATTATTAAAATCAATAAATAAAGTTAACAATTAAAATACCACTTAAATAAAAAGGTCTTGGCCTGATGCCAAAAAGCAAATAATGATGGCGCTAGGCGGACCTCTCTGGGGAGCGCTTTCCATAAGTTGGGCGCCACTGCAGAGAAAGCCCTCCTCCGGGTACTCACCCTCCTAATATCTTTCATGGAGGGTTCCCAGAGAAGGGCCTCTGTCACCAATCTCAAGGGGCGGGAGGTCATATGTGGACGTAAGCACTCCTTTAGCTAACCAGGTCCCAAGCCGTTAAGGGCTTTATAGGTGATGACCAGACCTTGAATTGGGTCCGGACTTCAATGGGGAGCCAGTAAAGCTGACAGAGGACTGGAGTTATGTGAGAATAATGTCCAGTCCCCGTCAGCAACCTGGCAGCTCTATTTTGCACCATCTGAAGTATCTGGACCGTCTGCAAGGGCAGCCCCACGTAGAGTGCGTTACAGAAGTCTAATCGGGAAGTGACCAATGCATGTGTCACTGTCGCCAGGCAATCGTTCTCCAGGCAGGGACGCAGCTGATTGATCAGCCGAAGCTGGAGGAAAGTGCTCCTCGCCACCGCTGTTACTTGAGCTTCCAATGATAGCTCTGGGTCGAGGAGCACTCCCAAGCTGCGGACCCTGTCCTTAAGAGGGAGTGCAACCCCATTCAGGACAAGGTCGAGGTCTCCACCCCGAAGCCTGACCCGCCTACCAACAGGACCTCCGTCTTGTCTGGAATGAGCTTCAGTTTATTGGCCCTCATCCAGCCCATTACCTCGACCAGGCACCGGTTCAGTACAGCCACTGCCTCACCTGGATTGGTAGAGAACGAGAGATAGAGCTGGGTATCATCAGCGTACTGATGATTCCGCAGTCCACACCTCCTGATGACCTCTCCCAGTGGTCTCATGTAGATGTTAAATAGCATGGGGGACAAAATGGATCCCTGCAGAACTCCATGGCATAGCTGCCATGGCGCAGAGCCATAGTCCCCCAGCACCACCTTCTGGAAACAGCCATTGAGATAGGAGCGGAACCACTGCAAAGCAGTGCCTCCTACCCCCAATCACGCTAGCCTATCCAGAAGGACACCACGGTTGATGGTATCATCTAGCTCACGGTGTCGTGACAGGGGGAAGGCAGGCACTTGGGACACGCTAAACCCAATATGAATGAACTTGGTACTTGGAATGTCTTGGAATCCACCTGAATGCTTTTCTGAATTTTGGTTCAGTGTAGGTTCCACACTGGGGCAGCCTCCACTTTGGCAAGATGCTGCCAGTGGGCCCTGTTCCCTGGCTGTGCCCATCGCCTTGCTACTGTTGCCACTTGCCTGCCACTCCCTCTGAGTTCATTCCCTGCCAGAAGGATTGAGCATAGAGAGGTTTCTGCTCCTTCTCCGCACTCCTCTCACAGAAAACAAATGAAGAGCTAGTACAACAAGGATGAAGAGGATGGTCAGAAGGCTCAAGGGGCTGGTGATCCCAGACCTGCTTTGGATGTCTAGATGGCTAAAAAACTCAGTGCAGCACTGATATATTTTCTCCTTGGACCCGGAACAGCTGTGTAAAATCTCCAGGCTACCTCCTCCCTGCCCTCCGGCCTTTAATACATTGAAACCCTGTGTTTCCAGCGTTACCAAGACTGGAAGCTCGAAGACCTAGAGGCTGCCAAATACATGCGGAGAGCATTGTGCAAACCTCTTGCACATCTGAGGATCCCAAAGCTATTCTCAGACAACAGTGGATGCTGGAGCACGTGCAATTACACTGCCATTGTAACAGCATAGTTCTGATCTGCGGGTCATGCTGGTAATCCCACAATCCAGCAGTGTTAGACTTATGCCATGTCAGTCAGCATTAAGCAGCTCAATAGAGCTGACAAGCAATAGGGCAAATAGATTTGCAATTAAAGGCAAAGTGTTACTGCTTATGTCAAATTGAGGGAATTTGATGTTGGAAGTGTATTAAGAGAATGGTCCTATTGAAAGCAGGGCTGGAGGAGATTCTATCCAGAACCAACCTTTTCAGCACCACCATAAAAATACAAATCATTTACCCATACAAATTATATAGGAAGCCAGATAAAAACTTCATGGAAGAGTTCTCAATGCTACAAAGCCTTGTGGCTGCTCAGTATTATAAGGCATATCCTAACAAAAACAGTGATTCGTTTATTATAATTCAACAGTGAAAATGAATGTGAACACAAATGATTTATTGACAAAACATTAGCCTATAAATATCCCTAAACTTAGGTCTAGTTCTCACTGGAATGTTAAACCTGTGTCTAGGCTGAACCACCTCTGTTTGACATCAGACCTGAAATTAGTGAAAATAAGGCCCAAAGTATTTTTAAAAAATTCACACTGATCACTGCCAACTTCCCACTTTGATATTTATACAAAATGCCCATTGATATTGCCTTCCTACTTCCATGTTACATGCTTACTATCAAGGAATAAATTTAATATATTTGTGTCTATGTTCATGATAAAAAAACTGCATTGCACATATTACCAACTATACCAGCTATAACATTTTCAGACTCATGGGCACATTTGGGAATTTGAGAAACTACTGTGGGTGCAGTATCTTGCCTAATCAAAGGATCTCTTGCTGTGGCATCTAGCTGCCATGTCTGTGGATCTCAGTATGTGCCATTTGAGCAAAAATATTTGTTTCCTGTCTTTTGGACACTGCAACATCTCCTTCATAAAGTACTGCCCAACTCAGCTAATTGTTGCCAATGCAATAAAACTGGAGCTTCTTTTAAACATGTTTTGGCAATGGCCAGCAATAGTTTCTTTTGGGGAGGAGATTATTTTTACACAAATTTTGTACCAGAACAGGCTTTAATGTTCACTGATGTACATGTTCTTTGAACTTATTTATCCACCTCATGTTCTACAATTAACAAATGGAAGGGAACATTATTATTATTATTATTATTATTATTATTATTATTATTATTATTATTATAACATTTCTATGCCGCCCCTTGCCGAAACTTTGTATCCTTTTGATGGATAAAAGACTGATATTATGAAATGAAGACTAAACTCCTGCCTCCTATAATACAATAGACCGAGGACATTGGTTTCATTATATTAATGGGTGGCATATAGACACCAACTTCAAAATGATACTTATTTGGTTAGTTGGTTCACTTTTGTTGAAGCCTGTATATAATCTCTAGAAAGTTGTATGCATGGTGAACAAATCTAGGTACACATAGACATACACACATATTTATATATTTAAGGGAAAAACCATTTGGGGTGCCACAATGTGGACCCCTGGGCTATAGCGACCTGAGAAGCTGTAGCGCAGTGGTAGAGCACCTTTCCCCCTTTTCCATAGGGGCAAATAATGCTGAAATGGTTGTAAAACATGGCAGAGGCCCTGGAAGATGATGGTGTTGTATAACAGAGCCATAAACTACATGAGTGAGGAATCACAAGCACATGATGAATGTTTTATGTAGAAAAGCTCAAAGGCAGCAGTAAGTCCAGTGGCTTGTCGTTGCATTCTAACCACTTCAGCTAACCAGATTTTGCTAAAACACCCAAAACAAAAGCCTTCTACTTCAGTCACCAGCTCAATGACTTATCTGAAGCTTGCCCCAGATTGGGGTGGTGGGATCACTTTCCCATACACACACACATACACACAATCTCAGCTCCATAAATGTATCATTCATAACACAAGAATAATAACACAATAATGTTATTTTTAATTGTCAGTTCAGGAATAAGCTGTGGATATTTTATTTATTTGTTGTATTTACATCCTGCTTATTTTTCTGCAAGGGACCTGAAGTGGCTTATTTGATCTTGCTGCTCTTCATGTGAGCCTCAAGATAACCCTAGGGGACAAATAAGGCTGAAGGTCAATGAACGGCCCAAAGATGCTACTGAACTTCATAACCAAGTGGGGCTAAAACCTGCATCTCCTGAATTCCAGCCCAACACTCAAACCAGTAAACCATCCTAGTTCTCAGAGTTAGTGATGATCTGCCACATATGATCATACTGCATAGTTTGGCTATGCCCTTGAGTGAATTGGATAGCTAGGCTTTGATTTCACACTCTCACACACACAAAAAGCATGTGTGGGGCAGGGGGGTGTGGGTTGGAATCCCAACTTCAAGTACAAGCTGATGGGATCTGAGCTAGCAGTGACTGATTAAAAAAGTGATCGTGGGGTTGTGGTCAACAGCTCAATGAAACGGTCACCAGTGCATGGCTGCTGTGATAAAGGCAAACTCCATGTTGGGCATATTTAGAAAGAGAGCTGTAAATAAGACTACTGAGATAATAGTATCCTTATACAAAATTTTGCTGCAACTGTATTTTGAATATTGTGTGCAGTTCTGCTTGTTCAGAATTATGTGTGGGGTGGAGAAAGTGAAAATAGAGACTTTTTTCTTCCTCTCCCACCAGGGGTCATCCTATTAAGCTGCTTAGCAAGAAATTCAGGATGGATAAAAAGCAGACAGTTAAACTATGGAATTCACTGCCATAAGAAATTGGAATTAACTGCCAGTATGGATGGCTTTAAAAGGGGTTTGGACAAATTCACAGAGAAGAAGGCTATTGATTGCTACTAGTCTTGATGGCTATATATTACCTCCAGTATCAGAGGCAGTTTATGGACACCAGCTGCTGGGAAACATGGGAAGCAAGGGGGCTGTTGTACTTCTAACTTAAGAGTTCCTGCAGGCAGCTGGTTTGTCACATGCATGAACAGAGTCCTGGACCAGATGGGTCACTGCTCTGATCTAGCTTAGCTTTTTTATGTTCCAGATGCACACATGTTGAAGGAACATAAGAGGAGACACATGGGGTAGCCCCATGTCCTGACACGGATGCCTCTCTGCATTTGGCCAGGGTGTGAATAGGGCCATTAGAACTGATGTGCACACCTCTGCCATTTGATGGGGACCCTGGCCCACATGGATGAACTCTCAGCACGTACATCTTTGTAAAGCCCCTTCACTCACTGGCTAAACATGGGCAAGATTCCCCTCGTAAGGTCCTCTAAGACAAGGAGCATCCTCTGAACCTAGACCTTTATTTCCTAGTCCAGACCCATGAGGAAATTGGAGCACCTTCTGCTCATTTGGTGCTCACAAGTCCTATTCTCAGGCAAAAAGGATAGGTGTGGGCGACTGAAAATGTCTACAGGAAGAACTAATAAAGCTGTTCGGAGTAGGTTAGATGAAGTGAAATTGGCTGATTAGGTCTGGTTTAGACAAAGGCACGCCAGTGCACAAAGGAAGGAAGGAACAATATGAACTGCTCCAGCACATTGATGGCTTGCAGATTAACTGTAAACACTCAGAAGAAAGGCCTAGAAATTGTTGTTCATCTTAACAAAAATGAAAACCAAAGTGCAGTGACAGCCAAAAGAAGATACACAGGATGTTATATTTTATTAGAAACTGAAGTATAAATAAAAAGGTAAGTATTAAATAACTGAATTTTTTACAGAACTGTCACATAAAGTGCATAGCCCAACTTTGTGTATAAGATTCTATTTGATTAATCTGTGTGGCAGTTCTCAAATAATATGATGCTGGGTTTATTTGCTTTTTATATGTATTTTATGCTATTGTTCATTTAGAAGAAAAGCAAGGTGTAAATGTGTGTGTGTGTGTGGTAAACTTTAAGTCACAAATTCTTAAAAGCAGCATAAAACAGTCAGGAAGTTTAAAACAGTGAAACTCTATGCATATTTTCTCAGAACTAACACTTCCAGGAAAGTGCACATAAGACTGTAGCATCATACAACTAATATTCTATTTTTGAAAACCCTTTCAGTTCAGCGTATGATGTTAAAGGCTTTCTATGTTCAGTCAAGCACCAAAGGGCACGAAACTATGGCTGTTAAGAGTCACTCCTTAGTAGCATTTGTCTCCTCCTCCCTAGAGATGTTTTTCTTAACATTATGATTTGTAAAAGAAGAGAGAACAATGGAGGGAGGCCATATCTTTGTCGCTGCACAGAATCATTCCAATCAACAAGCATTCATCATGCATATTGTGTATATTATAATGCGCTTGAGCTTACCAGTGGACAGACAACATAGTCTGTGAATAAAATCCCTTTCCAAATCAAGAAAACCAAATTACACTCTCTGACAGCTGTTTGTTGACCCATCTAAAACAATTTAATAGTCTCAACCTAGTTCCTGGTGGACAGGTGTCTTCATCACACACGCACATACACTGTCATACTAGCATAAACTGCACATCTAAGTTCAAGTTATGGGAGAGATAACTCCAAACAGCATCAAAAGGAAAACCTGATCAGTTTTCCAGTCAACTGTAAAATGGCAACAGCAAACTGTAGTTTTAATTTGATCTGTGTATATTGTTTATCTATTGCATTTCCATACTACCCTTCTGCAACCAGTGAAGGCAGTTTATAAAAATTCCAATACAAGAATGATAAATAGCTACAAATATAATAAAGCATTAACAATAACCTTTAAACTATAATGACTAAACAAATAAACACCACCCTTTCCTGGATGCTGTGATAGTGGGGACCAGTGACAACTCCAGGAGTGTGTAACGGAGTTTGAGAGCAATACAACACTTTCCCACATGCCTGTGAAATGAATCTCTGCAAGGGAGGGTGTTTCCAAAAGGGCTTCTACTACTGATCTTAATAACCAAGCAGGTTCATACTGGTCCTTCAGATAGCCAGACTCTAAGCCTTGTAGGGCTTAAAAGACTAAAGGCACTACCTTGAACTGAGTCTGGAGAATAAATGGCACCCAGTGCAGAGCTTTCAGTACTGGAGTGATGTGAAATGAATTATCATGTTAGCAGCCTAGCTAATTCATTTTGAACAAAATAGCATTTCTGGGTACTTTTCAAAAGTAGCCCCATGTACAGCATAAGTATTGCCAGTTGACTTTTACGGAAAACGTGGAACTGTCCAGTGTCCATAAATTTTAGTTCTTTATTTTTCTTTCCATCATGTGTTAAGTTTTCTCAAGCACCATTCCTCATAATTTAAATCCAGACTATTATGATGCTCAGAATTTGGTGGAAGATGCCTTGCAGGTGGCAGTGGCAAAACTAGACAGCTTCCCCTATGCACCATCCTACAACTCTTTTGGCCTTTGCATAGCCAGTTATGTAGTGCCACTTTAAAAGATTTGCCAGATGTTGTTGCTACATCTCCTGCTATAATTCTTGACCATTCACCACTTTGGGTGGGGCTGATGGGAGATGGAGGCCAACAATATCTGGAGGGCAACATGTTCAAAGATGGCGCTAGGAAGTAAGTAGGCATACTGTGGGTGACAGCTACATGAGGTATACTGCTCTGTGGCCCACAAACTTAAAAAGCAACCTCCACTGAAAGCACTTCTTCACATAATGCATTGCTAAACTATAGCATTTGCTTCCACAAGATGTAGTAATGGCCACCAATTTGTATGGCTTTAAAAGGGAGTTAGAAAGAAGATTCATGGAGGATAAGTCTATCAATGGATAATAATTTGGATGGCTCTATGCTAGTTCCAGGATCACAGGCAGCATCCCTGGTGTACCAGATGCTGGGGAACAGGGGTAAGAGGGTTCTGGTGCACTCACACCCTGCTGTGGTGTTACCCATGGAAGGTGATTGGCTACAATATAAACAGAATGGTGGACTAGATGGATCCAAGATCTGATCCAGTACAGTTCTTCTGATGTTCTTATGATAATTGTTCCTGTCTAAGCACTTCTGCATTTATATACACTTAATCCCATCATGGGTTCTGTTTCTTGGGCATGCTGGAGATTGTGTGTGCATTCACTCTAGCAATTTGTATCTTTAGAACATGGGGCTTCTAAGTACAGGTTTTATTCCAATGTAGCATATCTTGCCTATCTACTTAACAACCTCCCTCATCAAATCATATGAGATATTTTGCCTCTGAACTTGATAGACCAGACTTCCACAAAGCTGACCATCTCATCTTCCTTGAGCCATCCTGACTCATGCAGCTGTTCAAAGAAATTAATAGCATTTTGCCCTATGTAAATCTGTCTAGCAACACTTAACCAGCCCATAAAACACAACTATATGATTTTGAAATCTAACCAAGAAGTCTGAATTAAGCAAGCACTCTCCATCTTTTCTACTAACATCCAAACCAGATACTGACACGTTCTAATTTCTTTGCAATATTTATGTTTGCACGAAAAACTTCAGAGTGATTTATCACATTCATACAGGGCACCACATACTGTTTACATTGGGTCATTTATGCCATGATAGAGTTCCTTTTACCAATTGTGACTGTTGCCTTAGCTGCAACCTCACCTGGGCGGGACTGGTCTATCCACAAGCTGTCCATGCTTAACCTCCCAGTTCTACCATGGTAGTGCGCTGCATGCAGGGCTGCCTTTGAAAGCAGTTCTGAAGCTACAGTGGGAGCAGACCAAAACTTATCAGATTCTAATTGGGACAGAGCATTTGTGTCATGTCTCTCCATATTGCAAAGAGGTTCATGGGTTGCCTGTCCATTTCCAAGTCCAATTGAAAGTGCTGGTGCTATCAAGCTTAAATGACGTGAGGCCCAGCTACCTCAAAAAGCACTGATTTTTCACTGAAAAACTTTTCCAGGCCTAGTCATCTTCCAGTGCCCCTCTCCATGTGCCTACACTTTTTAAAGCTACTTAAAGGGTTGCCTTTCCCATTAGATCTTTAAGATCTTCAGACTTGTTGATTGTGTCATGATCTCTGGCATGTCACTTGGCAAAGATGGGCTTTTTCTGTGGTGGCCCCTACTCTCTGGAATGTCCTGCCCTCCGTTATTTATGAGGCATCAATGTCAATGCATGCTTCAGGTGGTTATTAAAAAATACACCTCTTTGCAGAGGCTTCCTTTGACCCTTACTGCTGTTCTGGCAGTCCTATATTTTCATATACTCCAATTTAATATGTTTCATTGTTTCTGATACATGGGTTTCTGTCAATGGTTTTAATATACATTTGTAATATTGTGAAATGCTTTGTGTTTTTAATTAGTAACCAGTATAAAAATGTTTTAAATAACTAAACAAATTAAATACAATGAAGAATTTGGCAGGCAGGGAAAGGAATGGACTGCCCCAGTTGCTGCTCAACCTTAATCCTGCTCAGCTTTAGGCATCAGGCAAAAACTTCTTTATTTGTTCTAGATTTTAAAATATCTTCAATGCTTTTAAATTCCATTACCTGCTCTTTATTAGTGGTTTTCTGTACATAAATACAGCTTAACCTTTCAAACTACCTTGGGATCAGTGTTGACAAAGGGTAGTTTAAATAGATTTTAAATAAAGAAAAATGTCTGGGTACACTTTTCTGCAATCATCTGCCAAGCTTTTTGACAGAACTTTTAAATAATTAAATGCAGGGCTCCTGCCACTAAGCCATGGATGCTGAACTTGGAAAGACTCTCAGAGCCAGATTCCAGGGACAGATGGGACCAGAGGGAATGAGATAAGGCCAAAATACCTGCATATTTTAGTTTAAAGTTCTTACTGCCAGTAATGAAGCCTTAGAAGAGGCAGTCTGGTCAATTAGAATGGGTGTGAAAAAGCTGTGAAACCATCCAACATTCTTTGATTGAAGAAAAGGAGCTGACCTCAGGGGAAGTGGGCATGGCCATCTAGAGAACCCTAGAGGGTCAAGTGGGACCCCAGTCCCTCCACAACTCTAGTCAGGAGTCTTAGACTGCTGCTTCACATGTTTTCACATATTCTGAATGTATGGAAACAGCTTATATGAAGGACAGCTTCATAGGGAGAGAAGTGTTCATTCATGTGAACCCCCATCTTCAGGCTGAAGTGCTACAGTCCAGCCAGACACCGATTTACCCTCAATGAGTACTAGACTCTGGCATTTTCCAGACGAAGGATGTTTTTGTTCATTCATAATTTAGCCAAGCAGAACCCAGTATTAGCATGCACATGTAGCCCTTTTTAAAAGCTTGCCTTTTGAAATGGCTTTGCAATGATACTTCCAGAGTAGCTTTGCTGTCTTCCATTTCTCTTTTGTAACTTACAGAACAGCATGTCGAGATCGTCCAATATATATATTGCATAGCAACCCAGATGCATAACTTCAGATGCAACTATATGTTAACTTTCCCCCATGTATTCATTCAGCTGGTGTCCCTGAGTCTGCTATATTCCTTTCTTCCCCATCCACCCTCATCCTGACAGCAATTATGACAATAGATTTCAGAATCATTTATCCCTGGTATGTCTGTACATAATCAGCATCCTTTTGTTAAATACTAATTGCACCTTCTACCCCACAGCTGTGCATATGAAAAATCTTCAAATAGAACTCTTACACAGCCAAGTCCAAATCCTGCTTTTGTTTATGTCTTATTTCATGGTCTACAAAGGTTTTATGTTAAAGCAGAATGTCCCCTAAACTAGGGATGAACAGTTCTCTGCATGATTTGCAGTAGATTAACAAGAGCTTCTTTATGGCTCCCAACTGTTTTACAATAGCAGGAGCAAACTGCCTTTTTGCACCTAAATTTAGCCACTAGTATAACAAAAGCTTTATTCTTTATTCAGGGTAATCAGTAATAGAAAGATGTATAAATATAAACATGTCCTGGCCCTAAAAAAAAATTCCTGAGCTCAGAATACATTCAGAGATACCCTTTCCTTTAATTCTAAGTCCATGTTTCTTGCCCTTGCTTCTGGCTAGTAGATCTTGAAGTTATACTAAAACAAATCAAAAGAGATGCAATGCAGATCCAACAAAAATGTCCACTTTTGTCCTAAAGTGTCACTCAGTACCCACCCCCCACCCCTCATATAAATCTTTAACTGTACCTAAGGAATATAGTTCTCAGGAAAGCTACACAGATCTTGATGCCAGTGTCCATACTGAACCAAAATATGACAGGCTTCTTTTTTTCTGGTTAGGCCAAGAGACACTGTGGGAAACCATCCATCGGTACAGAACTGTACAAACAATTGATCCAGTACATCAGCGTGCAAGATTCTCCTGACAGATGGATCTTGAATAATGATTATTTTCTCAAAACAGAGGTGCCAAAAAAGAAGCGTGCCTGAGGTAACACTTTGTGGCCTAAAAGACCTAAAGTTCAATCTCCACAGGAGCTAAATTGTAGAATTACTGCCATCTTTCTCTGGAACACGCACATACTCTCTGTTTGAGCACTGACATTCAAAGCAGGTTCTGGGCAGAGGCAGTGTTAGAGGCTGGCCCACTATGGTGTGGCCCTGAGTTTCTGGAAGGCCACCTGCAGTCCATGGGCACTTGCTGAAATAAATGCACAGGGTCCCTGGTTATCTCTGTTGCCTCTGACGTCCCTGGATGAGTTGGGGTTTTGCTCACATTTGCTTCACCTCCTGCTGCCTCATGCCCACGACTCTTTCTACTTGAGGTTTTTTCTGATTCATCCCTTTTTACAAATAGGGCTAACCTTAGCAGACAGGATCCTTTACAGACTTTACAACACTTACAAATTAGCAAACACAAATTTGGTTTTTGAATCAAGGCAAGCTGGATGTGGTCAAACAAGAGATGACAAGACTGAACATCGACATCTTAGGAATTAGTGAACTAAAATGGACAGGAATGGGTGAATTTAATTCAGAAGACCATCAGGTATACTACTGCAGGCAAGAATCCCTCAGAAGAAATGGAGTAGCCTTCATATTCAATAAAAGAGTAGGAAAAGCAATACTGGGATACAATCTCCAAAATGACAGAATGATCTCAGTTCGAATCCAAGGCAAATCATTCAACATCACAATAGTCCAAGTCTATGCCCCAACCACTGGTGCTGAAGAGGCTGAAGTTGACTGGTTCTATGAAGGCCTACAACACCTTCTAGAATTAACTCCAAAAAATGTTTGTTGTGAGCCGTCCCAAGGCTGTGTAGCAATGGGAACGGCATATAAAAACTTTAAATAAATAAATGATGTCCTTCTCATCATGGGGGATTGGAATGCTAAAGTAGGAAGCCAAAAGATAACCAGAATAACAGGCAAGTTTGGCCTTGGAGTACAAAATGAAGCAGGGCACAGACTGGTAGAATTTTGTCAAGCGAATACAATGGTCATAGCAAACACTCTTTTCCAACAACCCAAGAGACGACTCTACACATGGACATCACCAGATGGTCAACACAGAAATCAGATTGACTATGTGCTCTGCAGCCAAAAATGGAGAAGCTGTATACAGTCAGTAAAAACTAGACCAGGAGCTGATTGTGGCTCAGATCATGAGCTTCTGGTTGCAAAATTTAGGCTTAAGTTGAAGAAAGTAGGGAAAAGCACTAGGCCACTCAGGTATGGCCTAAATCATATCCCTCATGAATATACAGTGGAGGTGACAAACAGATTTAAGGAATTAGATCTGATAGACAGAGTGCCTGAAGAACTATGGACGGAGGTTTGCAACATTGTACAAGAGGTAAAAACTAAAACCATCCCAAAGAAAAAGAAATGCAAGAAAGCAAAATGGCTGTCTGAGGAAGCTTTACAAATAGCTGAGGAAAGAAGGGAAGCGAAAGGCAAGGGAGAAAGACAAAGATACAAACAATTGAATGCAGAATTCCAGAGAATAGCTAGAAGAGATAAGAATGCCTTCTTAAATGAACAGTGCAAAGAAATAGAAGAAAACAAAAGAATAGGGAGGAACAGAGATCTCTTTGAGAAAATTGGAGATATGAAGGGAACATTTCATGCAAAGATGGGCATGATAAAGAACCAAAATGGCAGGGACCTAACAGAGGCAGAAGAGATTAAGAAGAGGTGGCAAGATTACACAGAAGAACTATACAAGAAAGAGCTTAACATCCCTGATAACCACGATGGGGTGGTCACTGACCTCGAGCCAGACATCCTGGAATGTGTAGTCAAATGGGCCTTAGGAAGTCTGAGCAACAACAAAGCTAGTGGAGGCAACAGTATTCCAGCTGAGCTATTCAAAATCGGTGCTGCTGCTTAATGCCAGGTCGGTCCAAAATAAGGCAACACTCATCCATGGCGTGCTTCACAGAGACCTGGGCGGGTGAGGGGGCAGATGTTTCCCTCTCACAAATGTGCTCACCCGGGTGCCTGGTCCAGCACCGACCACACCTGGAGGGGAGGGGAGGGGAGGGGGGGTCGCTTTGGTTTATCGAGCTTCTATTTCCCTTGTGGGGCTTCCTATCCTCTCGAGACTGGGGCTGGAGTGCCTCCACTTAGTGTTGGGCAACTGAGACAGATTGGGGATTCTGTTGGTGTACCATGCACCCTTCTGCCCAACAGACTCCCTGCCTGAGCTGACGGAGATCGTCTCGGACCTGGTGTTGAAGACTACCAGGATGTTGGTCCTGGGGGACTACAGTCTCCATGCCGAGACGGTTCTAACCAGGGCGGCTCAGGACTTCATGGCCTCCATGGTGGCCATGGGGCTGTCTCAACACGTCATTGGCCCGACCCATGAACGTGGACACACTCTGGACCTGGTTTTCTCAACGGGGCAGGAAGAGGATGATCTGAGGGTGAGGAATTTAAGCTTGACACCCTTGTCATGGTCAG
>NW_025335268.1:62362976-62364461 GCF_004798865.1 Varanus komodoensis
CCATGGAGGCCATGGGGCTGTCTCAACACGTCATTGGCCCGACCCATGAACGTGGACACACTCTGGACCTGGTTTTCTCAACGGGGCAGGAAGAGGATGATCTGAGGGTGAGGAATTTAAGCTTGACACCCTTGTCATGGTCAGATCACTTCCTCATAAGGTTTGAGCTCGAGAGCGGCCTTTCCCTCTGCAAGGGTGCGGACCCGATTGTATTGGTCCATCCCCGGAGCCGGATGGATCCTGATGGATTCCTGGAAGCTCTGGGGGATTTTCCGGTTGACAAGGCTGGTGATCCTGTCGATGCCCTGGTTGAACTGTGGAATGAGGAGATGACCAGGGCTATTGGCACGATCGCTCCCAAGTGTCCTCTTCCACCTGGCAGAGCCCGTTCATCTCCTTGGCATACACCTGAATTATGGGCGATGAAGCAGGTTGGGAGACGTCTAGAGCGTAGGTGGAGGAGATCATGGGGTGATTCTGACCGAACACACTTAAGAGCCCATTATCGGCCCTATGCTGTGGCGGTGAGGATGGTGAAGAAGAAATTCTTCTCCGTTTCCATTGCCTCCTCACAATGCTGTCCGGCGGAGCTTTTTTGGGTGCTGCAGGGGCTGATACATCCGGGCCCGAAGAAAGATCTTGTGCCACCCTCAAAGGCCCGCTGTGACGACTTTGCCAAGCATTTCAGGGAGAAAATCGCTCAGATTCACCACGGGCTTGACTCTGCTATTGAATCAGATTCTACTGGGGAGACACCATCGACGCCATCGAGTCCACAATTAATGGATGAATTTCAGTTGTTGCAGCCTGATGATGTGGACAAGGTGCTTGGACAAGTACGTCCTACCACTTGCTTACTAGACCCGTGCCCATCTTGGCTACTTAAGAAAGCCAAGGACAGGATTGGGACCTGGATCCTGGAGGTGGTCAATGCCTCTTTAAGAGACGGCCAGGTACCTGCCCCTTTAAAGGAGGAGGTAGTCCGGTCAGTCCTAAAGAAGGCATCCCTGGATCCAGAGGTAGCCACCAATTATAGACCGGTGGCCAACATCCCATTCCTGGGCAAGGTACTAGAGCGGGTGGTGGCGGGACAACTCCAAGCACTCTTGGATGAAACTGATTATCTGGACCCATTTCAGTCCGGCTTCAGACCCAGGTATGGCACTGAATCTGCCTTGGTCGTCCTGTATGATGACCTGTGCAGGGAGAGAGACAGGGGGAGTGCATCCCTGTTAGTTCTCCTGGACCTCTCAGCGACTTTTGATACCATCAACCATGGTATCCTTCTGAATAGGCTAGCGGGATTGGGAGTTGGAGGCACCGCGTGGCAGTGGTTCCGCTCCTATCTCAATGGCCGATTTCAGAAGGTGGAGCTGGGGGACTATGGCTCTGCGCCATGGCAGTTATGCCATGGAGTTCCACAGGGGTCCATTTTGTCCCCTTTGCTATTTAACATCTACATGAAACCGCTGGGAGAGGTCATCA
>NW_025335268.1:62364561-62378285 GCF_004798865.1 Varanus komodoensis
CAAGGTGTTGGTTATGACCTATAAAGCCCTAAACGGCTTGGGACCTGGATATCTAAAGGAACGCTTGCACCCATTTATGCCCTCCCGCCCCTTGAGATCAGCAACGGATGCCCTTCTCCGGGAATCCTCTGTGAATGATATTAGGAGGGTGAGTACCCAGAGGAGGGTTTTCTCTGTGGTGGCGCCCCATCTATGGAATGCGCTCCCCAGAGAGGTCTGCCTGGCGCCGTTGTTATTTGTTTTTCGGCACCAGGCTAAGACCTTTTTATTTAAAACTTATTTTAATTGCTAAATTATTGAATTAATTAGGACTTTAAAATTAGCCGAGAATGCACTGGGGGTTTTTTAATGTTTTTTTCTTTTAAATTATTATATTATTATTATTTATGTATGTTTTATGTTTTTTTTGTGAGCCGCCCCGAGACTTTGTTGCAATGGGGGTGGCATAGAAATGTTTTAAATAAATAAAATAAATAAATAAAAACTGTCATTGGAGTTCCAGGTGGACTTAGTTGCTAGGAGTGCCTTTTTTTCAGCTGCAGTGAATACAACAAGGATGACACTATCTGGATAGACAGAGCCTGACCATAGTTACTCATGCACTGGTAACATCCTGACTGTAATGTGCTTACATAGGGCTGCCTTTGAAGGTGGTCCAGAGACTTCAACTTGTCCAAAATAGGGCTGCATGTCTGGGATAAATATCAGTTTGCAACCCCGAATAACACTTATTCTAGATAAATTACACTGGTTGCCAGTTGAAGCCCAGGCCCAATTTAAAGTGCCTGTTTTAACATATAAAGCCCTAAACAGTTTGGGACCTGGTTACTTGAAGGACTGTCTTTTCCCATATATATACCCACCTGTCCATTGAGATCTGGGTATGAGGTCCTTCTGAAAGAGCTATTCCTAAAGGAAGTAAGAGGGATGGCACATAGAAGAAGGGCCTTCTCAGCGGCTGCCCCCCACCTTTGGAACGGGCCTCCTAGAGAGGTCTGTCAGACATCGTCACTACTTTCATTTCAGTGCCAAGTGAAGCCTTGTCCTTTCTCAAAGGCATTTTGAAATCTGATTTTAACAACTGGTTATTTTAAGATCTTAGCACTACTCACAGTTTTTTTAATTACCAGGAATTGTGATCTTTTGTCTTGCATTTGATTGATGTATGCCAATTACAGAGCCTTGGCCTATACATTAATTAATTAATTAATAACCTGCCTCACAGGCATACTGTTGTGAGGCTAAAATGGAGCAGAGAAGAACCTTGTAAGTTGCCTTTGGTTCCTTGCATAAGAAAGGCTGGCTATAAATGAAATGTAATAATAACAAGGAAAAGGATGTGTTAATACAAATGATGATGGTGAAAGAATGTTCCTTTTATGCAAATTATAATCCAAGACTATATGCAGGGGCAGAGAACTTCTGGCCCATCGGACTCTCTAATCCAACCTGCAAAGCTTTTCTCCATGGACATACCTTTTAAAAACTGCCCCTTTTACCTTTGATTAGTCCTACCCCTACCCCTTTTCCCTCATTTTTCACCAGACTTTTTTGGCTGCCAGCAAGCTTTTCCTTTTTCTTAACAGAACAGAAATATGTTCATATTACTGATTAGCTGTGGATTGGAGATAAGAGCTGTTTCCCAAAGGGAAAAGGAATCATAGCCTGCAGAGGAAGCTACTGAGTAATTCAGTCCTACTTGCTTCTGAATGCAAGCTCAGATTTTTGTCCTGTTTACTTCTGAGTAAGCTTAAAATCCCCATGTTGCCTTTGGCTCTGTCCACAGATGAAGCTTGACTCCTGAAGCCATTTCCAGATTGACATCCCACTCTTGGACTGTAAAACATTCCCCACCTTGCAAGATGCCACATGGTCTCCCTTCCCTCAGCAATCTTGTGCAGAACTGGTAGGATGGGGTCCCAGCTCATGTCTCCATCAATATTGCATGCTTACATGCACTCATGCAAGGGTGGTCCCAACACATCCTGCTGACATCCCATGTGGCCTCTGCAGATGAAAAAGCCATGCATGTGTGTGTTGTGCTTTGCTTTGCTTTGCTTTGCTTTGCTTTGTTTCGGGGGGGGGGGGGGTCAATTTGTCAAGTAACTATAGCAAGTTAGCATTACTACCTACATTCCTAGGTATTGGCTCTTCTTCTTCTTCCTCTTATTATCACAAATCTATATTCATTTTTATTAGATACCAATGGAGATGCACCAGCCTTAAACCTTTAGAGAAAAAGAGAAAGAAAGAAAAGGAGGTGAGGGGAAATTATATCAACCCTGGGGACAAATTCTCTGTAGCAACCTGTGGCCTGTCTACAAACCTTAATTAGTTAGGGAGATCATGATATACAGCCTCTTGAAATAGGAATAAGAATCGTTGTTCTCTGCAGAGAAATAGAGCAACCTTTTGTACCTTGTAATTTAAGGAGCAGCAACAGGCTAATAGGCAGACAACGGAGGGTGTAGCATGTGGTTTGGTTCTCAGCAGAACAGCAGGCCTCTAATGAGGCCTAGTTGTGGATAGCAGCTGGTAAACTCTGCACTCAAGTAGGAGGCTCAGAAAGCCTTTATACACCAACAAAAGGCTGCAAATTGCTCAAAGGCCTGAGTAGGGAATGAGAACATGTTCATATGGTCAGCTAGTATATACCCTCTCTCTCTCTCTCTCTCTCTCTCTCTCTCTCTCTCTCTCTCTCTCTCTTTTAAGATTACAATATACAATTCGGCCTTACAATGAAAAGCTATACTGGTTCATGATTTTGTGCATTTTAAAAAGAATAAGTTGTATATAATCTTAGTATTAGTTTTTCTCTAGGAAAAGTGCCACCTGCTCCTCTATACCATAATGCTTGAAACATCTGAACGGAATCCTGGCCTTATTAAAAGAGCAGTTGTTCAGATCAGATATGCACAGATCGCATAACATACAGTGGGAGACATTCTTTTTCCAAACCAAGTATAATAAGCACAGACTAGCAGGAAAACCTATCCTGAGCAGCCCCCATTGAAATGGACAGGAGCTGCTTATAAGCCACCCCATTCACCCATTTATATACTTTATCAGCCGCACCTGCGCTTCTCATATCATCTGAACTGCCAGAGAGCTTTTTGGCTCAAGTGGCCAAGAAATGGGCTATTGCTGCAAGCAGCTCTGGGCAAGGGCTGGTAGCAACTGCCCCCAAGCACCAAGTAGCACTGGGGGCAGCTGTCAGATGCTCTGCGCAATGCCACTTCCCACCACCAACATTGGCAGCAGTGCAGGCATCAGACTGGTGGGGAAGAAAAGGTTGCTCCAGACGGCTGGGTGCGGAGACCCCATCTTCCTGTTGCCCTCACATGCCATTTTTCCTCTAAAGGAGGACAAGAAGTATGTGACTGACCCACCTACCCAATCTGGCACTGCTGCTGATTCCAGCAGAGTGCAGTTGCGTATGAGTAACTCCTCTCTCAGCAGTGCTTGGCGTCTCCCACAGCAGTGGGAAATTCACCGCACAACTGCGCCGTACAGCTTAGCTTCCCCAGTCTGGTGCAGCCACCAAGTGCAGGTGGTGCTGGATAGGGGCGGCATGGTGGAATGCTGAGTTCGGCACCAGTAGCCCTCCCCCTGGCCCGCAGGAGGTCTACCCACAGGTCAGGGTGAGGTCTGTCAGTGATCCCTGCTCCCTACACCCCTGGGAGAAACACAGGTGTGTCTCCTGGGATAACTGCAGGAGACCTGAGATGGAAGAGAGGAAGGCGGTGTCTCAGGACTCCTACCTGGACCAGATGTTTGTCAGGCCCATCGGGGCTCCAGGCTAAACAGGCTAAGTGCTGTACAAAGCTACTCATTGGCTAGTTTCACACAACAGACTAAACACCTTGGACTAATAAACTGGATTAGCATGTTGTCTGAACACAGCATCTGCCTTATCATACATATCAGAAAGACAACGGAGGATGCAAATCCTGGCTTTATTAGTAAAATGCTTAAGTGAAATGCTTTTAATTAATTTTAATTAAAACTTTTTATTTACAAGCAGGACAGAACACTGTCTTGCAGTAGTGAGAGAAAGCCTAGCAAATGAAAAGAACCATCACTGCAACCACTTACCACCATAGGTTTTGGTGCTAATTTTTAGCAGGTTTGATTAGCACAGTTACAAATAAATAATCAAATGGTTCAAAATGGAACTAAAACCTCATATTGCCACCTAATGCTATTTTTTAAAAAACCTAACAGACTCATAATAGAAAGGAACATGTAATGAAAATCCTAACAGCATGGAAAAGACAAGCTGAAAGCATGCTACAATTTAATTACCCAGTTACAATAAAGTTAGTTATCATCAGAAAAGTCAATAAAGGTTGAGGAATTTGTAATTACCTCTCAGCTTTTTGAAAATGCACACTTTTTAAATTTGATTAACTTAGTTGATTGCACCCATTTTGGATAGGTGACTATTTCTGAATGTTCATTTCAAATAATTTTTAAGTACTTTGGGTCCAGATCCTCACCAATCCTTATATGTTGTAACCATGACAAAAGATGGTGGCCTTCTCAAATTCATATACACACATGTATTTGACATTCTAATTTTGATGCTGTCTACTTTTCAGATGAAAGATAGATCAACAAGCAACTCTGAGCAACAAATATTACACTCAGCAAATACAATGTTTATGTTCTGTGGAAACAAAAAATATATCAACAGTCATTAGACTAGCTCCAAAGGAGAGAGAATGAATAAATGGGAGGGGGGCACCACCATATTAATTTAATTTAAAGCTATGCTACAAGAAGATAGTGCAGAAAAGCGTTGATAATTTCTGAACCAGATTCGATATGCCTTCTCACTTCTTAAAGTAAAACACAGCTGGGCATGATGGTCTGTTTCTACAACCCACAGCTTTAAGGCCACAGTGGCTTAGCTGTTGCTCAAATCCAGGCTTATAAGCCACCCTGTCAAGTCATGGCTTGTTCCAGGATTTGCTTAGCCCTCCACATCTTGCTTTGTGCCACAAATCCAGACAACACAACCCACAGGGAGATGAGCCCTCAGAAAGCTACTGCTTGACCAGGCCAGCACAATCGCCTGGTGCTCTGGCCAAGTGGATCCCAGCAAGTACTGATGATGGCATCTGCCCACAAATGCCCAGTTGGCTTCCCCTGCCAATGCACACTACACATACTAAGTTCTTACCCCTTCACACATCACTCGTCGGTTGCTGGCTCCCAATCCATTTAATAGTATCATGGCTTCCTCTATTTTTGGGTGTTGTAACAAAAGCAACTATTAAAAGGCTTCAATTTGTCTGTAGGCGCACTTTTCTTGCATACCAATAAACTGCAACTCAGAAGATCCTTGTTTCCAATTCTGATTGTGTCATCCACTCAGTAGGAGGCATCAGGAAACTCATGCTTCTCTCAGGTCCCCTCTGTAACTGAGAAAAAATGCGCAAAACATAGTGCTGACCTACCTTTACAAGATTTTTGGCAGCATTATTGAAATATTGTATGCAAAGCATTTGAAAGGATATATGAATGCTAAATGTTGCATATATCTGAATGTGAATATGTATTAGAAGTGGATCAAATATTCCTGAAGAGGTTTTAAAAGATTGGTAGTCATTTTGATTACATATTAATTTAAGTGTTTTATAGCATTTCAATACAAATAGAGGAAAAAGTGAGTGCATAGATTTGAATAGATAAGTTTATGCATATCTATGAAATGTGTGTGCATGTGCATGTATGAAAATACAGGTTTCTAAGAAGTACACATAAACTTCAGTGAAAGCAAACCAAACATCCAAATTTGTATTCATTTTCAGGTGCAATCTATAGACCATTCATCCAATTACTGAAAGCGTTGTAAGGTATTTGATCCACTGCATGACAGAAAGGAGCGTTTTATCCTTCAGGTGTTTTGCTATCAGTCTTTTAGCTGTCAGAAGGACTCAGAGAATCCATTTTTACTGACCATGTGTTAACTTCCAAGAAGCAGGAAGATAATTCAAAAGAGCATGCACAGTACATCAATAAACATTAAGGAATGTCCTAGTTCACATGGGCATTGCCAAAGCATGATTAAAAGAAGCGTTAGGTGTGCTTCACTTTCAGCAATTAACCAGCCTATACAAAACCTTATGAAAAAGACATTGTGGTGTCCAATGCATAGTTTTGCTGGATAAGACACCAAACTGAGGTCTATAGTTACTTCAGATACATATGCCAAGGCAGTGATTAGGCAAAATGGAATGATCCAGTTCCCAAAGTGTTTCCTATTCCATTCTCACTTAAGTCCTTGTATATTATATTATTTGCCAATATCATGCATTCATTAATATAGACTGTAGTTGGATTATTTATTTATTTATTTATTTAAAACATTTCTATGCCGCCCCCATCACAACAAAGCCTCGGGGTGGCTCACAACATACATAAAATACAGTCAATAATTTAAAAACTGGTACCATCTTGGCTATATATTAAAATCTATAAATACAATAATAATGAATTAACAGTTAAAATAACTTTTAAATAAAAAGGTCTTCGCCTGGGGCCAAAAAGCAAATAATGACGGCGCCAGGTGGACCTCTCCAGGCGGATTTGTCTTATAAACCTCAGTAAATACTTCCAATAGTGAGAGTGATACTGAAGCACAAAAGCATCAGAGCCAAATGTTGATGCTAATAAATGTTGCAATTACAAGTGTTGCCATTCAGCTTTAGCAAGCGAGTCATATCTGGAATGCAAAGCCAGAAATGACACAATCATTGGCACTACTAGTTGATCCAGCCCATTTCCACCATAGAAGAATACGTTTTCTTACCAGCTTTTAAATCTGGATTTCCTCAAAATTTAGCATAACAAAATGGATCAAAATAGAATTAACATGACATTATATGTCATATATCTCTAACAGGCATAGAAAATAGGAAGGTATCACATTAAAACGGGGGAATCACAAGAGAGGTAGAAAATCTGATCTAAGTCTGAATTGAATCCATGCCAACAAATAAGCTGGATGTTATAAAGAAAGATCTGGAAAATCAAACCTACCTTTTTAATTGAAAGTTATATCCTTTTGAAAGCCAATTGCATTGGAGAAAAACTCCCCACTACCACAAAAAAAAAAAAAAAAAAAGCACGAAGCAAAGCAGTGATTTTTATAAACTATTTGTCCTGTAGAGAGAGAAGATTTCCACATACAGCATAACCACCTGAGATAAGATAATGGTATTCATCTCTAGTGTATTAAATTACCACACAAACAAAGCTTTAAACATGCCCATCTGCCTAAATCCCAAGATATGTCATTAATAACTTTTTTAAAAATTATATTTTGCCCACATTAGGCTTTCATGTTTAATTATCTCCTATTGCTACCAAAGCAAATGTTAAGACTGCAACTGAATCTCTACTTATCTGGAAGTAAGTCCCACTGAACTACTAGTAGTAGGACTGCTTCTGAGTAGACATGCATTGCACTGACATTTCATTGTTTAAAAAATGTGAACTGAGACCCATAGATGCTTCTGTAACTTCAGTGTGTATATCCATACATATTTATATATGGTTTGGTCGAAAAATTACTTTGTTTGGAAGCATAAACCTGGGTTTTGAAAGCGTGTATAACTGACGCGGTGACACACGAGTTCCCTTTAAGCACTTGATCAACCAGTTTCAGGTTGTCTGATGTCAGCTAGAAGCCGCTCTTTGTGTTTGCCTGGTTGGTATTGCTGGCAGCCTGTCCTGAGGACCTGGCTCAATAAAAATATGCCACACTCAGGAGGAGCCTCTCAGGCCTGCTGTGGCACCGGCATCTGCTTTGTGTGTGTCCATGTGCAGGGAAGCTTAAGTAAGTGTGGGAAAATAGCAACTGCAGACCAGGGATTGCCATAAGGCAGGACCTAACGCGTCGCTCTTTCTGGTTTGTCAAAAGCAGATGGAATAGCACATAATAGGCCCAGGCCACAGGTCCTCCAGTCCTTTCTCTTCCTTATGAATATACAACTAAACATTAGACAAGTGTAAAGGGAAAGCCACTTAGGAAGGAAATATCTACTTCACCGCAGAACATTGGCTGCAAATTGTTTGAAGTGAAATGAGTTGAGGGTGCTCTGGTTGGCGGGGTGGGGGTGGAAGGACACAAGCTGCGTCCGTCCGGCTGAAATCCACATCTTCAGTTTCACACATTGTTATCTGGTGATCCTCACTCTGGGAATGGCATTTGCCGGCTTTATTCAAAGTTCATGTGCGCATGGGATTTGAATTGCTTGTCCTATTTGTTTATTATTTGTTTATTTTACTATCAGTTATGGTATGGCTGTGCAGTGTTAGCAGTGCTTTTCAGGCTGTCTCCCTGCTGGGAATATTTTCCGAATCAGTTCGTTCTGTTTGCTGAGGACCCCTGAGTGGCTACCATCGGATCCCTGTGTGTTGAGAGGATTGGGAGACATATCCTAAAGTGTGTATGCTGCTGCCAGAAGGCTATCGCCAGGCTGGTTGGGCTTGGCCATTGTCCTGCATCTTAGACCACATCCAAGACTCCTCTGCAACTGCAGGTAGCTGTTGAAGACTGACAGCAGTGGGCAGCCGTCTTTCATGCAAGCTCTTCCACCATTACTGGAACGCACTGCAGCTGAAGGTCAAAGAGGCTCTGGAAACCAATCCTGCCGGACATCTGGAAGGCCCTTCGTAGCATCTTGTGTGTATAATCTAGACTAAGTGAGAGTAGAAAGGTCAGACAAGCCTTGCAGCCATTTCTGAAGCCAGCTCAAAAACCCTCATTCAGAAAGTGGACAGGACTTGGGAAGGTAAATAGCACAAACAGTGTGGTGTCGTGGTGAAGAGCATGGGACTGGGACTCAGGGGATCTGGGTTCTAGTCCCCGCTCAGCCATGGAGCCAACTGGGTGACTTTGCTCCAGTCACAGACTCTCAGCCCAACCTACCTCACAGGGTTGTTGTTGTGGGGATAAGATGGAGGAGGAGAATGATGTGAGCTGCCTTGAGCCCTTTGTAGGAAAAAGGCAGGATATAAATCCAAAAATAAATAAATAAAACCAGCTTCTTAGTCCTCCCTGCTACAAATACACTTTATTCACACAATCTTGATGTCCCTGCTTGCCTCCCCCACTTATCTCCTGGGCAGTTAGTTCTGTGACCCCATTTCTTACAGTTATTGTCATTTTGGTAACTTGCTAGAGCTATTTCAGAGCTGGGCTGGAACACTAATGCCCAGCAGCCATGGCAGCATGGTGCTGGGTCACAGTGTACATGGCCCAAGTCGCAGTGTCAACAAAAATGATGAAGACATCTTAACGCCAGATGAGAGCACTATTCTCTTCACCTCTGCAGGTGCAAAAGGCAAGTATGCCATGGTGGTACCGGCAAGGATCTAAAATGGGGAACTAAACAGATTCTTTTAGATCTGTCCCTTTCACACCCCCACGCCCACCTTCACTGGACCAAACAGGGCACAATAAACCGAAACAACACCACGAGGTTTTATGTGTCTGTGTGTATCGGCAGCACACTGACTATTCCCCTGACCTACACAGTCCCACATGACCTGCAATGTAGCCTCTGGTTAGTGGCACATCGAATGTGCTATCAACCTGCTTATCTTGGCAGCAGAATGGGGTGATTGCTGGTGCAACTGCTGTGTGATTTTGCGCAGTGTCAGAAGAGGTGTCCATGCTGGGTTGTCCTGAGTCGTGCCACACTGCTCCTTCCTTAACAGAACTGTCCGGCACTTGTATCAGAAGAGCCACGGGGGCAGAAAGAGGCAACCTAAGTGAGCAAACAGCAGTCTGGGCACCCTGGTTTTGATTTTTCCGGCAGGACGCTTTAAAGGCTTTCTTCCGGAGCTCCATGATGCCATGTGCAGAAGCTTGTGCCATGTTAATTTCACAGAGGCAGGATGGCCCAAGTGGCTGTACTCCAGGACCTCCCATGAAGGAGAAGGACCCCCAGGAAGTGGTGATGTTCCTCTGAGCTTCAGGCGCCTCCTCACACCCCTTGTCAGAGAAAGTCTTTCGCTCCTGTCTGTGGATGAAGAACGCTTCACCCTCCCTGCTTATTGAGTTGCCTTTTGTGTGGCTTTTTTCTTAAAAGTTGAGCCACAGTGAGCGGTCGAGAGTCCTGATAGTGTGCAGTCTGCCAGAATCTCCCTTTGGCCTTTCGATGGGAATGGGAGGTTGCACCAGGGAATATGTCCCAGAATCCCTTGCAATACCATTGGTGGTTGCTGGAACATTCTAGCAATAAGCCCTGAACACCATCTGAAACATTGCTTGAACTGAGGCAGGGCTCCCAAACCACAAACTGGCATCACTAGAAATGTTATCCCAGAATGCAGAAATGTGTCCTGTCTCTACCATCAGGTAAGCTGTTTCTTTAAACAGGACTATTGAAAACAGTCAGCACTTTAATGGAAGGCATAAAGACACCACCTTCTCATGGATATTTATTGGTCCACTTTTGCTGAAACTTATGGCAAATTGATGGTAGGCTATATTTTCTTATGCATTTGTTGCTATGGATTAATATAAATTATTGCATAGGTATTGAGGAGAGGAGAGGAGAGGAGAGGAGAGGAGAGGAGAACATTTTTCAGACATGCATTCATCCTTGGGCAAACTCTCAGGGACCATACACCTAGAGCAAAAGTGAGTAAGAATTCACACACAGAAACATAAGTGCAAGCACGATGCAAACTGGCAGGTCTACACTCCATCCCATCTGCTAAGCAACATGGGAGCAGGGTGGTTTATCCTGCAGGTTCCCCATCCCCTGTACACTGCTTAGCTGAGGACGAAAAAGAGCAGAAGAGCAGACTCTGCTCCAACCACCACCACAATTTTTCTTCCGTACAAGAAAAAATGTATCCTAAATATACAATTAAGAAGGAAAATTCCTGGGAGTGGGGTGAATCAACACCCAGGAAGCTGACCAGTCAGATGGAAAAATGCTGTGGGCTGGGAGAGTCAAAAATAGTGGAATAGGTGATACTCGTGATATCATAAGATTTAAGAGTCCTCCCAAAGGAGAAAACTGTTAGTTCAGAGAGGTAGTGCTGTGAGGTGGCTAGAGCAGCCATCCTTAACCTACTCTCCTCCAGGTGTCTTGGACTTCAACTCCCATTGGCCCCAGGCAGCATAGCCAATGGCCAGCTGGAATGCTGGGAATTATAGATGAAAACACCTGGGAGGCACCAGGTTGGGAAGGTTTGAACACTGGACTTACTGGGACATGGGAGGCATGGCTTCAAATTCCCATTCAGCCATAACCTTCACTGGGTGACCTGAGCAAATCCATTCTTCTCAACCTGACTTTACAGTGAGGCTATAAGGATTAAAGGGAAGAGACCCATGAACCTCTGAGCCCCTTGGAAAAAGACGGGATTAAAATATAATATTTCAACTATAAGAAAAAGAAAAATAGATTTTTCTGACCTCTATTGTAAGACATAGGAAAGCTGACTCCCCCCACCCACCCACCCACCCCCACAAAAGCCTGGCTGCTGCAAGTTTAAATCTTGGTGTGAGGGTAGCGCTCTTCCCATCCTTTCAGCAATGACAGTCTCTAAAGGCAGCCTTAAAAGCAGAGTCTTGTCTCATGCCATATAAGCTTGACCATGAAGCTGAGGGCAATAGGAGCTTTTGCAGCCACTACAACACACCTGGTACTCCCAGTAGGAGGAGAACACTCAAGAAAATTGAAGCTTCAAATGAGAAGCTTCCACCTAATAAGCTATAATTTCTCTCCTTGGAGGTCGGAGAAGAGAATCTGTCATGGCAGCCAGTCCGTTTGCTCTGTCTGGGAGGAGAGGTTCAAGATGTTCTTCAGAATGTCATTAGACAAAAGCATCATTACCTGTAATTACTGTCTACCAGTGCCCACGGATTGATAACAGCCTTCCTCTGCCAGTCTCCTCCTGCCTTTATTAGAAGAGATGATTACATTAATTAACAAATCAACTTTTCCATATCACACTGGATGATTGACCTCCTGAATAAAGGATACAAGGCTAGTTAAATGTTACTGGATGAGAACTGAAGACTTTCACTTGGTGAGAAAGAGGAAGAAGGGTGGAGATAGTGTGGCATATTATTTCTTTGGAAATCAATATTTCCCTTTTCTGAAAAATTGCTCTAGCTTCCTTTCCTGCCACCCCAGGCACGCTCGCTCGCTCTCGCTCTCTCTCTCTGTGTCTTTCACACACACTCACAGATACAGTTATAGTTTTATTATAACAATGAAAAGAGATGCAAAAGGTGTTTCAAACAAATGTAACATTCATATTTTTTAAAGTCTGAAACATCCACATAAGCAGGTTGTCACCAATTTATTTATTTATTTATTTAGAGACACCCAATAAGAATTCTCTGGACAGATTACAATCAATTCAAACAGTAAAATATAATACAAAATACAAGAACAAAATGTGATGCAAACACCTAACTTTAAACATTAGACAGAAGGAAAACAAACCAAACCACTATGCAGTGTAGAATTAAGCAGGGGCAGTGGAGAAAACGTTCCTTTTACAAGACAAAAACGTCAGTGCCTGTCGATGTCCTCATCGTGCCTAGCCTTCATTAAATCTGTAAAAAAGATGCCATATATTAATTTTAATTTAATTTAATAAAACATTTTTAGCCTGCCTTTCACTATACATCTCAAGACAGCTTACAGAATAATATTAGAATAATACAATGTCTTCTTTCAAATTGTTTCAAATGTTACTATCAAGCCTATGCTGTGGAGGTGAGGGCAGCGAAGAGGCAGTTCTTCTCCACTTCCATTGCTTCCTCACAGTGCTGTCCAGCAGAGCTTTTCCGAATAGTGCAAGCCCTAACACACTCTGGCCAGGAAAATGACATGGTCGCATCTTTGGCAGCCCACTGTGACATCTTTGCCCAGCACTTTAAGGAAAAAATTGCTCAGATCCGCAGTGATCTGGACTCCACAGTTGATACGGTTCCAGTACGGGAGATCTCCAGAGTGCTGTCTGGTCCATCATTAATGGATGAGTTTGAGCTATTGTGGCCTGATGATGTGGACAAAGTGCTTGGGATGGTACGTCCTACCACCTGTCTTCTTGACCCTTGCCCTTCCTGGCTACTGAAGGAGGCCAGTTACGGGATTGGTCCCTGGGTCCAGAGGGTTATCAACACCTCACTGAGGAAAGGCAGGGTCCCTGCCTCCCTGAAGGAGGCGGTGATCCAGCCTATCCTGAAGAAGACATCCCTGGACCCAGAGGTGGCTGCCAACTTTAGACCGGTGGCCAACATTCCATTTTTGGGCAAGGCGTTAGAGCGAGTGGTGGCGGGACAACTCCAAGCGCTTGTGGATGAAACAGATTATCTGGACCCATTTGAGTCCAGCTTCAGTCCCAGTTATGGTACTGAATCTGCCTTGGTCACCCTATACGATGACCTATGCAGGGAAAGAGACAGGGGGAATGTGTCCCTGTTGCTTTTCCTGGACCTCTCAGCAGCTTTCGATACCATCGACCATGAATAGACTGGCCAGGTTAGGAGTAGGAGGCTCTGCATGGCAGTGGTTCTGCTCCTACCTGGACAGCCAATTCCAGAAGGTGGTGCTGGGGGACTACAGCTCTGCACCGTGGCAGCTGTGCCATGGGGTTCCGCAGGGCTCTATTTTGTCTCCCATGCTTTTCAACATCTACATGAAACCGCTGGGAGAGGTCATCAGGAGGTTTGGGCT